>NC_059326.1:26305000-26655000 GCF_018350155.1 Leopardus geoffroyi | reverse complement strand
AATAAATAAACGTTGATAAACTGTATTTGGAAAAAACAAAAATAAAAATAAACTGTATTTGGGGAGACTCATCTGGCAGAAGTGAAAATAAAAGATTATAGGAAAAAGAGAAAAGAGGCAGGGAACCAAGTTGACAGAAGATAGTTCGGAAGTCACTACGGAAGGCGAAGAGAGACCAGGTCTGAGAGAAATCTTGGAGCATGAGGCTGGCACTGTAATGGCTCTGAGGTCCTGACTCTGGACCACTTTGAGTAAATTAGTTCTATTGATGGAAACGGAGCACAGAAAGGAGCAGCACAGAAGAAAAGAAAGGATAAAAAAGAGAGGAACATGCAGAATTGTTCCTTTGGAGATGCGTTGGAATGTGCACGTGCCATGCCTTTTCACGTGTGAAAAGTAAGAGAACCACTGGTTTAAGAGATTAGAGCCTGTGAATTTCTTTGAATAGAGTCAAAGATTGTTGAGTAAACACGTGAGAAACAATCTGACCTAATGGTAGGCCTCCGTCAGCTGTTCGTTCAGATCTAAGGGCTCTGCGTGTTCTGTTTGTCCATCTAGCAATTACTTGAAAGTACCTGAACTTCCATTTTTTTACACACATGTACATGCATCAGTTGAGTTTTACAAAAGCAGCCTGGCCTGGAATTTAATTTAATGTGGATCCGTCTTTAACTAACAGGGGCAAATTATGAATAACAGAAGTATGGACTGTGGAGTCCATCCTTGGTTTGAAGCCTGGTGTCCCCACTTAGTAGCTGCGAGAAAATGAGTCAGTTGCCTAACCTTTCTGTGCCTCGGTTTCCTCACCTCTAAAAAGAAGATGAGAGCACCACCCTCCGAAGATGGGAGGCGGGATGGGAAGGGACGGTGGCTGCCAGGTGTCAGGTTGACACTGGCAGTAGGAGGTGCTCCATGAAGAAGGATTCTGTCCTGCCTCCCAGCCACCCCCAGAACCCAGATCAATATCAGGCTGTAAGTCACGAGGGGGATGTGAAAGCTGCCAGTAAGCCAGGCTTGCCCAAATTGCTTACCAAGAGGAAAAGGAACTTTTACTATAGGCATAACTTTAAGGAGAAAAATTATTTTTCTTTCAGCTCATACAAATGTATTCAGCATGTGAAATATTTGCTAATTATCCTCTCACTATTGTTTTAAAAAATTCAAGCAAGTGAGGACCAGAAATTGAGAATATAGACTTCTGCTGACCCTGCTAGCTCAGCCACACTGCTTATCCTGTGTGGTTTCCACTCAGAGATTAACTGTAAGGATTTCACTGTATTTCACACTTTCCCATTTAAAGTGCTGTGTGTCTAAGCTAGTGCACTTAACATAGCTATTTCCTGTTTGGATTTCCATTTCTAGTTAAACGCCATATAAGATATTGCGCTATTCCCTGTGTGAGCTGTAATCAATAGTTACAATTTTTGCTGTATGAATTTACGAAATGAGTGACCCACAAAGGCATCTGCTTCTAACCAGTTGTGCGACCTTAGAAAATTTACTTGTTTTCCTTGGTCTCATGTCTTCAGCTGAGAAGATATTGTCCCTTTGTTATGAAAATTAATTGTTGGGAGGATTGAAATATGTACATGAATTTTCTAGTTCGCTTCTGAATTATTATTCTGGCACGTTTTGAATGTGCCAGAAATATTCTAAGTGCTTTCTGCGCCCAAACTCACTTCATCTTCTCAAGGACCTTATGAGCTAGGGGCTATGACTAGCCTCAGTTTAGAGAAGAGGAAACTGAGGCGTAAGGAGGTTAAGAAATTTGCATAAGGTCACTTACAAGTAAAGGGGGTTCAAGTCCAGGTAACTGGTTCCAGAGGTTGGATTCATATGTTGTATGGCTTTTGTCAAATTTAAGTTCATGACAACATTGTTGGATGATTCCATACACCTTTGATCCATATATTTTTGTGAAAGAAGGCAATCTCTTTCAGTAGGGTCAAAGTGCTGATAGAAGTTTACATTTTCTTTCCATTTGTGTCTTTTCCCAGGTAATACTGCTAGACCCAAATCAAGTCAGTAAATGGCTGCCCAGCCCTGTCTCCCTACTTTATTAAATGTGCTCTTCATTTAACCAAGGCATCAGAGAAAAACAAAATCTGTCTTTTGAGTATTAAATGAATTGCTTTTCATTGCCACCTGAAGGAGCTCGCAAACCTTCTGCTTCTTGGATTCTGGATGCGTAAGGAAGGTATGCCTTTTGATATTGCTGATCAAATTCCAGTTCCTCCCATTGACATATTGACTCTGTGTTTCAATATGTGTATCATCTCCTTGTCTGCTGTGGGCTTTCTCTAACATGTGGACCTGAATGTAGAAAATCCAGAAGGATCCCTCGATTTTCACACACACGCACACACACACACACACACACACACACACACACACAGAGTCTTTACATGTACTTTATTGTAATTCATATGTACTTTATGCCCTTTACTTAAATAGAGGAGTTTACGTCATACTAGTGCAAACAAATAAAACAGTTAAAAATGATATGACATAAACATTTTTTCCATCAACTGAGATCCACTTCCTGGCAGCTCAACACTCTACCCCCATCCTCACTAGCAAAAAGTATTACAGTTTCATTGTTTTGTATAGTCCTCTCTTCGTTCTATTTTTTCCTTCCATAACTTTCCTGGGGCCTAACCTTCCTGCTCAACTCTTCACATCAGGCTGGTTCATCAAGATAGGAGAAATTCTGAAGCCAGCTGCTGAGATAGTGCATTTTCTCCCTATTCGTTTACATTTTCTCCCTATTGTCCACAACTCAAGGGAAGAACACATGTCTGTGAATAGCCCACCTTGACAATTAGGTGGCAAGTGCTAACATCCCTAAATCTCCTTCTTACCACTCCAGGCAGCTACCTCTTGTCCTACATTTGGAAACCCTGGGGGCAAGATTCAACTAGCTACATAATACCCCATCCCAGAGATTTCCTGCTTCTAATCCCCCCTTCCCCCCACTCCCATCCCAAGGCCAGTGGCTGGAGGGAAAGAGATAGGATGAGAGATAGGGGAGGCACTTACCCTGGAGGTTCTCAGCACCTTGGGATGGGAAAGGAAGGGTGCTGATGGACGACGAATGGGCAGAGTAGAGAGGGCATCACTGGAGGTGAACCAGAGAAGGCATCGTGGCACAGAGAGGCCTGGAAACTTCTCTTGGCTGTGAGGCCTACAAGAATAAGAGATGAAGAATCAGGTCCAGCTCTCCTGGATGATCAACCCTGTTTTATCCTTTGCTAACCTGCAGCGAGCTGACATATTTCTCTCCTCTCTTCCATTTCTGCTACCTTGTGGTCAGCATTTCCAATTAATATTTATTTAACACCAAGCGTGGGGTAGATATCTGGAGAAGAGATTAAGAAGAAAAGCTGGGCCCTACCCTGGAAAACTTCTGGTGTCTTTCCCAGAGAAGCATGCTGATTCTTTGGGAGTCGCTGTGCTGGGCTGCTTGAAAACAAGTACAAAACCCATTTAGCTCAGATTCAGTCCCAACTACCTTTAAACTAGGCGAATAAAGAACACGCTAGGAATTGATGAAATTGCCAATTCTGCCAGGTACATGGACTTTGGCACCCAATGGAAATATATTGGTGACAGTTAAAAATGCCTCAAGAAGGTATGCACTTGCTGAGGGGAAAGCTGTTCGGCCCCGTGAGTGCAGCCAGCCTCTGGGGGAGTTTGGGTGCAAGACAAAGGTGAGTAGCTGCTGTGAAGGCTTCCAGCAACACGGGACTCAGTGCCGTCAGCCAGTTTCTCCTCATGGAAACCATTTTGCCATCAAAGAAAAATTACATTTTGCCCTCATTTCACGATGTGGACTTCTGCTAAATTAAATGCACGAAAAGGCTCAGAGCCAACACCTATGAAGGAGCAATCTCAGACTCCTCTGGTTTCTGCTGATCTGTGCTTCCTTGAAAACAGACACCGGGTGATGGAAAATGTGGGAAAAGTTTTAACGTTCCTGCTAAAAGGAAAAACACGTTTTCTTTCTTTATGTTGGCCAGCTGCACCTGGCAAGGCAAAGACCAGCTGGGTGAAAAGTCACTTGTGCAAAATCTAGCTGAGATGTCAGTTGAGTTCGGCAAACGGTGACTTGGAAAGAAAGAAACAAACAAACAAAACCAGGGGAAGGAGCCACCAGCTTAAAGTACAGTGCATCTCTGGTGTCAGGGTATATACATATATTCAACTTTTTTTTTGAATTGACAAGAAATAGGCCGTCCACCTCCAGAGAAATGTTCTCAAAAAAATATATCCCCAAGTACACAATGTTACTTTATGCGATATTAATGCCTGGCACACCATGTGAGAAAACTTAAAGTAGTGAAAGCCATTCTTCATAAAGGAGAACATATTTGGTCCCGAATCTTCAATGTGATACCTGTCCTGTGTCAAGATGAGTAGGGGAGATGAGAGGTGAGGGGAGATGGGGACAGCTAATAATTCCTGGACGTCTTATCTCTGATTTGGCCAGGAAGGAATTTATATATCTCCTTTGCTTGATCCTGGGACATGTGTCCTCAGGTAGGAGAAAGAAGTCTGGTTGTGAGGAAAGGAGGAAATTCTGTGCTTAACTTTTCCACATGGCTTTATTCAAATATTGTTGAACTTTGTTGGAAACAACCAGAAACGCAGATGCTTTCTTACAGACTCTGGCTGTCCCATGTCTTGAGACTGAGGTGAAGGAAGGAGAAATGTTTCTACCTGCTCTCAGATGAGTTTGGTGGCACCACAGAGTCACTGTCCCATCTCCCAGGCCCACCGGAGATGTACTGGGAGTCTGCATATAGCATTAATGAAGGCTGCAAAAGCTTTCCCGAACGTTCAGTTCCTTAGTCAACTTCTGGGCCCCTTTAAACTGTGAACAAGACGACCCTTGTTCTGAAAATCTATCGCCTCTTGCCAACACACACACATATACAAAAACATGACTGTTGGGCAAATAAATCTTTCCAGAGAAAATAGATTCCTTTCCAATTCAGTCAACTGTACTGAGCTGGAAAGGGAGAAATGTTATTTTTCCAGGACGAAGAGAAAACAAGACCTCTCCTGTTTACCCTGTCTAGCCCCTTTCAAAAGAAGGTCAGTTTAATGCCTTCGTTAAAAAAAAAAAAAAAAAGCTCAAGTGTTGTTTATCAGAACAACAGTTTATTGGTCCCTTTCAGGCTGGGAATCACAAATTGGAACTCTGTGCCTTTTCTCTTTGAGCTAAGCTGCACATGGCAGGATTGCATTCCCTGCTGCTCTGGAGATATCAAGTGTTGGGAATGGGAAAGACAGAGGATGGGGACAGAGTCTGGTGATGTGAGATTCTTTGCTGTTGGCCAGCCTATCGCCGGTGAGCCACCCAAATCACTGAGAATGAAATAATGAGTTTACGAAACGATCTCCACCTCATTCGAGGCCACACGCATATTCTGTGCTTACTTTTACCTATGTTCTCCATAATCCGTGGACCTGAATCAGCCCCTAGGGGAGTGAGAAAACACGCAGTAATGAAGCGCCTGGCTGAGGAGCATGGATGGAATTTAAATTGGACACAATGCGATGTATCCCCTGGCCTGTTGTTCAGAGCTTTCTGGAGTAAGTCTCAAGGAAGTCCCAACCATGGCTACGTTAATTTGAGACGGAATATTCCAGTTTTCAAGCCACTAGACATGAAAATAGATAGAGCACGTGGTTGCCTAGTGTAAGTTCGGTGAATCAAGTCAAATACATTTTTTAAAATGATAAACCTGGAAAACTAAACTTAAAAAGAATGTTGCCACAGTGTGGATGAACCTTGAGGACATTCCGCTGAGTGAGATAAGCCAGTCAGAAGAAGACAGATAGTGTTTGATTCCATTTATATGAGGTATCTGGAGCAGGCTAACTCCTAGAAACAGAAAGGAGAGTGGTGGTTGTCTGTCGGCTGGGGGGTGGGAGGTGGGGAAGGGCGTTTTCACTGAATGTGGACAGAGTTTTGTATTTACAACACAAGAAAATTCTGGAGATTTGTTTCATAATAATGCGAATATACTTAACACTACTGAACAGTACGCTTCAAAGTGGTTAAGATAGGAAACTTCATGTTATGTGTTTTTACCACAAGTTAAAAAGAAAAAGTTCTCGACATAATTATTTCAAAAACAAGAGAATAATAGACTTAAAATGGATCTGAGAGAAGTCACCCGGTCACTCTCTCACCCAAAGCAGGGTATTCCATTAGATACTGCAGAGAAAGGTAATAATTTCATACATTTTCATGTTTCAAGTATTGTTAATACTTGTCTTATCCAGTTTGTGGTTCCCGTAAGTTTATGTAATATGTATTTCTTTCCTCTCTGTCTCATTCCAAACTAATTCCAAACAGAACAAATGGTCTGCTTGATTGCACTGGAACGTGAGTGAGCCCCACATGGAAAACTTTGCCTCCCTCCTTCCCACTGGTTTAATGGCTACTGTGGTTTGGATCTTCCTAGGTCTGGGAGGGAATAAGATCTCTTTTAGAATTAATATTCTGAACCTCGAGGAGAAGAGTCAGAAAATCCTCAGCCCCTCAAAGTGCAGCCAAAACTGCTCTGTGGGCTGGTTCAAGAGATCCTTCCAAGGCCATGTAGCCGCCAGGAGGGAAAGGGGGGAGATTTGCAAAGACCACTTGCCAGAAGTTCTATAAACTTTTTTTTAACGTTTATTTATTTTTGAGAGAGACAGAATGTGAGCGGGGGAGAGGCAGGGAGAGAGGGAGACAGAATCCAAAGCAGGTTCCAGGCTCTGAGCTGGCAGCACAGAGCCCGACGCAGGGCTCTAACTCATGAACTGTGAGATCATGACCTGAGCCAAAGTCAGACTCTTAACCGAGCCACCCAGGCACTCCCTCTTGCCAGAAGTTCAAACTACCTAATGCGTGTTCCAAAGAATCTCCATTTCTAATGGCTGAGGTGGGGGAGAAATGCCATGCTGTTTGTCAGACAAACTCTTACTATCTGAGAACCATACAGAGGAACTTGTTGATTTTTAAGAGAATGTTTAAATAATGCAGGATTTAAACATTGGATGTAGACCCATTTAACGAGTAACCACTAGTCACATGTGATTTTTAAGCACTTGAGGTGTGGCTCATCAGAACTGAGGTTATGTTTCATGTATAAAGTATACACCAGATATTGAAAACAATACAAAAACAAAAATGCACAATATCTTATTAATAACATTCATACTGGTTACATGTTGAAATTGTATTTTGCATATATTGGGCTAAAGTGTATTATTATTATTATTATTATTTTTAATGTTTATTTATTTTTGAGAGAGAGAGAGACACAGCATGAACGGGGGAGGGGCAGAGAGAGAGGGAGACACAGAATCGGAAGCAGGCTCCAGGCTCCAAGCCATCAGCCCAGAGCCCGACGCGGGGCTCGAACTCACGGACCGTGAGATCGTGACCTGAGCTGAAGTCGGACGCTTAACCGACTGAGCCACCCAGGCTCCCCTAAAGTGTATTATTAATACCAATTTGGCCTGTTTCTTTTTACTTTCTCACTATGGCTACTAAAAATTTTAAACATCCTATATGGCTTGCCTTGTACTCCTATTGGACAGTGTTGATGTAGACTATTCTGTGAAATTTAGAATTATTGAAGATAAGGGTCTACAATGGTATAGAAAAAATAATAATAATAATAGCCTTTATGACACATTTATTATGTGTCTGACACTTGATTTATATGATTTTATTTAACCCTAATAACATTACAAAAAGGTAATTTTTATTAGTTACATTTATTGAAAGGCTAAATATCTTCCCCAAGTTGCATGGCTCTCTAGTGGCAGAACTGGTATTTAAATTCAGGTTTTCTGGCACCAAAACACATGAGCTTTTCAGTCTGACATGATGTCTTTTAACCATTCTTTACCTCACTTAAAAAAATATGCCCAAGAGATGCCTGGGTGGCTCAGTGGGTTGAGCGGCTGACTCTTGATTTTGGTTCAAGTCATGATCTCATGGTCTGTGAGACTGAGGCCGGCATTGGGCTTTGCACTGGGTGTGGAGCCTGCTTAGGATTCTCTCTTTCCCACCCTCTGCCCATCCCCCGCTCATGCTCTCTCTCTCTCTCTCAAAATAAATAAATAAACATAAAAAAAATATATGCCCAAGAATGTTGACATTCGGTGACTTGGAAAAAGTAGGGATATCTTCCCACTCAGTTCCTAACAATAGCTTAAAAGTTTTGATGATAGTGTCATCTATTCATTCTTTTATTTTTGAGAAGGTGGGAGTAGAAACGTTGGTCCTTATCAACAAAAAACTAATAGCATTTAAGTTGGAGAAAATTACAAAATAAAATTCAGTCTTTCCTAAACAGAGAAGAGAAAGGGAACTTACCTGATTGGAGAGAAGATAATATCGATGGAGTGTCTACTATTCTCATCAGGCATCCCCTGAGTTCATAATTCTTAACAGATCCAAATTGGAAAACATCATCTTTACCCCCAGACCAGCTCTTCCTCCTTCTTCATTCTGTATCTTGGGTAATGTCACCTGAATCTACCCAGTCAATTAAGCCAGAATCTTTGTTGTTTTCTCTACTCACATTTCCTTACCCTCCTCTCAATCTTGCCAGCTCATAGGACATGGGTGTTCTTACTTCGCTTGAGTAGTACAGATTGTGCTTTCCAATCACTGTGTTGGTCCTTACTCTCACCAGCAGGACCTAGGTCCATATCCAGCTCACACAGAGTGTAATTCAGCTTTTGAAACCTTTGCAGTCAACTGGGTATAAAATTATAGCTCATTGTTATGTCAGTTTGCTGAGTTATTTATGATGTGTTAGCTTTCTGAGTGTATCTCTCTGTAAGTTGCCTGTTGACATACTTTGCCCATTTTTCTATTGAGGTCACTGTCTTTTTCTTGCTGATTTGTTTATTAGATTTCTTATTTGATTTATGCTCTATGTTCTAGATGGGAATCCCTCATCCAGTTGACACATTGTAAAGGCTCTTCTCCCATTTTGAAGTATGTTTCTAACATTACCCATGTTCCCTTTGCATAACATAAATCCTTAACGTTGATGTACTCTCTAATCAACTTTATCCCATGTTTTTTGGAAGTTTTTGCTTAAAAAGTCCTTCACTGCCTCAACATCAGATACATTTTAAAATAAATTTATCATGGATCTCAAAGATCTAACTGGAATTTTGGTGCAACTACAACAAATATGGGGAGAGTTGATATCTTTACAATTTTAAGTCCTTTGGGTCAAGAACAAGGAATGCTACTCATTCACTTGTTTTTGTTTTTGTTTTTGTTTTCTATGTCCTTTATTAGAACTCTTACGTTTTCTCAAAGGGGACTTATATAATCTTGGTTAAGTTAATTACCCAACATTTTTCAGTTGTTGATATGTGAACGGTATCTTGCCTTTTTAAAATAACATTTTCTAGCTGTTTGCTGTTGGAAATGCTCTCATAATTTCATCACATACCCACCAAGTTCTTATAATTTACCTGTTGATTCTATTGGTTCTTTTCAGTAGGTAAGTATAGCACCTGAAAAAAACTGATAATTTTGTTTCTTTCTTTCCAATTCCTTTATTTCTTTCTTTTATTCAGGGCTGGCCAGGATTTCCAACATTATAGTGTTGGTTGTAATATATAGTGGTTTTTGACAATATTTCTCTTGTTCCAGTCTTAGCAGGAATGGACTTAAATTTTTTCCATTAAGTAAAAATGGTTTTGGAATATAACCATCATCCATTTAAGAGAATTAAAGGAATCCTTTTCTACTCTTAGTTTGCTAAGAGTTTTTATCATAAATAAGTAAAGAATTTGTTGAATGCTTTTTCTGCATCAAATGAAATTATCATGAGTTTTAAAATTTTAATCTATTAATGTTCTGAATTATGTTAGCAGAATCCCTAATGACTAACCATTAATTAATCAAGCTGTATTATTTTAAAACATACTGTTGGAATCAAATAGCTGATATTTCAGAAGATTTTTCATCTAGTTGCATAAGAGAAAAAGGTATATAGTTTTCTTTCTTTGTTTATACTGTGTTCATCTCATTTATACCAAGTTTATGAAATGAGCTTGCAGCATTTGGTTTTGTCTCTTCTGGAATAACTTACAATGCAGATAAAAATGTATTGTTCCTCAAGACTTTGATAGAACTCACCTGAAAAAACCATTTGGGTGTATAGTGTTTTGAGAGGGAGAAGTTATCAATTGTCACTTAATTTCTTTAAAACTTATTAGTCTATTCAAGTTCCCTATTTCTTATTTCAGTTTTGACATGTAATATGTTTTCCATTTTCTCTAAATTTTCAAATTTTTTAGTTCATAACATTTCTAGTATTTTAATTTTTTTTGAAAATGTTAGCCGCTGCTAAAGATTTCAAACAACACAGAAAAGTTGAAAGAAGAAACTGAAAAACCCACTTCCAATCTTATGCCCCTGAAATAATTGTAATGTAAACATCTCAATGTATATAGTTATACAGACATTTTTCTGTATGTACAGAGTTATAATATTATCATTAATAATAATAGCAAACACGTATAGTACTTGATATTATCACAACAGATACAGATAGAACAATCACATACATGTAAAGATAAAAGAATGGATGCCTGGACAGCTAAAAGATGATGAATAGATAAATAGATAACCGATCATATATTTGTATTATAAACCCGTAACGAAAAAGGCATTTTTACATTTGTTGATTACAAATGCATCCCTCCCCATGGTTCTGTTTATCAAACGCATGAATGAAAAAATGAATAAATGTGCAATGCTATGTGCAAACACTGTTAGGAACCACATACCTTTTATTTATATGATCTTCCCCAGACCCTTGCAAGAAGATAGTATCATTCCAATTTTACAGTTGAGGAAAATGAAACTGAGGATAAACAACTTGCCCAGGGTTAAAAAAGTGACGAGAAAAGGGCAGGATTCCGGCATCAGGTCTGTCCAACTCTGATACCCGCTCGCTTTCCACTGTACCTCACTGATAATCAGAATAGCCCAGAATAAGGGAAAGACAAAAATGCAGAGGGGCCAAAAGAAATACCAGGAATCTGTAGATCCTTTTTTGAACAAGGATTTATGAAATTCCTCCTAGACATCAACCCTAGGGACCGGCTTTCAGTGGCTCCTAAACAGGACTCCCACCTTTTATCTCTACGAAGTGAACAGTGTAACCCTTAGCTCTGCTCTGGAGCGTGGGGCGGAACAAAAGGGAGACGTAAAAGAAAAGAGATGGTTCCAAAGGCTTCCTGTGTAAAAACGGGGGGGGGGGGGGAAAGGTAGGTAACTGGAGGAGGGAGGGACAGTGCCCTACCTCAACAGTGATGAGCAGAGAAAAGGGCCCTGTGGGGGACAGAAGCAAGCTGTATCCCTGTCACATCCTCTTTCTGAAATAGTACCCATTTAGGTCCACCAGTTAGGAAAAAGGCCCTCTCTGTGCTGACCACATAGAAGTTCCCCCTTCTTCCTGCTGCATGCGCTACACTGGATGCAGTGTATCAACCTGACCGGGTGGCCTTACCGGGGCAAAATTACACCACCGTCCTGCCTCCTGCAGAGAAGCTTCCGATAAGGCCGTCCCCATCATGGCTCACTTTGTATCCGGCCACTTTAACAAGTCATTAGAACACACCGTTGGCTTTATGATATCTATTATTTAAGATGAACAGATACGTCAATAAAAAGAATGATAATCCAATTCAGGGGTGGATGGGCAATTATTTTTGGTGATTTGCATATTATCAAAAGCCCCAATTGAAAATTGCAGATTGCTTAACATTACTTTTTTTTAAATTTTTTAACGTTTATTTATTTTTGAGAGGGGGAGCAGAGAGTGAGGGAGACACAGAATCCGAAGCAGGCTCTAGGCTCTGAGCTGTCAGCGCAGAGCCCGCGAGGCTTGAACTCATGAACCGTGCGATCATGACCTGAGCCGAAAGTCGGCTGCTTAACCGACTGGGCCACCACCCCAAGCGCCCCTCTTAACATTATTTTAAAATATCACCAACTCTCTAAAAAAGGTATGTGCTCTGGAGGAACACAATACATATCTGCATTGGGAAAAACTGGGGGGCCCTGCTCATGTCTTTATGTAAGCCTGAATTTTTGTTGAAGTATAAAACATACACACAGAAACGTGCACAAATTATAAGCGTACAGCTCAGTAAATTTTCACAAAATGAATACATCCCAGTAGCCAGCACTCATGTCAAGAAACAGAGTTAGTGCTAACTCCCCAGAAATTGCTTCACGTTTTCGAGTCACGACTTGCCATCCGTAGACAACCAGTGCTCTGACTTTGAATGCCCCAGGCTCACTTTGTCATAAACCCACATTTATAAACTCTGTAAATGAAATCATTCAGTGTGTATTCTTCCCTGTCTGGCATCTTTCCCTCAACCTTATATTGGTGAGATTGATAGATGTCGCTGCCAATTAGCAATAGTTGATTCGTTCTCTCTGCTGTGTAGTATGCCCTTGTAGGCAACTACCAAAAATTATTTAATTCACTCAATATGGGTGGACATTTGGGTCATTTCCAGTTTGGAGCTAATGTGAATGGTTGCCAGCCATTTTTTACCATTTGATGGTCGTTAACATACTCCTGCCAAAAGTCACACCACACGTGGATGTGAAATTCCAGGGCTGATAAATTCCTATGGCTATAGGAAGCAAACACAACTGCCAAAGAGCTTTTCCCTTGCCTGGGAAATTTCAAGATATGGTTACTGTATAAGGCAGTTATATGCAATTCACTGCATAATGCTAATAGTCATAAGCCAGTGAGAAGCAAATAAGGTTGGTGAATTTGCAGATAAAGAATATGGATCTATGTGGTCCCAGGAATAGCTGGCTATTTTTAAAAACCCTCTGCCTTTAGCAAAGCTTGGTAAGTTTTTCATGTTATGATAATGTGACACTCCTAGGATTTAACATAACACCACAATGATTGACTTAAAACTCTGCGAGGTAGGTGGCAATGGGCATTGTTCCCATTTTCCAGAAAAGGGAGTTTAGGCAAATCACTTTCTCTCCTTCTCGCACCATTCACGACAGTCAGTATTGGCATCGCATTGTAAGCTGCGAGCTGTCCCCATCGGTCCTCCATGAAGTCAGCCTGGCAGGATGCCCCTCATGTTGCCTGCAAGGCCGTGGGCGGAGCCACAGCCTTGAGGTGGGAGGAATTCTATTAATACTTTAGACTTTTATAGTACTCTGCCTCTGGAGGACTTAGAGCATCCTTTCACAATTGCTGGCCAAAATTTGTGACTCATATGCCAGCACTGAAGAAATGTCGTTTTGGAGACAGGCTTTCATGTGGCTCTTGCAGGGACTTCCGGGCTCCTTATAGGAGCTGATATCTCATCCTTGGTTATTATGTTCAGAGTCAAAAAACTGATAACCTAGGCAAGGGGTAATTCCCTTTTCTCCCCTAAACGTCACTCACAGCATCCCAGCTCTTAGGCTTTCTGGCGTCCTCATCTTTCTCTTTGGGCCATGCATTCCTTTGGCTGTCTGGCGAAGCCTGCAGACTCTTTCCCAGAAAACTGTCTTAAAACGTATAAAATAAAATGCACGAGGGGCGCCTGGGTGGCTTAGTCAGGGAAGCATCGGACTTCAGTTCAGGTCTTGATCTTGCGGTTCCTGAATTCAAGCCCCGAATTGGGCTCTGTGCTGACAGCCCCGAGCCTGGAGCCTGCTTCCCCTTCCCCACTTGCACTCTGTCTCTCTCCCTCAAGGATAAAATAAACATTAAACAAATTTTTTTTTAAATAAAATGCACTGGACTACAAAGGAAATCAAGTGTATCAAAATGCAGTTATCTAATAAAAAAGTAAAACAAAACAAATTTGCGATATAGTAATATGTGTGCTTTCTTATTGAATATAACAAGATTTAGGGCTGGGAAAATGATTAACATCATTTCAAAGTAATAATAGGCATTTACAAAATTTGATGACATCTACAACAATTGTAATATTAAAATATATTTTTTAAATATTTTCATTTCTATTGGTGACAAAGTCATAGATACTAATACTTCTGTGGTTTGTTGTCCATATTTACAGTTGAAAGAAATTTTGAATTTCCATTAAAGGTTCCCATCTAAATTCATAGCCCTCCTAAATGCCATCACACCCCTCTTGAAATCTATTCCCACCTCCGTGCCCCAGAGATGGTCCCTGTGCTAGACACACATATACACATTTCTACACAGCATTAGCTGTCTGGGGCCCACCAACACTTTTCCAGAAAGTTGGACTCTGAGCCAGTCCTACTTGAGCCTGTGACTATGATTGTCAGACTTGGCTAGTATGGCCAAACAAAAGTTGACCTTGACTTTAATTGCTGCCTTCTCTTGTCAGTTCCCAGCATGACTTTCTGTGATGGGCTGAGAAACAGGCCTTCTTTTAAATGATGTTCTTGCTCTTTGGTAACTATCAAGGAAGTTGAGAGAATATCCAGAAATTGTTGTTAATTTTAAGTGGATGCTAATCAGGTTGATGAAAACATTGTGGTTATGTATGTAAGAAAATGTCCATATTTTTTAGAGATGCTTACTGAAGTACATAAGGATAAGTAATATAACTGGGATTTGTGATTAAAAATTTTAAATTACTCTCAGTAGAAAGGAGACTGAATGAAATGAGAGTGGTGAAAATTTGAAAATTCTGGACTCTGGGTGATGGCTGTATGGGAGTTAAACTATTTTCTCTACTTGCGTGTATGTTTAAGATTTGTTATTATTAAAATCCCTTAAAAATAGTTTCTGGACCAGGAAATTAGGTAAAGAATGCTTTTTTTATAGTGCTAGTTTGCTTCTTTACAATACTTATTATTTAATTTCTTTCTGGGCGCAATACTTGATTGTATTGTGTCTCTTATATATGCAAATTTTATTTTTATTTTATTTTATTCATTTTTCATTTTTTTAATGTTTATTCTTGAGAGACAGAGACAGAGCATGAGCAGGGGAGGGGCAGAGAGAGAGGGAGACACAGAATCTGAAGCAGGTTCTAGGCTCTGAGCTGTCAGCACAGGGCCCGGCGTGGGGTTTGAACTCACCAACCGCGAGATCATGACCTGAGTCAGACGCTTAACCGACTGAGCCACCCAGGCGCCCCGATTTGTTTTTACTTTAGAGAGAGAGAGGAGGGGAGAGGGGCAGAGAGACAGAGAAACCGACACAGGGCTCGATCCATCCCACGACCCTAGGATCATGACCTGAGCAGAAATCAAGAGTCAGACACTCAACCGAGGGAGCCACCCAGGCACCCCACTTCTATATACAAGTTTTAAAAATTGGTTTCACTCATACCCTTTGCCAGTTGTTGGGCATGGCCTTACTCTCTAAGAGTTTATATTCAAGTTGGGAAGAGATCATGTATATACATGAAACCATAGTTGGGAAGCAACATAAGACAGAGTACGGTATAAATGCCAAAACATGTAATAAAGATGGGAAGTGTGATAGGAGTTCAGGAAAGGCGAAGTCTGTGAGGACTGGGGGCCGGGCTGGTGACTTGAGGTCAGCAGTAGCTGTCTATCAGTCTCAGAAATTTGCATTCATTGCCTCTTGCTGGTTTAGGCTTCTTTATTTGCACTCATTTCTCCAACAGTGCAATTGTTGGTGACTTCCTAAAGCCCAGAAGCGACAACGTTCTTGCTCCCCATATCTCCCTGTCCCCTTCCCTCAGAGGCTGTGTTTGACACATTCTGAGTCTCCACGTACGTGCGCCCTCCTGTTCAGGACTGCTCTGCTTCACCTTTCTGTCCCAAATGGCGAACTACAACTCAGATGCTAAGTACTACCGTGAACATTCTTACCCACTCAACCCAGAGTGGTCCCTGGCCTTGTGTGGTGGTGGCAGGAAGCCAGGGGACTACTGTGCCTGAACCCAAACGTTGCCTCAGAGGACAGCCCCCTTCTTGCCAAGTGCTGGCGAAGGGGACTCTGACCAGCAAGAAAGCTTCACACAGATCTGCCATGAGGGGACAATGAAAGCAAAGGTGTGGATGCCTCAGCACGATGGTGGAGACCAAGTGGCAGAGCCACTGGGACCACAACCACAGCCCTCAGGATGGGCTAGAAATGATCTCTCAGAGCAGGAAAAAAAAAAAAAAGAAAAGAAAAGAAATTACTAGAAGGCATTCAAGAAGGCCTAAGTCCTAGATGATCTAAATTAAAAAATAAATAAATAAGTAAATAAATTTAAAAGTTGTTTTTTCACATTGCTTAGATCATTTAAGCCACAGGTAAGTTTTTCTTTTTCTTTCTTTCTTTCTTTTTCTTTTTATCTTCATTTAATTCTCATTCTGAATTAGCTGAGGCATCGTGGCCAGGTTACTTGGCCAGGCTGAGCTAGCAAGGAGAGAAGGGGTATGTCCATATAACTGTGCTGCCATCCACACAAAAGCTGGAGACTGCCTTGGTTGAAATAGCCTTTTGATCCTTTCAGGACTTCTTCCTTGGCTTAGAATGACAACCTTGAAGTACAAGAGAAAACATGAAATCCATGGTACTTAAGAGAGGTAGGATTCAAGGAATCTGCCCAGGACACACGCCCTGACTGACAGATACGCAAAACTTCCACCTATGGGGGCACCCAGCGGGGCCACCACTCTCTGGGACCTGTCTTTCTTGTCTCCACATTGCTCCCCACACCTTCTTGGGTAAGGGGGCTACATAAGAGACTCAGATCTGTATGCCTTCATTTTATTCCATCTCTCACCTTTAAGGGGGCAAAACTCACATCGTCTTAACAACAACAACAAAATGACCGCTGCTGTTCTGTGTCTCGGGGAAAAGGTCCTCAAAGGAATAGTCATCAGGGTCACCTTGATTTTTGACAGTGTCCTAGAAGGTGACCCTGATGGCAAGATGGGAGAGGGAAACTAGTTCTTACTGGGAAAGGGGCTATACTATCAGGAGACACATGGATCCTTGGGTTACATGTGAAACAAATCACATTTCCCTGCTTTGGTTGAGAACCCCCTATACACATGTGCACACACATAAAATACAATCATTCCTATTTCTTGGCTTCCCTAAAGTTCTATTTACCTACCGTTACAGCAATGATCACATTATACTATATTATTTCTGGCATACTTGTATGTTTTTATCATTAAACTTGTGAATGTTTTCTTTGTATCTTTCACCTATAAAATATGGGCATGTGTTAAGAATTGTGTGTTGAATGAATATTTGAGTAAATGGCTACTATACATATTTTTAACAAGATGGAAATCCAACTCACCCGTCGGAGTCAAGTCTTATTTTTCACCAAGGACCTGATGCCAGGTGTGTTCTTACCTCTCTGCTTGTCCCTGAACCATTTAGATGAACCCAGGACTTCAGAAAGCATTACTTCTGTGATGACCCACACATTCCTCCATGTGCTTTAGTTTCTGGCAGAGGAAGAGGTGTGGACAGGCTGGTGTGGGTATGTCACCCTCACTGGGCCTGGCAGAGCTGGCCCGGGGTGCACTGCCCAATACAGGGATCAGCTGATTTCCAAGAACAGCAATGACCTGGTGAGTAAAAGAAGTGGGTAGGCATGGCTTTTGAGTCATTTGGCAAATGCCTGGAAGCTTATCCTTCCTGCAGCACCCCCTCCCCCCATATGGCGCTTCCTCTTTCCTGATACTGTATCCAAAATTCCATCATCATTAGTTATTCAGGCTTTGGGGTATTTCGGAGCTTCTAATTAGAAAGTGATTTCTTAACTTGGTATCTGTGGAGGATTTTGGAATGCTGAGGGACATGGGGAGAGGTGAGGAGGACAAAGAAAAAAAAGAAAGAGAGAGCGATAGACAGATTTTGTCTCCCTTCCAGTAGTCGTGTGCATAGGATAACACTTCCTAGAACACCGTCAGCCCTTCCAAAATTGTTCAGACAATATTGAGAAGCAGTGTGGTGGGGGAGGAAGGTCAGGACTCACGGCACAAATTCTTAAACACATGCTTTGTCTCCCAGCCTCAGAACACTTGAAAACTCAAGCACAGAAGAGAAATGAAAGACAAGAAGGCACCGCAGTGTTAGCACGCCCCAGACACACACTTCCAGGCTCCCCTCTCCATCCAGATGAGATCTGAAGGACAGTCTTTTTTCTAGGTGAAGGCTAAGAATTTAAAAGGAAACACAGGACTGTATTTGCCAATCCCAAATCGGAACGTTGGTTCCGACATATCTATAAATTTATCTGTGAGGTCTTAAAAAAAGGAAAATAAGTTGTGTTTAGTTTACATGTACTAAATCTTCTTTATTGACTAGTGGATTTCATGTTGTTGGCTTCCGTTCCAGGAGAGGGGTCTCAGTGCAGTTGCCCACGCTGTCCCTTCTGCAGCTGCTGTTCTTACCACCTAGACCATCAACCATGTGTACAAGCTGGCCCCTGGAATCTGCATTTCCCTTGCCTCCCATGCAGGACCAGCCAGTAATTTTGTTGTGCTTTCTTTTCTCATTGTAAGTAGCTATTCACTCTTGTGCCTCTTTTTGTATTTGTGATTTGCACTCCTTTGCATCAAGAGGACCTCCATCTTAGGCGTGATTCAGTCCCCACAGAGTTGGATTTGCCCTTTTAAACACCTGCTAACGCAGTACACATTATTAAATAGAAAATCTCGATTGATAAGTGTCCTGACAACCCTGGTTCTCAGTTAACTGGAATGTTCTCTGCATAACTTGTCCTAGGGGCAAGTAATGAAATTAGAAGGGAGAAGCAGATGGTAGGGATTTCTAACTTTAGAAACGTAGCAAGTGTTCTACCTGGTTCCCAGTCAATTTGTCCACCTCTCTGCACAGAAGTGCATGGTAACATCTAACACTTACCTCGTTAGTAAGCTGGGCACCTTTTAGTCCTCAAGGGCACCCCTTGAGGTGGGTACCCTAACTGTACTCACAGATAAGGAAACTGAGGCATAAGAAAGTCAGCAAATTCCCCAAGGTTACACCTAATGTACAGGGTACAACTGGGATCTGACCAGGCGATCAGGTCCAGGGTCCTCACCTCTAAGCTGTATCACCTGTATAGGGTCGTTATTTATGTTTGAAATGTTAACTCAGTACTACAGAAACAAAATCTTTTACTTGGTCCCACAGGGCCATGCCTCACAGCCTTGTATTAGGTGTGCGCTGTGTGACACACAGTCCTCCAGTTAATCCCCCTAGATAAAGGAAGACACCGAGGTCACACAACTACTAAGTGGCAGAGCAAGAATTTAAACCCAGGTCTGTCCACCTCCAAAGGCCATGAACAGAAACACGACACTATACGGTCACTTCCAACACCTTACATAGAGATTTATTAACCCGAAGAGACAGTCAAACTCCCACAATCCTTAATGATTTCTCTGAGGCTAGATTTACTAATTAAACTTTCCTTCTTTGGCCATATCCCTCTCACATTTGGTTATTTATTCGTTCTTCTTAGTGCCACTTAAAAGAAATGAGATCCAAACTACTATCAGCCCGTTTTCCAAATGGAGGAAACGGAGACGCAGAAAGTTAGGTCACTTGCTGGGACTCATCCCCCGGAGCCTGGTCCCGGAAAATTTTGCTTTGACCACTATATACTCCTCCAGAATCTCGGTCTGAGTCTATCAGAAATAGCCGGTGGCTCTCAGTATTTTTAAGCAGCTCTTAAGTTCGTGGAGTAGGTGTACCAGATCTCTGTGCGCAAAGGTTAATTAAGCCACTATAAAATGCAGAAGCAGCCAGGCCTTTGTCTCCAAGGTAATAAAATCACAAATGATTCCTGTTCAAAATGAAGCTTATAATAATCTGTTGCCAGTGGGTTGTGTGCGTTTTTCTCATTTTAACAACATGTACTTCTCTCTTCAACAGAAACATTAGGTCACAAAAGCCGATCTCATCTACATCTTTACAATATTGTTTATCGTCTTTTTGCATACCAGAGATAGAACTGGTAATGAACCAGCCAAATTGGATTCCAGGGAGGATTTGTACTGACTTAGAATACTTTCAGAATCCATTCACAATGCCTCTGATTTATCATTATACCCTCGGAAGCCATTTATCTGGGGGCCGGCTTTTCAGGGATAGCACATCAATTGTGTGCCAGTTATTGGGAATTATAACACAGCTGATGAAGTGTGACAACACAGAGTCCGTTGGATTTGCAGTAGATTACAGGAGAGTGTTATAGAAGTCAGCAGCTATTAAGCTGAAAATGTTTCTGAGCAGAGAGAGCATGAAAATAAGGAAATTGATTCTATCCCGTCATCTGACCTCTGTCCTGTGGTCTCTGGGTTGAGCACAATTCCTTTCATCTCTGCCGCTGAGCTTTTTTTTTTTTTTTTTTTTTGAACCCGCTTCCACCCACCCTCTCTCCCCCCCAAGTAGGTATCATACAAAACTAAGAACAGGGACGGAAGGTAGGTTGATACTTGTGGCTGTGCCATTTTGGGGGGTAAATTCAGCCATGCCACAGACTCAGTTATGGTCAGAAAAGGGAAGGCAGTATGTGATCTGATGAGGTTTTAGCCAATCTGTAAAATCCAAAACACCTTAGCAACCATGAATCATAGTCTTGTTATACTCACAACTGCATCCACTTGAAGGTAGCCCAGGTCAGGCTGCCCCTTCCCACAGTACGCATGATATTCTAAGGAGGAGCTCATGGGAAGGGCAGTGGTGAAGCGTTTCAACCTTTTTGGAGATATCATCTAAAAGCTAACAATGTACATACTTTGTGATCCAACCATGGCCTTTTCTGATTCTATTCTAAGAGGAAAGAAAAAAATGCCCAAGTAACACACAGGAGTGTTTATTACAGCATCATACTTGGTGGTTAAATTATGGTAGCAGACAATTTGCATTTCCTGCAACAGGAAATGGCTGAAGAAAGCATGGAAATTATATACTATGGAATATTATGCAGGTATTAAAAAGAATAAGTTAGAGCTATGTACATGAACCTGGAAGGAGGTCCATATAGATCAGTAAGTTACAAAAAGTTGGTTGCAGCCTAATACACATAGGCACATAATACTAGATGACCAAACTTTACATCACCAGGACTTGGTTTCTCCAGAAACAGTACCATCATGACGATATCATTTGTGAGTTTGAGGCGGGCTCATCAGCTCATCATAAGGCAGAAGAAGTCTGAATCCTAACTTAGGTTGGTTTTAATCTAGCTAGGGAGCTAGACTTAATAATATGTACATGCGCTGCCCATGTTTATATAAGCCTGGTAATCCTCACACAGTAAAAATATCTTTCATCCTCCAGGGAAATCCCTTAAGGTAGGGTTCCAGTGGGGTGTTAGGTAGAGGGACAAAATGAAAGAAAGCATTTTAGATATGTTTTTCTTCAAAATGCGCATCCCTAAGTTTTACCCAAGACCCACAGAATCTGAATTTCCAGAAGGCTGGAGATAGGAGATGGAAAGGAAGGCCAGAACACATAAAAGTGCCCCAGGTAATCTCACTACTGTTTTCTCCATTTTAAAAATTTTTTTCATTTCGAGAGAGAGAGAAAGGGAAAGTGCAAGCACGCGAGCAGTGGAGTGGCAGAGCCTCAATCTCACAACTGTGAGATCATGACCTGAGCCAAAATCCAAAATCAGAAGTTTAACCGACTAAGCCACCCAGATGCCCCTCCTCCATTTTTTTATGCAATTGCAAATAACTCTCTTCAAGTAAATGCCTTGCTTCAATGATCAAGAGGCAGCTGTGATGATGTTAGTAACAATAGCATTTGCAATATGCCAGAGGGGAGGTGTTAATTATTATTATCCCCATTTTACAGATGCAAATAGGCAGAAAGGTTAAGAATCATGCCCATGATTACAGAGCTAGTTTAGTAGTAGAGGCAGGGTTTAAAACCCAGGATGTCTAGCTTCAGAGTTTAAATGAAGAGATGTGAGCCACACTAAGTGAAATAGGGAAGGCTCATGAGCTCAATAAAACCTTTCCAAGTCCAAATTCCTCATTTATCTTGTCCGTTGGATGAAATCTTGAGAGTTATTCTCTTTCTCAGAGCTCACCTACTGCCACACTCCTTGTCACTGAACTGCCCTTGCCCTTTGTTTGTTTTTTTTTTTTTGTTTTTTTGTTTTTTCAACGTTTATTTATTTTTGGGACAGAGAGAGACAGAGCATGAACGGGGGAGGGGCAGAGAGAGAGGGAGACACAGAATCAGAAACAGGCTCCAGGCTCTGAGCCATCAGCCCAGAGCCTGACGCGGGGCTCGAACTCCCGGACCGCGAGATCGTGACCTGGCTGAAGTCGGACGCTTAACCGACTGCGCCACCCAGGCGCCCCTGCCCTTGCCCTTTGAATTATTCAGTGTACCTGGAGAAATGATTTTGAGAAAATACATTTTTACCATTTTTTTTTTCTCTCTTTCCTCCCTCAGTTCCTCCTCTGCCATGGAAACAGGTTCCTTTCATAAGCAGAGAACTGTACTGAATCTTCCATTAGAAGTCAGTGCCAAAATGGGCTGAAATCTCATTATGTCTAGTTCTTCCTTACCATGTTCCTAACAGGTGTCACTTTCCGGACCTGTCTTTAAAATTAGCCTGTGAGTACTGGCTTGCTTCTGAAATCACTTGCTTAGGACAGGAGGAGGTGGTGAAGGAGACAGGCATGTAAGTGTTCTTTTGAAGGCCTGTTCTCAGCCTAAAATGTGGAAATTAAGTCTTTCTTACCTTCAAGAATGACTATGTTGTCAGAAGAAAGATGTCGTAAAAATTAAAGTCAGTTCTGTCACTTTTTAACAGTGTGTATTCCACACCAAGCCACTTAACTTTCTGAGCCTCAGTTTCTTCGTTTGTAAAACAGGACCAATAATTGCTGGTCTACTTCAAAAGGTTATTGCGTTGATCCATATAAGAATCCAGATCATCTGGCTTCATGTCCGTTGGTGTCCATCCAGGCATCCATCCCTCCCTCCATCCATCACCCTTTCATTTCTTCATTCATTATCTATTATACCTTCTGATAGTTAGCTAAGTGAAAAGTATATGTTAGGAGGCTAGGGGAAGAAAAGGAGAGATGAATCCCAGATTTGGAAAGAGCACTAAAGGCAGAGACAATGAGGTGATTAAGAACATAGAGTGAGCAAGGACCTACAACAGTCCATAATCCCATATTCTAATATTTTACATGCTATTCCAATTCCTCTGAAAGCAATCATTACATCTTGTACAAAAAGAATTAATTTTCAAAGTTTTCTTAAGACAGAGCCATCTTTATTTTATGCAGGCAGGACTCTTTAGTTGACATCTTCTATCTTACCTTTTCTCTAGGTCCCTCCGTTAAGTACAGTAACAAGTGAGCATAAGTGGACAAGGCTTGTAAGTCAGGCCTGCTCCTCTGATCCAGCCAGAGTAAATGGTATCTGTGGGGTGCTTTAATCCATGCCTGATATAAAGATAAACCTTAGGTTTACATTCACAATGTTTATAAAATACAGATTCTATATGACCCAGAAAAATATCTTAAAGGTAATTAATGTTGTATATCTCGCTATGAAGGACATATATTAATAATTTGAATTTATAAAGCCCTTTTCCATGTATTGTTAGGTTTATCTTTGAAGTACCTTGAGAAAGTAAAAATAAGAGAGTAAGAAACACGAGGTGCCTGAGTGCCTCAGTCAATTGAGCCGCGGACTCTTGATTTCAGCTTAGGTCATGATCCCAAGGTCATGGGATTGAGCCCTGCATTGGGCTCCGCACTGAGCACAGAGACTGCTTAAGATTCTCTCTCTCTCTCCCACTGCCCTTCACCTGCTCTTTTGCACACATGTGCTCTCTCAATAAATAAATAAATAAATAAATAAATAAATAAATAAAATCTAAAAAAAAGAATAGGAAACATTATTTCACTCTCTCTATTTTATAAGCAAAGTAACACAGAGTGAAAGAAACATGTGGCAGATTACACAGTAAAATCAGAAAACAAGCAAGAACTAGATTTGAGGTTTCTTAGATTCCAGACAGAGCTGGTATCTCCATTTCAGGTGGTTACTGAACACAATGAGTGTTCAGATTATGGAGGATTTCTCTTCTGAGAATACTGCTGAATACTTCTAGAAATAACTCATTCTTTTACTAATTTCACAAGCCCTTAACCTAGGAAAGGAGTGGAAAGTGTCTGGAGACAGGGCTGGGGCAGGAGGCCAGAACCTCTGCTGCCCTGAAAGCCATGCCCAACGTTAGTTAGGCCTTTATCCTGAGGGCAATGGAAAATCACAGAAGGGTGATGGGATATCACAGAAAGGTTTTACGCAGGGGGAAGGTCCCGACCATTTAGCACCAATCACTGTGGACCTCAGTGGGCCTGCTGGAAGACGCACATCTTGGATCAGGAAGTCCGGTCGGAATTACAGCGATAAAAAATTGTGTGAGAGAATGGTGGTGGCAGCTGTAAGAAGCAAAGTGAATCGGGGCGCCTGGGTGGCGCAGTCGGTTAAGCGTCGACTTCAGCCAGGTCACGATCTCGCGGTCCGTGAGTTCGAGCCCCGCATCAGGCTCTGGGCTGATGGCTCAGAGCCTGGAGCCTGTTTCCGATTCTGTGTCTCCCTCTCTCTCTGCCCCTCCCCCGTTCATGCTCTGTCTCTCTCTGTCCCAAAAATAAATAAACGTTGAAAAAAAAGAAGCAAAGTGAATCGATCATATCAAAACGTGAGAACCAAGATGTCGTCCTTGCCCCAAATCGCACTGTTCTCGGATTTCTCCTTCTAGAATAACTGCACATGTGTTTCTGGTAGGAAAATCGTCCCTGCTCTTTCTCCTGCCTTCCGTAGCTCCCCGTCGGGCCCAGCCCCTGCAACATTCAGGAATGACAGTGGATTCAGAAGGCCCGGGGATCCCTGGCTCTCTATCACAACCACCGATTGCCCAGACACCCGGATTCCACAGCCCTTGGGCCAGCCGAGGCCATTCGCACCACTTCGCGACTTTGCCTGCTGTCCTCACTAACGAGATTCTGCTAGTCTCCTCACACGAGGCCAGGCCTCTCAGCTCAGGCGGTGAGCGCCAGGGAAGGTGATAAGGCCCCACAGATGCGCGCTCAGCAAACCCCGGGCAGGGATGAAACTTGCGGCCAGCTTCTGGCCCGCCAGCCCTCTTGCGAGTCCGAGCGCGCCCTGGGGAAGCCCCGCCCCCGGCCGCCTCCACAGCCCTATTGGCTTACTCTCCTGCCACTCAGCAGAGCGCCCGCCCCTGGGGTCGCTGGGAGGCGGGATCCCGAGTCTCCTCCCCGCGTTGGCGCCTCCCAGCTCGCCTTTCCAGGCGCTTCCCTGGCGGTAGTGGTTCCGACCCCCCTAAACGTTTCAAGGCCTGCAGCCGACTGGCGTAGACGCTTTCTCTTTGGATTCTGACCCTGTGAGATGGACACGGCAGGGAGAATTCAGCTTTACAGGTGGGAGAAGTAAAGGTCACAGAGGTTGAGTGACTCTCCATAGAAGCACGTGCTGGGATTTTAGCAATGGTTCCAGACATGTGGTAGGTTGTTTGTGAGTAGTATGTGTGTAAGCCGCAAACATTCCCAGATCTTCTGACTTCCAGTCTGGGACTTTTTGTGCTAAAGCAGTTTCAGAGGTCCAGAGAACTCGGAGGGTTCGGGGATAGAGTCAAGGGATTCGGTGAGTTGTCACATAGGAGAGACCCCGCAGCAAAACACACTACTCTGAGGCAAATACTAAACATTGTTTTTACTACTGTTATTAATTAGATTATACTTTATTTTTTGTCAACTTTTGTCAGGCACCGTTCTCAACCTTGTTTGTTTACTCTTCACAGTGCCCTGTGAGTTGCCTCCTATTAAAACGCTCACTTTAGAGAGGGGACACTGAGGCACAGAGAGAGGTTAAATAACACATTCATGCTTAAAAAGCTGAAAGTCGTCAGAGCTGAGATTTATACCCAACCAATCTAGCTCATAAAGCCACGCATACTGATATTTGTGTTTTACGCTGTGACAAAATGGGGTTGTGATAAGATCTGTCTTTGATAATACATACTTTTGTCACCATCTACAAGACGCCGCTGACTTTTTTAAAACTCCTAAAGGGCAGGAGGAAGAAAAAACGAAACAGAGAGGCACCTAACTAAGTCCTTGACTGTGGACAGACTATATATGGGCTGATTATGAGAAACTCACATGCAGGCGCTATGTTTGGAATTCCATTTTAGCTGAATGTTCCAGACTGTCACATCCCTCAGTGTCTCCATGGAAGTGCCCACTATGGGAGAATGGCCGAATGACATGATTGGAATGGAATGCAGCAGTCATCTTATCTGACCACACAGATACCTGCCAGGGGAGGACTGCCTCACATCCTCATGATAATTTTGAAGACTTTCTGAGAAGGTGATAATATTATCCAATTACCTCACGATCATAAGGTGTACCGTGTTGACTGCAAACCCTGTGGGCCTCATTCACACAGGTATCACAGAACAAGGAAAAAGAAAGATTGAGAGGGAGGTGGGACCTGGTAGCTAGAAGGAGACCAAAGACTCAAACTGAAGGTTAAATCCTGTGAGATAGGAGCAGGGATTTGTCTAGAGGACAAATCTTGGATCAGGAAGTCCAGAAGGGAATAATACCTACAGGGGAAAACTACAACTACACGGGAAAACTACGAACAGTTCTCCCTGGGAGCCAGGTCAGAGTTCCTGCTAAAGTGACATTGGCCTCGATAGCTGTGGTGGCCTTGAACTACACAATACGCTTCCATACACAGCTTCTGTTTGTCCAGAACACTCCTTTGACTCTTGCCCAATAAGAATCCCCAAGGTCTTGGGCTTCACTCTGCTCTTCTGTCTTCTCTTCCTCCACCTTTCCTGGTAAACCTGGGAAATTTGGAGCGTGAAGAGGGAGCCGAGTGGAGGCTACGTTTTGGCCAATAGTAGATGTTAGATGACGTTTGAACCTGACTGGTAGCAAAACGAAGATACTTAGAGGGCCCTGTGTTCCCTTCCCCTTCTCCGTCCATATCTTTGTTAGGGGCAAAAATCACCCGTATCTGGGGCTGGGAAAGAGCAGAGAGGTACATAGACCACATCAGACGGGTCGGGGTGGTGCTGGGGGTTCGGTCTCAAGCACTCTGTCAACATCCTGAGATGATATTCTAAGTGACCAGAGAAAATTCAGTCGCTATTAAAAAGGGAAATCTAGGGCAATCCTGGTAGAGAAATATTGGTTATGAGATTTTAGCAGTGTAATTACAGCAGAGACCGATGAGGCAAGAGGCTGTGAGCTAATGACACCATCTGCTTGGAAAGTGGAGTAAAGGGTGGCATGAGCAATAAAGTCTTACGAGACTGTGGATTAGACAGGTCAGAGGACAGCTCTGGCCTGTGGCTGCTGGACACATGAGACAGGAGCAGGGCAGTGGAGCTAAAGGCCCAGGGACAGATAACCAAGCAGTGTGGCTTCTATTCCAGAAATGAAGGGGCTTCACCAAACCACCATCCCCCAAGCTCCTCCATCCCCACCAACTGGTGATTTTCTTCGTGATAGAAGTCGTGTCTACTGTGTTGTTTAGTATTCATTCCAAGAACGTCCATGTACTTTTTCTTGGGCTTTTGTTGTACATCTGCTTGATTTGGGGTACATTTACTTTGTGCTGGGCTTTTAGTAATTGGCTATAAAATGCTAACCTTTCATAAGTGATCCTAAAAACATGATTTCTACACAGTATTCTGAGCATTACGATCTTAGAAAGGGAGACTACAGTCTTCTCCTTACAAGAAGCAGTGGGCTTAGCAGACCCTTCTGAATAGCTTGGAAGGCATAAGCCAGGGAGACCCAGGCCTAGATAAGGAAAACAGTTCTTTCATTTGGAATCCAGAACATTTAAACATAGACACTTTGATGTTCACCTTGACACCATCATTAGCAAGTGGATTTTCTAAGTATTAAGTTGACACATGTGAAGTGCTGATACTCAGTTGTTGTTTTTTTTTTAATGTTTATTTTTGAGAGAGAGACAGAGACAGAGAGAGAGGATGAGCGGGGGAGGGGCAGAGAAAGAGGGAGACAGAATCCGAAGCAGCTATCAGCACAGAGACCAACGCAGGGCTCGAATTCACGAACCACGAGATCGTGACCTGAGCTGAAGTCTGATTCTTAATCGACTGAGCCACCTAGGCACTTCCTCGATCATTTTTGATGCACAACAATGGTAACTTCATGTGGCTAAATCTTCTAGAATCTCAAATATATTAGGGGATGCTTAGCTTACCTGACTGAAGGAAAAAGACTGAGGAACTTCAGAGATCTAGATCTCTGTAGAGTGAGTATTCCTAATTGTAAACAATCCACTAAAAATAGTCTTGCAGGATATCTAATTAAAAACACTAGTTTTATTCATTTACTCATTCACTGTAACAGTAACAAAAATCATTGAGCATCTCCTGCGTCTCAGTCACTGTGCTGAGATAGAATAAAATGATGGTCCCTGTCCTGAAGACCACACCAAATAGGAGTAAAGGGGTAAGTATGACACTGTGGACAGTGTTATGGGAAGGAGGCCTGGGAGAACAGGAGAACAGCACAGAGAAGGAGCCATGAGGGTAGGATTCTGGGGAAAGAGAGGAGGGGATGAAGGAGGGAACGAGGGTGTGCTCTTATTAAAAGGTTTTGATGTAGGAGAGAAGAATTATAATTAACCAAATGGTCCAGGCAGGGAAGAGCATTCTACACAGAAAGGGGCAGAGATGACCACATGATTTAAAGAAACAATTGGTGCTTAGAGTGAGCATGAATTTATTAAATTTACAGAAAGACATTTCTTAAAGGGCTTTAAGTCAGGTGCCTTGTTGTATTCATGTTCGTAGACCCTGTGTTGAGCCTAGGACAGTGCCTAGCACATAGTAGGTGCTCAGTAGATGTTGAATTAAACTGATATGGAAGAATAAGCCTGAAGTTGAAATTTACTACATATTTAAAGGAAATTTTTTTCTCCCCTATTCCCCTTAGTCCATATTGATGAAGTTTCCATGTGTTCCTTGAAATCTTCTGAAGAAAACATGCACTTCAGCTTATCTCTGAAAAGAGATGTAGTTATGTAACCTTTTAATGTGTGCATCTAAGTAGATACCAGAAGTATGTCTTGCCTTAGGGGCTTTTTCAGTTCCTTATTTGGAATATTTATTGTATACTCTCTATAGGCAAGGCAATATGCCAGGCCCAGGAACGTAGTGGTGAATAGGACAAATATAGCCCCTGCATTCAAGGAGTTTAGTATTTTGTAGATAAGACAGTTATTAAATAATTAAACAAACATTTTCTAATTATAATTTGTGTTAATAAAATGGAAAACACACAGATGCCGTGGGAATTTATAACAGAGGGCATAGCCTAGTCTGATAGCAATTAGAAAGGTGCTCAATCAGAGTTTCTTTAAAGAATACATTTAAACTGGAATTAAATGGAGAGGAAGTAAGAGTGTTCTAAGCAGAGGGAACAGCATATGTGAGGACCATGAAGAAAGGGAAGCTGGCCTTCTAAAAGAAGTGATTATGTGACTGCGACTGTATGCTGATAAAAACATCTCGTATGATCCTTGTAAAGTATAATTGATTTATCTGTCATTTTAATCCAGAAGAACCTAGCACATGAGAAGGAAACCCATTTTGTTCATTTATTCCAGCACATGTTAAATAATTGCTATGTGCCTGACACTTTGCTGGGTGCTGGAAATTAAGGAGAGAAGAACCTCATGAACCTCTAGAAGTTTGTGGCCTTTTGGAGAAACAGGTGAACCAACACACCATTATAATACAGTGTGGTTGTTTCTGTGCTTTAGGTAAAATACCCAGTGCATAGGAGTGATATGATCTTGTTTGCCTGAGAGAGTCAGGGATGGCTCTCAGATGAAGTATCTGAGATCTGAAGGATGAGGCCATTCCAGGGAGTACAAGCAGCATATGAGGAAAGGGCATGATGTAGCTGGGGAAGAACAGTGAGTCATTGGGAATGACAAGGGAATGGGAAAGGAGGTGAAGTTAGAAGACTGGGCAGAAATTAGATCTTGAAGCATCTCAGAAAGAAGTTTTTCTTTTATTCTGTTGCCAATGAGGAAACTACACAGGAGAATACGAAAGAGAGAAGAATCTAGACAAACTGCAAGGCTTACAACTCAGGAAACTGAGTGATAAGAGGCATTCAGAGAGACCATGACCGCTCCTTACTTATTTTTCAGACTTCAGCACATGATCACCAAAAGAGCTGACATGTGCATTAAGACCTTGAGGTTTTTGATCACCAGATCACTGGTATTCTTAGGACTTCATATTCTTACAGCCAAAGAAAAGTCTTTGCAAAGACAAAAAAAAAAAAAAAAATCTCAAGAAAAATAAATTATTTATCAAGTCTCAGCCTCTCCCAAACACCTCCTCCTTTTTGACTCCCCCCAGTTGTATAGCTGAGGCAATATTAGTTGCCATGCATTATGTCATTACCATCAATAGCCAAATAACTACATAACCACCAGAGGGCAAATGAAAATGGCCATAAAGACACAGAGTAGTAATTATTTTTGCATTAGCACCAGCCACACTAATATCAACATAGAACAATTACCATCCCTAACCTCATAGTTATGCTATAACCTCCACATGTCTTGCAGGAGTAGATTGATGAATGGCATGGGAGGAATAAGCAACAATGGGGCAGTCGTGCAGTGAGACCCCTGCATCCTATGTCTGTGGGCCATCAGCCACAACGTTGGTGGAAAGCCAGTGGGAGAAGTTGGTTTTGATTACCACTGATCTAGCCAGTCCCCAAGCAGAAACCATAATTCAGCTTCCCTTTCTTTGGGCCTCCAGGAAGTGAGCATTTGAGTGGGAGCAAAGCTACAGCAGTAATAACACAGCAGGCAGCGTCCTTTGCATTTATATCTTGTTATTCTTCCCATCACTAGGCAACCATTCTTTGTGCTTAAAACTACACATCTTTCTACAGTGTAACACCTTATTCTTTGAAGTAACCATTCTGGTGTGCAGTGTTCTTAGGGGTTATCTATTCTATGTGTTTGTTAGGTTAACACAATAAAAAAACCAAGCCATTCTGAACCTCCAGCCTGATTTAGTAGCTTTTCTGTGTTCTCCTAGCATCATATTAGAGCATGGATCGTAAACTTCATTTACAATCGCATATTTGTTTGTCCATTTCTCCCTCCAGAATGAGTTCCTGGAGGGCAAGTACTATATCCTGTCTATGCTTGTAGCCACATCCAGCATCTAGCACAGTACCTCGCTACTTGAACAATCCTCCATAACCGCTGGCTGGCTGGCTGGCTAACTGGAGATGAATGAATGTTTTCCCTGAAATTCAAGTTTGGTGGTCAGAAGTATCATTATTTGGTTTAAACAGCAAGCCAGGCTAATTGGATAGACTTGGCCAGAAAGAATTAGGCAAAATGTAAGATAAAGAGATCTTGGCCTCTCTGGTTGGGGAGGTCTGACGTGGATGAGCCAGGTACCAGCTGCAGAGGCAAAGCCATTTTACTCTTCTGGCTAGGAATATCAAGTGACTTACCCAAGGATCTGAATAGCAGAATCACAATGAGCAAAATGGCTCATTATTGCTTAGGCCAGGAAGAAGAGCTCTCTCCAAGTAACTATTTGTGTCTTAAGTTGGATACCCTAGAAGCAGAGCTTGAGACAAGGAGTCTTGTCTAAGTGGTTTATTGAGGACATGCTCTCAGAAGAAAGGGAGTGAGCAGAAAAGGGCAGAGGAAATGCCAGGATGTGACCCTAGCTGCAATTTGATTACCGTGAGCTTTAGGATTGGTACCATCTTAAGACAAGGAAGATAACTCTTTGTTTCTCCTATACGCCAGTCTCTGGCTGTGAATTGTTGTTGGGAGGAGGGAACCATAACTGCCTGGTGAATACAACTTTTGTTTTAATGGAGAGCAATTCTCTGGGCAAGGGGGCAGCTGTGAGCTGTTAGTACTCAATTCCCAGAGCTGGGGGATGGGTACAGTGGCTAGTAAAAGTAGTCTAGGTATGGCACCAACAGCAGCTACTAGAATTGGGTAGTGTGAAATGATGTGGATTATAATAACCACTACCATTTATTGAGCACCTATTATATGTCAAGTGTTGTGCTAAATGCTACATCTATATCGGTCTATCTACCTACCCATATAGTCCTTAGAATACAGCTATTAAATAGGTGATATACTACCATTTCCATTGGACGGGTGAGGAAACCCAGAAAATACCATATTTCATGCTTAAAAGATTTCCTTTTTGCATCTACATTCCTATGGATAGAATCAGGATATTGCATACCCACCTAGCCTAAATTCCACGCATTCATTCAATTCATGAATTCCACCAGTGCTTTCGAGCACCTATTACATACCACAACCGGGCTAGGCCCTAAAGAGTTATCAGTGAACTGATAGTCTTGGATCCTATCCTCAAAGGGCGGAACTAAGCCTCAGGCTCAGTTCTAATACCCATTGTGACCCATTTAAAAATATTGTTTGGACACCTGTTGTGTACCTTATGCTTCATCAGGCCTTGATCAACAAAGAATCTAGACCCCAGGCCTCTGTAGCAATCCCTTTGAATTCCTCACATAAAACATACTTCTGGGTTGGGAAAATCAGTTTTCAAGATTTTGTACAAACCGAGCACCACAGGCCCTTTCCCTGTGTGTGGAAGGATTGAACTTGGTGGTCTCCAAATCCCCTTCCAGCTCTCACAGCCTAGGATACCTTCTGATCATCCACTCTGCTCATGTCCAAATCCTTTGTGGGGGACTGTTGTGGTCAGAGTCATGTGTCTACTTGGCCAGGCTGTAGTCAGGTGCTGAACACTAATCTAGGGGTTGCTGTGGAAGTATTTTGTAGATGTGATTAACATCTACCTAAATTGATTTTAAGTAATGATTATCTTTGATAATCTGGGCTTTATGTAATCAGTTGAAAGGCCTTTAGAGCAAAACTAAGGTTTCCCTGAGGAAAAAAAAAAATTCCATCTGTGGACTGCAGCATCAGCCCCTACCTGAGAGTTTCCAGTTTGCTGCTGACCTGCCTTACGGATTTCAGACTTGCCAGTTAGCCTTAGAATCCCTTAAGCCAATTCCTTGAAATAAATCATTTTTCTCTTTGTCTCTGTCTCTCTCCATATATACATATGTATGTATACATATACATACATATATGTAAATGTATGTGTATATATACATATATATATACAAAATCTCTCTGTCTTTCTGTACGTATGCATGTGTGTGTGTGTATATATATATATATAATATACATATATATGTACTATAAATATACTATATATACCATATATATATATATATATATATATACACATATATATATATATAATCTACTAGTTCTGTTTCTCTTGAGAACTCTGAGTGACACAGGGATCCACCGTGTCCTTTTTTTCTTATAATATTGTCTGATATGGATCAGTCTCGTATCTTGTGGTATGGATATTTAAGGCCCCCATCTGGGTTACTAGGAGGCAGACAAAGCGCGTGCTTTAATCAATAACACAGGGGCACAAAAACATGAGAAAAGTTCAGCTTCTTTTCAACTAACTTGTCCAGAATTTTGCAATCAGAAAATCATGCATGCAGTTCTGTGTTTTACACTTTGCTGGGATCTTTAAATTTTTGATCTGTATATGGGTGGGAGGGACTGTATCTTTTCATGTTAGGACCTATAAAGGTTTCATCCAGCTCATCTTTACTTGTGTCCTCAAGTAAAACGTAAGCCCTATGAGGTCAGAGGCCAAGTCTTGTTTTTGTGTGTGTGTGACCCTACGGTATCTATACGGTGCTTAATAGACACTCACATACACAGGACATGCTGCATCAATGTAGTTTCATTTTATTTTATTCTCCAGAGTATGTTACCTTTGGGAAACAGAAAACTGGCTCAGGTAAATGTAGGTTTGTTTGTTTTTAGGCAAATCAGTGTACCATCTCCAGGGAGAAGTTCTCCTCAGTTGGAGATTTATATCTGAAAAGCATTTGAGAGACTAGCCCTTCTCTTGTTTCTCTGGCCATTGACAGGGAGCAGGTTACTGATATGCATCAGGCTTTGCAAGCATTTAAAGAAAGATTATTTTTCACTGCAGCACATGGGCTGTTCTAAGATAGGGACAAGCATTGCTGGCAGTGGGAGGAATTACAAGGAGCTTTTGCTGAGACTCAGTCTAGGCTCTTTCTTGAACACAACCTGGAATAGTAGTGTGATACGTAAACAGCAGGTGTCCAATAAATCCATGATCATAGGTGGACTGATTATTAACCCCTGGATTATTAACACCCTTGGTGGAGAAATTAGGGAAAGGTCGAGGTCCAGAGCAGAGCTTTCTTCGAGGCCTCCTGGAGAGCACTTCTATTTATTCCCTTTCACAGAAGTTGTTTGGAAACGACATGACAGTTATCCCAGGCAGGTGTTTGTGTGTATGGAGTCTGAGGATACTGAGTGATCAGCTGTCCTCCAAGCAAGTGAGCACGACTTTGCAGAGGGACAGATGTTCACCATCAGCTCAAGGTGGATGAGGTCAGCACCAGGTAGGGGCTGCCTATTGCTATGAACACCTGACCTGAGCCTTTCTCATGGTCTGAACCTTCCTTTGGCTATTGAACACAACACATAATATTGATGTGACCCAAAATTTAATATTGGGTAAACAGCAGACGTCCAATAAATCAGTGTTCATAGGCCAGCTGAGACGTGATCCCTGGATTATTAACACCCTTGAAAGAGAAACTAAGGAGAGATCCATGTCCTTATACAAATAACTTCAGCTTCACGTGAGAAGTTGTCAACTCAAAAAGACAAAGCATATTTATGGAGATCATAAGGGAGGGACTTCAAGTTGAGTCTAACTTATGATATGAAACTTCCATTAACCTGAGTGTGCACCCTGGGGTCTCCCATCCCTGGCCAAGGACGAAAAATAGTGTGTACCCTGAAATTGTGAAAATAGAGGCTAGATCTCAAGGCCCAAGAAGAATGTGGGGGCAGGTTTCTAGAATAAGCAGTTCCAGAGGATCCATAAGAAAATATCTCTGTGGAGGCGCCTGAATGCCTCAATCTGCTGGGCGTCCGACTTCAGCTCAGGTCATGATATCGCAGTTCACAAGTTCGAGCCCTGTGTTGGGCTCCGTGCTGACAGCTCAGAGCCTGGAGCCTGCTTCGGATTCTGTGTCTCCCTCTCTCTCTGTCCCTCCCCCACTTGTGCTCTGTCTTTCTCTCTCTCTCTCTCTCAGAAATAAACATTAAAAAAAATTTTTTTAATTAAAAAAAAAGAAAGAAAGAAAACATCTCTGTGTAATAGTGCCCCCAAAGCACTGAAAAGACAAAGAAAGAAACATGAAGGTCGAATAGCCTCCACCTCATAGGTCTCTGGAAGCTCCTTCTGCTGCACAAATTCTGTCACTTTCCTACTTGTCTCTGGTTCCTGCCTTCCCCCTTTCAATGGATTCCCCTCCACACTGGCAAGAGTGAATCTCTTAATGCCCTCTCCCCACTTAGCGCCTTTGAAGTAAAAGCCCACATCCATCACAGGATACTCAGAACCTTCCAGAGCTAGCCCCAACCTCTTTCCAGCCACATTCCCTCTGTGCCTCCCTTCACATTCTCTTTGGTCACAATGGTTTCACATTCTTTTAATGACTCCTTATTCTTTCAGCTTCTAGGCCTGAAATGCCCTCAGCAAAGTTATCAGAAGCTCACCAACCCTTCTAGGCCCAGTTCAAATGGGGTTTCTACCTCCTCGGGCTGAGTCCATCTGTCTTTCCTCGGTGCTTTCCTAATATTCCTCCTTTCTGTGTGCTGTTGTACTCTAATTGTACAGTACATTCATACTTCAGTTCTCACCAGCGTGTGAGCTTCTCAAAGCCAAGGGCAGTGTTTTATTCTTTTTGAAAACTCTTTGCCTCATTTGGTCCTTGTCACTTAATAGATCCTCAATAAATAGAGTTGGACCAATGAACCAAATAATCAGTCCAGCAGCTTAGATCTCCAAGCCCGACCTTCTGACCTTCAGCTCACACTCAGGTATTTTTCTCAAGCATTTTCCATTTGACTGTTGCTCTGAAAATCCATGCTCATTGCTGTGTCTGACTTGCACCACTCCCTCATATTTCCATATATTCTGTATATTCATGGTGCCTCAATGCGTAATTTGTACTCATATTGCAGGAAATGATGCAGTCTTCTCAAAGACTATATTGCATCCAGCATTAAGCAGTGAATACTACTTAAGTCAATGATTTGTGATGTTTTCCTGTCATTCAATTCTGTGCTCTGAAAAAAAGAGATAATGGCAGGCAGGATCAAAATCTGGTTCAGAATTCCAGGAATATCCACTATTAGAGGGATGGGGACTTGGATACCCTCACTGCCTTCCTGCACTTACTCTGTATTTGAGAGTTGCCCTCAAATATACACGGACCCCGCTTTGATTCCTTGTTCAGGGAAAGGCTGATTAGTGCCCTCCCAGAAGTCAGGTGCAGCCCTTGGGCCAAGACAGAGGCAAGAAATATGCTGTGACACCCCCTCCCGGCCTCCAAAGACCTTGCTTAGTAGGGGTGGGGTGTGGGTGCTCTGCTCTTCAGAGGAGAACCATGTTTGTAACCAAGGCATAATTCAGCTTGAATCAACACCCAGAACAAGCAATAACAAACGAGAGCTTTTTGTCATTGCTGTAGCTCCATGAACAAGATTATCTAAGCAATTAGAAGATAATTATTGTCTACATTCAGAAGGACAGAAGTGTCAGAATGAGACCAGCAGAAGCAGTGACATGACGGATAATTTATTAGCTGTTGAGTGGCTGTTTTTCTCTCTCCAGGCCTTTGTGAGAGAAACATCCAAATGCCACAAGTACATCCCCGGGGAGCCGCAGGGTGGCAGGAGCCCAGGGTGTGGGAACATAACTGCCTTTTATCTGCTCTGATTTGGGCTTTATCAAATCTTTTGGCTCCCAAGGCATTCTGCGGCAGCAATGTTCATGATGTCCTGGGACTGGGCCCATTCTGCCAGCTGCAGAGCACACGAGAGCCCAAGGGTCTGCAGAGGCTTCTAGCTCTTCCTCCTCCTGGGCCTCAGAGTCTGTGCTGGCTGCACTTCGGATAAGCTCTGACCAGGCTCCTTTCTAAGTTCTTCTGAGGCTCCAGCCTTGTCTCCTTTCATTCCAGATTGATTTCTTCTGGGCTCTGTGCCTGTGGGAGACTGTAAGGCTAATGATAAACAAATACAGGGGTAACGATGGGTTTTGCCCCCTTAGGTGAGAGTGGTGGGGCGTAAAGACTTTTGTAGGACTCTAGACATCTACCTGTCCATCTGTCTGTTCATCTATCCATCCTCACCTAAATCTATACATCCATATATGCATCTATACACACATACATTCGTTCAGTAAAGCTCTGTTGTGCTCATTCTGCTCAGAGACCAGGGAGATTTTGCACTGAGGTTGCTCATAGCAGAGAGGAACACAGACAAGAAACCACATAAGCATCAGAGATCATTCTCTCCCATCATCTTGGAGGCTCTAAGGAGACATGGAGATACCCACACGCTCCACAAAGACCAAGCAATAGTTTATACATAAAGTTTCAGCTTCCCAGGAAGATTTAAATAGGTGAAACCTACTGTTGCCAGTGTTTGGTCATATAAAGGACACTCTGAGCCCTGTGGCGACCATCCAGAGCTCTCTATCTTGTCTGCGTTTTCTTGCACCAAGGCCCCTACTTTCCCTATATCCCCATGTTCCTACACACACCCAGACACACACACACACACACACACACACACACACCCACACCCCCTTTCCATTTGCACCAGCCATACCCAGGCATTGCAGCTCTCTGACACAATGAGTTGTTTCATACCTTTGTTGTCCTTCTGTTCTGTCTTCTTCCAGGGCCTGGTGAGACCACAGCAGTTCCTGGACAGGGTCCACCACCTCCATCACTGTGCCTTGTCCCTGTCTTCCTTGCATTAGTGTGTATGTGTAATCACAGGTCACCTACTGACTATGTGCATGGAAAGCTCACTTATCTTTGCATCTGTGGGACCCAGAACAAAAGCCATGAAGTATTTTGAAACGTAAGTAATGTTAAATATTCAAGTATCTTTATTGTTCATTATATTTCTCTCCTATTCATTTGTTCACTAATACAATGTCAGATGCTTATTGAACACCTACTGTGTGTCAGGCTATATGCTCAATCCAATTTTCATGGTCTCTTCCCTTAAAACTGTCCTAAACCAGCATCTTAAAGGGTTGTGCTAATAGTGTGTGTTCAGGTTTTGAGGTGAGTAGGAGAAAAAAATTACCAGCTTATATTTACACAAGTGATTTATGCTTTTTACAAAGCATTTTAGAATCCTTTGATCAAGATCATGCATGCTCAGGTAAGGAGGGTTTTGCTTATTCCAACTCGGTGACACTGGGAGGCAACATGGTTCTAAGATCTGAGCTATGTGTCCTCTCTGGAGCGAGTATATGTGCTAACCAGCTCCGGATGCCACTTTGAAACAGGGGTGGGTAACAGATGGCATTTGTGCCACTCAAAGCATTGCAGGTGGCACTCAGCCACTTTGCCACATTACTATCACTTTGTACTCTTTTTCTCCCTTTCCCTTCTTTCCCTATCCTATTTGCTGTCTTTCCTTTCCCTTCCCCTTTCTCTCTTCCAGATGATACTATTATCCCATTCATAGGTACCCTTAGGTTTTGCTTAGCATCTGACACTTGATTTACTTTCATTCCTAAACTGGATTACACTGAAACTGCAGAATATGAAATGAGGGGAGGGAAGAGACAAAACTGGTCCAGCTTCTGTGTCCCTCAGGATGACTCTATTCCCTGCCCGACACCCTGAGGTGAAGGAGCTGCACCAGCTGCTCAGCCTGGGCCATAAACCAAGAAGGACCCAGGAAAGGAATAGTATGGCATTGTCCGGTTTAAGCTGAAGAACTTCAAAGATACACTCAGCTCTGTGCAGACAAGGGTCTGGAAACGGAGCCTAGGCTTTCTCCTTAGGGCTTCACATTGTTGCAAAGCCAGGGAACAGGAGCAGAAAGGCAGTGCTTGCCGGGCGCCTGGGTGTCTCAGTCAGTTAAGTGTCTGACTCTTGGTTTCTGCTCAGGTCATGATCTTGCAATTTTGTGAGTTCCAGCCCCGCATCCGGCTATGCACTGACAGTGCAGAACCTGCTTGGTATTCTCTCTCTCTCCCTCTCTCTCTCTCTCTGCCCCTCCCCTACTTGTGCTGTCTCTCTCAAAATAAATAAATAAATAAATAAATAAATAAACTTAAAAAAATTTTTAATTTTTTTTTTTTTCCAACGTTTATTTATTTTTGGGACAGAGAGAGACAGAGCATGAACAGGGGAGGTGCAGAGAGAGAGGGAGACACAGAATCGGAAACAGGCTCCAGGCTCTGAGCCATCAGCCCAGAGCCTGACGCGGGGCTCGAACTCACGGACCACGAGATCGTGACCTGGCTGAAGTCGGACACTTAACCGACTGCGCCACCCAGGCGCCCCTTAAAAATTTTTTTAAATAAAGAAAGGCGATGCTTGCTTTCACCCAACACACACAGAAAACCCCTTTCTCCCAGCAGTGGTTTCTCCAAACCCTGCCCGGGAATACTGAATCTTGACTGACCCTGATTTATTAGAGCAGAAGAGAAAAAGAAACAGCAGGCCCTAAATGTCAAGGTGAGGAGTGTAGCCTGGCAGAACGAGAGCCAAGAGTGTTCTGTGGGGTGGAACACGTGACTAGGATCCTCAGGCCCAGAGGGACCAGGAGCCAGTTCAAGTGGGAGGTGTCGGGAATGCAAAGTCGGCTGTAGACTCAGCACATTAAAAATGTCAAGAACAAGGCAGAGAATAATGCGAGGGGAAGAGCGCCTTCTGTTTTGTGGGAGGCAGGTTACGAAATGTTAGAAGCGCACGTTTGCTTTCACGTGTCTGCTTGGTTGCAAGTCCAATGTGCTGTCTGCTGAGACCCAGGAGAACTGATGGGGAAGTGGCATCCAGGAACCTGCTCCCATTCCAGGGAGTTCTGGCTCTGCCTTCCTGTGCTCCAGAGATTCTCCTGCTTCTGCGTAAAGAGGAATTTACAGAGCAAGTTGATCCAGGCATGCTCAACAAAAAGTGAGCATTTATGGTGCTACTCACCAGGCCTGAAAGCTAGTTAAGGAGTAGCTGACCCTGCACCTGCCCAGAAGTCCATGTGGCCGGCAAAACAAGATAGAATAGGGAAACTCCAGGCTTACTTCAACTTGGCATCATTATTAAAGGCATTGAGGGGTGGGGAGCCTGGGTGGCTCGGTTAGTTGAGTGTCTGACTCCTGGTTTCTGCTAAGGCCATGATCCTGCAATTGGTGGAATCCAGCCCCACACTGAGCTCTGCACTGTCAGTGCAGAGCCTGCTTGGGATCTTGCGTGCTCTCTCTGCCTCTCTCTCTCTCTCTCTCTCTCTCTCAAAATAAATGGATAAACTTAAAAAAAAAAAAATAAGGACAGCGAGGTCAGTTCTCTATATTTCTTATCCCTGCAATCCTGATGCAGGGGCCCTCCTGGATATGTAGGAGAAGAGATTCTTCCAGCCTGAAAAACTCTAATTTATGACTACCATAGTCACAGTCTTCATGTCCAGTGGCTGAAAAGGAGCAACACCCAACCAGGAAATGCACCCTTGCCACTCTCAGCAGGAACCTGGCTGTGTTGACAGCCCCCACATTTGAGGTGCCCCTGGGAGGAAGGAGCTGGGCCACTGTCTTAGGGCCAACCAACAGAACTTAGTTTCCCCATTGGTAAAACTGTAGTAACAACACCTGCCCCATTCACCTCCAAGAGTTGTAGGCGGACTCAAGCCCACTCATGTATCTGGAAGCACCTTGAAATGGAAGGGATGCTCATTGCTCAGCCTTGGCCAGTGGTTTTGGGCCCTGAGGCAGCGGTCTAACTAACTGATCTCTCAAAGGGATCTTTCCCTCATCCCCGAGTGCAGTATTCTGCTCTGGGAGGGCTGAATGTCCTTTGGTCTAGAGCACACTAGGCCATTGTTGGCCATAGGTCCAGGCAGACCAAGTCCAAGGCCAGGACACATTCAGGGGACTTCTCAGAACATCCTCTGGGGATGGGCCGAGCAGGTCTGCTTGCTGCCTGGGTGGTGCCCAGCCCCTCCTATCTCTTCTTTTACCTCTGTGTCAAACAGCAAATTCCTGAATCACTATACAAAGTGGTGGTTGGAGCGACGTAACTTCCCCCAAACATGGCTCGGGACTAGTGACAACACCAGCCACCGTGCTTAGCATGTGTTATTAAAGCCCCTGTGATGTCAACAGAGAAGCACATGTCAGTTGGGCCCAATCTGTCCAGTTAAGTCAGGGAATGCTTGCCAGTCCCTCAGGATGGGCTGCCCTAAGGGTGAACTCGATGCCCGAGGGGTGGAAAAACTAACCATTCTGGGAGAGGACTGAAGGTTTATCACACAAGCAAACAGTGGGGACAGTGCTCGGGTCTGTAACAATGGTAACAATATCCATTGTAGTATTCAGTGTGGGCTCAGCCAAGGTCCTTGGGGAGTATAGTGTGGGGAGGTGCGCTGAGCCCTACACCCAGGCTTCGAAAGAAAAGCTCTTATCGTTACCCAGTTAAAAACAATGTAAGCAAAGCAACTCTGTGATGGAAACATGTTGACGGTGAGGGAGAGACTTGAGGGAGACGCTGAGCAGTTCCCAGAATAAATTCCCACGTAAATTCAAAGAATGCTAGTGGAGAGAAGCCACTGCTCGCTCTCCTTTAAGCCAAATAATATCTTCCTGCCGGAACAGAGTTGTTCTTGGCAATTGGAAGTAAATGTGAGGAGGGAATCAAAACATGATGCCTGAGAAAGGAATCCATAAGAAATCTGAAGGCAGGGACATGGTGAGATATGACAAAGAAAGATGAGTTGGTGGCAGGAACAAAGGTTAACTGTAGTGGTGGCGCATTGGCTCCTAGGATAGGGTTGGTGACGGCATGCACTTGGTAGTAAGGCTGGGGCAGGAAGGCTGCAGTGCATCCTTGCACCTCCATTCTGAGGGCTCAGCGGAGGGTCCCTGTCCAGCCATGGTGACCTCAGGTTGGGTGTCCGGAAGCTGAGGCCCTAGCCCCCACTGCCTCCTTGCACCATTTCTGAACGACCCTCCAGGACCGAATCAGTGAGGCCTCACCTTGCGATGCAAAAGGTCAACACAGAAGGTAGTGAAGCCTGGCAGAGAGTACTTCCTTCCCTGCACCTTCAGTTACTGGAACTGCCTCTGGTGGACTTTGGCAAGTTTGACAAATGGCAGGAGAATCTGGAAGAATTTCTTGGCTGGCAAAGGGGAATGGATGGTTGGGCACAGACCTGCTGCTGTAGTTCTTTGTACTAAAACTGTAGATGGCAGGCAGAAAGGGCAGCTTCCTTTCACTTCTTGTCACAGCTAATCCCCTCCTGCCTATGTGCAAACTCCTCAGGTATTAGCATTTGGGTAAAGATGAAGTTCTTTGTGGTGGAAAGAACAAATTCATCCCAAACACTATACATTCCAGCTTAGAGGCATCACGGTGTTCGGGTGAATCACCAGGCAGAGACGACTACACTTGCCCAACTCCAACATCCTTGACTCACAGAGCCACTCATGTAGACTAATACCCACTGTTTATGCGGGCACCTTTCTCCAAGTGGCTGGAAGTGGTTTAAAAGCTGCTGGCTCATCCTCAGCATGTCCCCTGCAGGGAGAGCAAAAGGTGGGGAAGGAGGAAGGGTAGACATAATCGTCTGCATTGTATGTGGGGAAACTGAGGCTCCAACAAGCCCTCAAGTGAAATGTGCAGACATGTGTGAGTCAGACACTGCCTGTGGAAGAGCAAAAATGAGTGATTCTGAATCGTACGTGGACTGTATTCTCATACAGCCTTAAAACAGGTGAGCCAAAATGCAAATTCACTGTATTTTATGTTTATAACCCATTTCCCAGCCCTCATACCATCTGTGACTTCTGCTCCATCTCAGTGTGACACTTTTATTAACTTTAGAGGCCTCTTGACCATCCTTTCCTCCTGACCTACCCCCAGCTCTGACAGGTACCCCATTCCTGACATTTACTTCATTCTTGATCATCACCTGATCCTCAGTATTTCTCCCATTGGGAATCTCTACCATCCTTTCCCCTTACCTGTTCCTAATCCATATACCTTAATTCCCCCAGGTGGGAATGGCAATAAGGTAAAGATTTGGGCTGGAGGGAAGTTCACAGATGGAGTATAAAATGTCCTCGTTACTCACCATTTGTTTCTGAAAATCAGAACATTTATTGGCTGAAAATTTAGGCCAAATCTAAATATCTTCATGTCAAAATAGCTGTAATAAAGCAGCTCTATTAAAATAGCTGCATTCAGGGGCACCTGGGTGGCTTAGTTGGTTAAGCGTCCAACTCTTGGTTTCAGCTCAGGTCATGACCTCACAGTTTGTGAGTTCGAGCCCCGCGTCGGGCTGTGCACTGTCGGTGTGGAGCCTGCTTGGGATTCTCTCCCTCTCCCTCTTTCTCTGCCCCTCCCCCGCTTGCTCTGTCTCTCTCTCTCAAAATAAATAAACTTAAAAATTAAAAAAAAAAAAAAAAAGCTGCATCCAAAGGACTGAAAATCTAGATGTCACCTGCTTCTGGCACCTGACTGTGGTCCTCTTTCTTTGTGGCCCCGTCTTCTGTTCTGCTGTATTTCAGTGTGTGGTTATTCAGAAGACGAGTTAGCACCAGGGCAGCTTTATACTGTGTTGTTCCAAGCAAGGACTATGTAGGTCTCCCAGATGAAACCCGTCTAGAAGCCGAACAGGAGGCTAATGGCATGGCCATGTGTGTCTAGCTCCCCATGAGGCAGCCAGGCTGGCATCAGTCCTTTCCCCAACCTCCTTCCTGCCCCCATCCACCCACGAGCTCTTGTTGGGTCAAAAATGCAGTTCTCTGGTGGTGCCAGACAGCCAGATGATGCTGGAAAAAAGAAAGAAAAAGCAAAAGCAGATTTCTAAATTAAGCACAAGTCTCATTTATAAAAATAAATAACCACAGCCTAGCAACATGCTGACAGCTCAGCTTCCCTTCGTGATGTAACCTCTGTGGCTGGAGCCGGGGATGACACAGCCTTCAGAGGGCCCCACACCCTGGCCCCTCCCCGTGCAGAGTACTCATCTGGAGAGTGCTGACAGTAGCACTTTGAGGACCCAGCTTCGCATTCAAGGCCAATCAAGGGCCAGGCTCCATAGGGAGCAGAGAAGAGCCAGAGCTTTCCAGAGCTTTCCAAGCTTCACGAGGCTCCTAAACACCTACAAACTCTTGGCAGTAACTAACACACCTGAAGCAAAAGCAGATGAAGTTGTTTGGGCCGTTCTGTTGAAACAGACACCCCTCCTTGAGACCACGACTTCTCTGTTCACCACTGAACGCCCAGTATCCAGCTTAGCACATGGCACATGCTGGGCCCTCAATAACTGTGACAGAAGACTGGATGGAGGTGGACATGAATGGGTGGGTGCTTCCATCCCATCATCTCTGCCCCTCCAGCTCTGCTCTAAGTGGTGTGAACCCCAGAACATGAAGAGAGGCATAATCTCCCAACTATGACATGTACCAAACAGGCAGTGCTCCCTGGGACTTGAGCCAGCAGCTGGGGCGAGCACCTGCAAGGTGATTAAAGGATTTAGTCTTTTACTTCCCCAGGGGCAGGCAGTGTGGCCTTCACACATGGAGAGGGGCACAGGGGGTGGGATGTGCACTCGGTAGGAATTGTCAGTTCTCCTGCACCTTCTCTCATCGTTTAGGCAGTATCAGCTCCATGGGTGAGGTATGGCTAAACAGAGAAGCTACCGAACAAAACAGTACATGAGTTTCGGGTGTTAGTCCTTTGGGAAACCAAGTGGAGTCCATAATGCCCTTGGAGTCTCAATGGGCCAAACGCATCAGAAATGGAGACAGTACAGAAGATTATATCCTATCTCCGACCCTCTCAAGTAATAAAATTATTAGGTGAGGCCAGGGTGATTCTGACAGTCCCCAGAACACTGAATATTAAGTTATCTTCTGAATCCCATGAGGATCCTGGTGAGGTTGGAAGGGACAGCCTTGACTCCTGGGAACAGTGTTTCTGGTGATGTTTCACATACTCCCTAGTGACCAGAGAGTGGTTGAAGGCAGCATGCCAGAGTCATAAGTCACCATCTCAGAGCAGGGGCCCTAGGTTAAAAAGATCAGAGAAATTAGCCCACATTTCAGAAATCTGTCTTCAGACACCCATGTCTGGTCTGGCCAGAAGCAGTAAAACCACATCTGTGTCACTAAGAAGAAGGTTCTTAATTAAATTCAGATGTACGAGAATATATTACCAGTCTATTTTCAGAATAATAATCTATAATGGACAAAAAAAATCTAAACAGCAGCATAAGTGGTATAATAGCATTGGGCTATTAGCACACAACAAAAAAGCAGGACGCCTCACAGGCTCAGATCATTTCAATCCCACAGCCTTCCGGACACCACAGCTATGGCACTCAGACATTTAGGAAGAGGGACTCCAGCAGTGACCTGATTAGGGGTGTGACCACAGGGACACAGCCCCAGCATATAGAGGGTAAGCATGTGGACTGGTCAGGGTACCCTCAAATCTACAGTGACATCTCTGGTGACTCTAAGAGTGATCCTCTCCAGAGCAGACCAACTGTGGCCTTCACAACCACAGTCCTATGCTCTAGCCTGGGGAGGGCACCGTGTGTCCCATGGGTTCCTAACGCTCTTGCCCAGGGCTCCCACTTGTGAAATGGCTGCGTAGTGATAACATGCCATTTACCCCATTCTCTATAGGTGTTACAAAGATTTGTGAGAATGGAATCCAAAAGTTGGCTTTGTGACCTTAACTACTTGGAAACTCAGTTTCCTCATCTGTAAAATGGGGAGAATAGAAACTCTGCCATCTGCCTCCCAGGATTGTGTGAGGATCAAATGGTATACTGTTCTGTTCAAATACTTCTCAGTCTGCAAGCTCTCGTTCTGTGTGGTGATATTGTCTAAATTGTAAAGGTATACAATGAGAAGTTTGTTTCTGATGTGGGTAATGAGACTTCCTTCATCAAAAAGTTCCAGGGTGCTGCCTGGTTTTCAGTGTGTCGGGGCTTGGTCCATTCTAGGCATATTTCTTCTCTCTTTTTTTTTTTTTTTTTTTTTTTTTTTTTTGTTTTTTGTTTTTGCAGAGACCCTTGGCCTCTTCCCTTGGCTTCACATACAAAAGACTTCTAACGTGTGTGTGTGTGTGTGTGTATGTGTGTGTGTAGCTGTTTCTCTCCCCTTACCATCCCTGAAAAAGTGCTAGGATTCTAGAATGCATGTGAAACTTTGAGGGGCATGCTTGGTCTACCCCTTCACTCTGCAGATAAAGGCCCAGGGCACAGACACTTCCACACTTACGGCCGTCATGCAGTCATACTCATGCATGAAACTCATGGAGTTTCACTCGCCCTGTTCCTGGCTTCTCTTACAGCCTGGTGATGCCTGACCTTCACTGGGTCTTTGAGGCCACGGCTCACATTCAGGTCCTCCCTCCCTTCATAATAGCCACATTTCCCCCAATTTTGAGGGGGTAACTATGACTTAAGTTAGGTTTGTTATTTAGGATATGGGGCAGGGCTCACTGAGTGACAGTTTCTCTACCATCTGTTTACCTTCCTCTCCAACAGATGAACTTACATCAATATTTTTACTAAAAATTGAGGTTATTTTGTGTGAAACTCTCCCCTGGTTTTCTTCATACTTACCTGTCCATATGAAGAAGGGTCTTTTATTTTGTCTGTGACAACAACTTTACATGTTTGCTAGGCATAGGGTGACTAATTATCCTGGTTAACCCAAGACTGAGGAGGGAGTGCATGGGACTTTCAGTTCTAAAAATGTCTCAGGCAGACCAAAACAAGTTGATTTCCTCAGTAGACCACATACCCTGTCCCATTTCCAAACTCAAATTATTGAGTGAATTGATACCAAATAATACCACATTGCTATGTGAGATTGGAAGCCACGAAGAAAACTGGAATGGATGAATGAATGAATGAATGAATGAAATTATTTGTTTTTAATAAAAACATCCACTAATGGGGAGAGAGAGAGAACCAGGAGGAGAATATCCTACTATCCAGGTGAACAGAAGATGACAAAATTTCCATTAAAGGATTCATGTAAAAATGTAGATCCCATTCATCAAGAAGAAAAAAGCTTGATGGTAAATCAGGGCAATTCATATTACATAAGAAACAGACCGCAGTAGTGCCTCCCAATTGTTTTAACTTCATGGTGCACATTTTTAAAAATTGTAATGTCTGCAGCATGGAGTCCACTGAAAGGAGGAGCTACTTATGGCCAGGTGACCAGTGAGGGACTTCAGGACCACAGAAACTCTCAGCCGGCTGAAAGCTGAAAGGGTCAGTATCTCAGCTCACCGGTAACCCACTGACCTCTTTGAACCATAGGACTACAGCACTTTGGCCTAAACACATACGTCTAGACTCTGCTCCATTACAAACCCGAAATCCACTTCTGGGTTTCTGGTGAAACTAGTAAAGCCTAGTCAGTCAAACTCCCTCTGTTGACCCAATATTTCAAAGCTTCCTTAACAGGCATTTACTGCAGTGGGACTAGTGTGGGTTCCTGTTTACATTTCTACTTCTTTCATCTAGGCTTATCCCATATGTACACAGAGTTACAGGTTGAGCAATGACCCAATGACTGGCAAGAAGGAAGTGATCCTAGATTACATTCAGCCCGCATTCGGTTGCTGACCTGAAATAAGTGTAACAAAAACATTAAAAAAAAAAAAAAAAAAGATACTGCCAACAAGTTAAATTTAAATATTCAGATATTTCTTATTAATGAATCCAAACCAACTGGCTTCCTTGAAAAATGGGAAGACCTGACAACACAGAGCCCAGTTCCCCCCATGAGACTAAGGGCCCAAGTACAGTGCACAGGGGTGCTGGCTTCCAGGATTCAGATCCCATCCCTGCTACTTCTAGGTAACTGTATTCATGAATTTAACTCTCAAAGTCTTAGTTTCTCATTTCTAAAGACAACATTCAATAGATAGTATTTATTTTTGTGTACAGAAAAATCCTTAAAACAGTGGCTAACATATAATAATCGTTCAGTAAATGCCAATGATTCCCCCACCTCACGTCCCTTACATAGGTAGCTTTGCTATTTTTCCTGGCCCCGTGAGCATAACTCTTAGCCTGGATAGTTCAACCAAATGAGTTTGGCAACCGTGGTGCCTCAGGTCACTAGGTAATAATAACTCAAGTCTACATCCTTTCTGGGTTGATTGGCCCCATCCCCAGCCTGACACATACCCCTTCTTCCTCTCTGAGCTTTCTCCCACATTCTGCTGGGGCCCATAATGAAACCTGACAGTAGGGTAAAGGACACACAGCCATGCTGAGTCTTCAGACTTCCTAATTAGAGGTTTCTGGATAGAAGAAACATGGTTCTCCCAGTTGCTTCAAGGTGTCTCACTCACTTTCTAATATCACGTCTTTCCTAGCCATTTTGCCCCCTAGGTACCCCCAACACATATAAAGAGAAAATCTTTTGAGTAATTCAGTTAGCAAGTCGGTCAACAAGAAGACATGAATCCACAGGAAATTGCGGGGGGGTTTTCCTCACAGAAAGTTGTTTTTAATAAACCAATTTCTGCTGCTAAGCAACTTTGATGAAGCTAAAGAGAGTCCTTGATTGTCTACAGTGGATTAGGTAGATGTTCTTATGAGTCAGAAGAAGGTACCAGAGAAAGTTTAACTCAGGCTGGGATGAGTGTAAAATATTTTGTAAGAAGCAAAATAGGAGTGGCATACACAGGTCGTGATGTCTAAGGGCTGGAGTTATTTTACTCACACTTTGGGGTGTCACACTTGTTTGGGGAGTTCACTGCAAAGAGCTGGATTGTTCATTCATAGCTGAGTGGATGGAGTAATGGTGTGAGAGACAGTCTCCCTGGTTCTCTCAAGAAGACTAATAATTAAAGTTGTGGTTAGATCTTACACCAAACTAAGGGAGGTCCAGTGGAACTCCCTGGAAGTGAGAAAGAGGCTTTGAGGCAGATTCGATGTTGCAACTGTCAAATCCCACAACATAGTCATTATGCTAAGGAGATGAGGTGAACTATGAGCCAGCCAGTAAGAACAGCTGGAGAGTGGTACCATTTCCGATTGCTCCAGTCTCCTGGCTCCATTTGGAGAGGTAAGGCAGGGGCAAAGTCAGCGCCACAGTTCCTTTTGCAAAATGTAACACACTGGGTGTCTACACTTCCCATTGCTGAAAACATGGAAAATCCTCTGGCATAATTTCCTAAGCCTCTAAGTACATATTTCCCCTAAGAACTAGATGTGGCTATTTCAACAAAGCCAATCAGTTAACATAAAGAACAACATTTGGAAGGGAGAATGTTTGTAGTGGGGAAGGGGGATTTCTTAGAAAATTCAATGACTTCTTTTAAAAAAAAGAAAAGAAAAAAAGAAAACTCAGTGACTTCTTTATAAATCTTTCAGGCATCTTTCTGATACTGAAAGAGTCTAATTAAAAATGTCTAGGGGCGCCTGGGTGGCTTAATCGGTTAGGCGTTTGACTCTTGATCCCAGCTCAGGTCATGATCTCACAGTTCCCGAGTTCAAACCCCACATCGGGCTCTGCGCTGATGGCACAAAGTGTGCTTGGGATTCTGTCTCTTTTTCTCGCTGTCCCTCCCCCACTTCTGTGCTTTTTTTCAAAATAAATAAACTAAAAAAAACTCCTAAATAAACTATAAGCTTAATAACTATAAGTTGAATATACAACTGCAAGAAGTGTTAAGAATTGCTATTGTGACTACTTTTTGATCATCTTTGACTCTTGGTTCTTTCTCCTTTGCTGCTGATCTCTAAGAACATCACCAAGACCCAGGGCTTCTCATACTATTATATCTCTGTCCCTTCCTACTGCTTCATCTCCCTCCAGGCCGCTCTTTCCTCACACCTGAACTATGGAATAGCCTCTCAAACAGAAGTGAGAAAAATTGAGAGGCTTAAAGAGATAACCACCTTCTGAACTCCGCCATACTCTCCTTCCTGCTGAAGGAGATAAAACAAACTCATGGCACCAAGCTGGGTCATATAATTCTGAGTTAGTGCCAGTCTCATTGGTCAGGAAGCCATTTAACTTCACTTTGCTTCAAGGTTTCCATCTGTAAAAGCAAAGGATATAACTTGCTCCCTACCCAGTATTCAGGACTATGCTGGAAAGATTCATGAACAAAGGTTTGGAGAGCTCCCGGAAGGAGTGGGGAAATCTGATCACCATGTGTGTTCAAGGAAAAAATGGAAACAGCCCTTGTCTGGGAAAATGAAAGAAGTCACCTCCAATCTGGTGACAACTGTGTGCCATGAGGTTCAGCAGAGAGAAGGTGCCATGAACGCCAATGGAAGTTGCCAGAAAGTAATAGAGATAAGAAGAGTGAAGCAGACACCAGGATCCATTAGCTGGCCAGCTCTCTTGGGAAGCTGAGCACACTGTCAAGGACAGCCAAACATTCAAGAGACTTTTCCCACATAATCCGTGCTTTGGACGTCTTGTATATCTTTATCAGTTTGTTGGTTACATGGGTGAGTTCATCAAACTGTACACCTATGTAAATTTTATCTTAATTTAAAATCTATCTATCTAATTCCAAACAAATAAATGAGTTCCCTGCCTATGAACAGCTATACTCCAATTACCAATTTTTTAATAGTCCTCATATTTATATTTAACAACATTAATGTATGCAAATATGAATATTCATGTATATCATAATCTACAGATTAAAATTGGCTGTCATTCTCTAGTAACTTATCTCTGAACATTTATAATGCACTGATAACCTTTCAAATGTCAGATATCTTTGGAATTATCAGAAATAAAATTAAACTGTGAGCAGCACACTTTTAGTGTTAAATATTGTTTTATTGTTTTCTAATTCATTAAAAATTGGTAAAGCATGTATGGAAATGTAACAACTCTATCAGAATACTGGTTTGCCCAGGGGTGCCTGGGTGTCTCAGTCGGTTAAGTGTCCAACTTCGGCTCAGGTCGTGATTTCCTGGTTTGTGAGTTCAAGCCCTGCATGGGGCTCTGTGCTGACAGCATGGAGCCTGGAGCCTGTTTCAGATTCAGTGTCTCCCTCTCCTCTGCCCCTTCCCTGCTCTCTCTCTCTCTCTCTCCCACCCCCTCTCAAGAATAAATAAACATTAAAAAAATTTTAAAAAAAAATATCGGTTTGCCTAAATGATCCTATACTCTTACTAAGCCTAGTAATAAAGTTTACCATATATATGATTTAGTCGTGGAGAAAAAATATATAACAACACTTATAACTGAATCCATGAATTAGTTGTTGTTTGGTTTGCAGTTCTAACATAAAAGATAAATATTGCCTAAGGTTCATGTGTGATTTTCCTGAGAACAACCAATTTCTGAAAGGAGTCTGAAGCTGGGTCCTTATTAAAGAAAGATCACACTTTTGTAAATCATACATACTTGTGAAATTCGAATTTGTGTGTTTTCTTTCTAATAGGAAAATCAAATAAAGAAATAACTTATTTGAGAATAAATAATAATTCTCAAATTATTGCTAGCCAGTTAATTTGCTAGCTGTTTAATATTCTTGTCAGTATGAGTTCAGGTTTGTTCTTTAAAGGTGGTGAGGTATAATCACCACACCATCTTTCTCCTCATCATTACAGCTTGGGTCATCTAAGACTCTGAGATTTTCATGCTGAAAATTTACCCAGGACTACTCTAGGGAGTAACGTCTGTGGGAAAGCCCCAGAAATGGGATTGGAAGAAGTTGAGCCCCCTTGCAAGGAAAAAAATGGAAACAGCCCTTTTCTGGGAAAATGAAAGAAGTCACCCCCCTTTGTTGCCTGCAGTGACAACAAAGACCCAAACTGATCCTCAGGAGGAACTTTGAAGATGGAAAAAGACTTTTCTAAAGACCCTTTTTGGGTAAAGGGGACCAGAATTTGTATTCCCACATCAGCTTATCATTGAATATGGGCTGCCCCAGAAAAGTGTCATGACCTTGAGCAAGAAAGCATCCTTTGGCATAGGGAGCCATTGGTAGCCAGGAGAATAAATGCCTCAGATGTGAAGGGGAATCTGATGTTGCACCACAACATCCACTACAATTGTCATGATATGAGTCTACTAAATGCCTGGCTATGTGCTAGCTTCTGACTATTGTCCTATTAGGGACAGAATTTTTAATCCCTTTTGTAGTTGGGGAAACTGAGGCTTAGGAAAGCTGAGTAATTGGTTCCAAGATCATCCAGCTACTGCTTAGCAGTACAATCAGAGTTCAGACACAGGCTACATGTCTCCAAAGCCTTTGCATTTGACCAAAACTGTCAGGGGGCTGGGGTCCCCTCCCACTGATCCGTTGTGTAGTCTTCACTAAACAATAGTTTTGAATTTCTTCTTAACCTGCATATGGAGACATCTTCCTGAAGCATTCACGGACCATCTAGGTCATCAGAAAGTGAGTAGGAAGGGGCCGCTGGGCCAGAGATAGAGGAATAACTTTCCTATGGATCTGCTTTCCAGGGCTGATAGTGTCTAACCATCAATTTGGAGGTGTCTACAGGGGGCAGTGAACTTGAGTGCCCGTAAGGCCAATGTCAATATCCAAAGAGCTTTTGGGCAGTACTGGTACCTGCAGTCAGATGGATGGGAGGGCCATAGCTCTGGGTTGTCCAAACACCTGGAACCAAGCCTCCAGGCAGTAGACAGGGGCAAGGAATATGGCAAGAGGAGGATGTTAAGGGTCCCAGCTGACAGGTGCCCATAGGGGAAAGTCTGGTCAGGCTGGACTAATAAACATTAATCCTGGCTTAAAAGGCCAAGATGACCTTTACTTGCTGACATATTTTTCCCACTACATTTATTACTGCTCCTGCTCCTGCTCTGCCCCCAGCTATATTAAGCTGTTTTCCCTTTCAACATTTACCATGTGCTTTCTCAGCTTCAGGCTTCTGCCTGAAAGACCTTTCTCTCTGGCTCCCTTCTTTATCTGGCTAACTCCCACTAATCCCTTAGGATTCTTCCAGGAAGCCTTCCTTGACCTTTCAAGACTAGGTTAGGTGACCCTCCTGTGTTAAGCCAAAGCAGCATGTGTTAGGAGGATTATATAATGACTGGCACATAATAAGCACTCTAAAAAGAGTGGCTGTTATTAATATTATTCTTCCTTGATGGTACCTATCACTCTGAATTGGAGACTATACATGCGTCGCCTGAGATTAAGCCTTTACTCTGTCTCCAGCCCGAGATTAAGCCTTTACTCCAGCACCTAGTAATATTTGTTGAAACAATAAAAAACCTCAGTTACACAACTGGGTAAACACAGACAGGAGAGTATGCAGGAGGGAATGGGGAAGGGCTCTCTTGCAACCTTCCAGAGATTGTCCCACAAAACCAATGCCAGTCTCTCCCCAGAGGTGGGTCTGAGCTTCTATCTATGTTGGCTATTCTGCTCAAGATTGTGTGAGCAATAGGGAGGAATCAGGCCTCTTGGCTGAAGACCTCAGAGCCTATAACTGGTCATGTGGGCAGAACCGCTGTTCACAAAGTGATTTCACCTCTCATTTTTTTAAGAGGCAGTGCAGCTTATGGAATAAACATGGGATTTTGGGTCAGACACACATGCATTCCAATCCAACCCCCCCCCCTCTTTTTTTAACTTAGAACTGTGGGATAACTTTAAGAATCTTTGGGACAAAGATCTGAATCCCAGCTGGATATGAATCCCATCTCCTTCACTTCCTTGCTGTGGGACATTAGACATGCTATATAACCTCTCTGTGCCTTAGTTTTCTCATCTGTAAAATGGAAATAATTCTTCTTTCACAGGTTATTATGAGGATTGAATTAGTTAATCATTGTAAAGCTTTTAGAACAGGGCTTGGCATATTGTAAACACTGTGTCAAGGTTTATCATTCTAAGCCTCAATTTTCTCATTGGAAAAGTGGATATAAGTAGAACAGTTCAGTGCCTAACATAAGGCATGATCTCAGTATTATTATTATTATTATTATTATTATTATTTCTATTACTATTACTTCTTCTATAAGTGGAAGATACTTTCTTAGGGTGAAAACAGAAATGTTTTTCCTATGGATGCTTTTGGTCTCTGTTGATGGTTTTGGGAGAAAAAGAGCTGTTTCCGTGTGGTTTTGAACCAGTCTCTTCCCTTGTGCCTTGCTTGTCTCACTAGTCCTCTGAAAGCCTCCTTTATGGACCCAAACACTCCAATGCATACTTATTTCTCTGATCTATAAGCAAAGGAGGAGTGTATTAATTTTCTTGGACAACCATAACAAAGTACAGTAAACCTGATGGCTTAACACAGCAGAAATTCATATTCTCACAGTTCTGGAGTCAGAAGTCTGAAATCACAGTATCAAGGGGGCCACACTCCCTCTGAAAGCTCTATGGGAGAATCTTTCCTTGTCTCTTCCAGTGTCTTCTGACTCCAAGCCTTCCTTGGCTTGTGGCAGCAAAAATCCAATCTCTGCTTTCGTTTTCACATGACCTTCTCCCTCTGTACGCCTCTGTCCCAAATCTCCTTCTGCCTCTCCCCACTAAGGGCATCTGTCATTAGATTTAGGATTCACCTTAAATTCTGTAATTTTTTTTTCTTGATATCCTTAATTATATCTGTGTCTGCAAAGACACTTTTTTCCATATAGTTTTGCATTCATAGGTACCAGGGGTTAGTGCATAGACATGTCTTTTGGGCCCAACTGGTCAACCCACTGTAAGGGGTAACGGGGTTCTAACTGGGTCTAAATAGAACCCATCCCTGTTCCTTTTCCTTGTACACTTGTTCCAGTCTCATCCATACCTCTTTAATGGTCCCTCACAGCCAGAGGGACCTAGCAACAAATTCACTCCTTCCTGGCCTCTACTCTGGCCCACATCTGCACCTGTTTCCTGCCTCAGGATTCACTGTGAGCAGCACACAGACACTTGAGCCCATGAAGGCTTATTCTGCTCCGCCCACCCAGTTGCCTTGCAGACAGCAAGGAGAACCAGATGTCACGCTGGGACCTTGCAGGGCCAGTTTGCCCCACCTGGCTCTTCACCAGGGTCATTTTGGCCACACATCAGGTTTCATAGATGAGCCCAAAGCAGGAGGCCCTGGTGAGCTGGAACAAGTAGAAGCAGTGGATCTGGGTCAGATCAGGAATTATGTTTGCACTTGGACCTGGAAAATAGGCTCAGAGAAAGAATCTGGGTCAGAAGCTTGGCAGACTGGCAGGAAATACAAGGCCTGATACACAAATTAAAATAGAGACTAGTTTTTATCCACACAGGCCATTTCTTAGTCTCCAAAGTCTTCTTGGGGTGGGCCTGTGATATGTGGTATATGCTGTATTATAAGGACCAACTAAATTTAGCATATATTCATGGAGCATTTGCTACATGCTAGGATCTTGGGAAACAGAGAGAGGTAAGACATAATCCTTGTGTCTTCAAGTTCATTGAAGAATAGCAGGGGACACATACACATAAAGAATTGTCATAAAATGTGATAATTCTATGTGCACAATGTTATAAGAAGTCCAAGGAGAGAGTAACTCATTCTGCCTGAGTTAGGGAATGCATCACGATGGGGGCACAGAGGAGGTCACGTGTGAGTGGGAGTCACATTGTAAGGAGAATCTGGGAAGAGCAGGAAGTGTACTGTCCATCCAGCTGATCAAGTGAGAGCCTCTTCTCCTCCTTCTATTTGCTGGCCTCATCCAAAACCTGGACCTTGCATGAAAAGAACCACTTTTTTTTGATTAACAATCTAGAGACAGATATTAAACTTGTCCTGCAGATAGGCTATGGCCCAGGGAAACAACCAACTAAAAAGCCTCTGGTTTTGAGGAAGTGTTTTGGTGGGTACTGGCTCAAACAGTAGAGACCCATAGCCACCACTGATGCTATCCAGATAGTAGTAAGCTTTAGAGCCTCAGCATGTTATAATCATGTATCACCACTGAGATTATCATGTGGCCTATTTGGATATTTTTCTTCTTAAAAATGCTTTCTAGGAGCACCTGGATGGCTCAGTTGGTTAAGGGTTGACTTCCGCTCAGGTCATGATCTCACGATCCATGGATTCGAGCCCCACATCAGGCTCTGTGCTGACAGCTCAGAGCCTGGAGGTTGCTTTGGATTCCATGTCGTCTTCTCTCTCTGCTCCTCCCCCACTTGCGCACGCTCTCTCTCTCTCTCTCTCAAAAATAAACATTACAAAATTTTTTAATGCTTTCTATGTATTTTACATATAACCTTGATGCCTCTAAAACCCAAGAAGGCATTTATGATCTCAGTCTCTAATAAAAGGTAAGAAGGCTATTGCTCAATGCTCCCTGTTCCATATATTTTCAGTATTCAATGGATATCTCTTTGAACTTTCTTGGATGTGTCTTGCAACCAACATCTTTGTAACTAGTAGTAATATTTCTAAATTAGTAAATGGGGCCTCAATTTTATCTTTTTTAATTAATTTTATCTAATGGGATATTAATTTTATCTAATTATTATTGGGTCACATTAATAACCTAACTGGGTAAGTAAGTTCAAATGTATAGCAATATTAAAACAAACATGGATATATTATTCAGCATTTTATACACACGCACACACACACACACACACACATATGGGGGTATATCCATCATTGAATATATATCATTTATATTTTATATATGTATGTACAAATCTACATCAGCACTGCATATAAAATTCAAATACATTTTAGAATCAAAACAATAGACTTCAAAAAACATGAAAGAAGCCAGACATAAAAGGCTACATATCATGTGAATCCATTTATATGACATTTTGAAAAAGGCAAAATTATAGGGTTAAAATTCGTATCAGTGGTTTCCAGGGACTGGGAGTGAAGAAAGGAAATTACAGAGGAACACGAGGAAATTTGAGATGACGGAAATGTTCTATATCTTGATTGTGATGGTGGTTACATGATTGTATATACTTGTAAAAATTTAACCAACTGTACAGTTTAAAAGGATTAATTTTACTTTATGTAAATTAGATCTCAATAAACCTGACTTTACAAAGAGTCAGGTTACTTTGGACTCCCTTTCCAGGCTAATTCACTGCTGCATCCATTCTTTCTTATCTGATTTTAGAAATACCTGGTGAAAAGAATTTGAGAATTACCCAACTAATGTCTCTTCTCTCTAAAGAAGGGGGTTTGAGTACGATTTGAGTGATGTGGACCGCCAAACCTTGAACAATTTAAACTTGAGCAAGCATTTCAGGAGTAGGAGATACAAGGTGCCTTCAGATATATATAAAATACCAACAGAATTACACACAATATTTTAGAGATACATAATTATTTATCCCAGCTTTCCTAAACTTCTTTATTTGTGAAAACGCTCATCTGCTGCTGTATACGAGTAAGGCATTTGTATCAGTTTCCTGTGGTACAAAACACCATGGGCTGGGTGGCTAAAACAACAGCAATTCATTTTCTCATAGTTGTAGAGGCTGGAAGTCCAAGATCAAGGTGCCAGCAGAGTTGGTTTCTTTGAGGCCTCTCCCCTTAGCATGGAGATGTCCATCTTTCCTCTTGTGTCTTCCAATTATCTTCCTTCTGTGTGTGTCTGTCTTAACCACCTCTTTTATAAGGGTACAGATGTATTAGATGGAGGCCCATCTAAATGATGTCATTTTGACATCATTACCTCTTTAAAGACCCTATCCCCAAATGCAGTTACCTTCTTAGGGGTTAGGACTTCAACATATGAATATAGGGGATCCATTTCATCTCATGGTAGCACGTTTCCCACGCCTTACTTCCTTTACCATATGTTCTTCTTTTACAATCCTAGCCATCCCTCTGGCCATACGATTTCTCCCAAGATGTAACTTGCTCTCTCTTTTTTTCTACTTGGTTACTTCCATGCTCTGGTCAAACATTTGCAAGAGATGGAAGGCAACTCAAGCACTAAAATACCCTAGGGATGCCATGACGCTGTCTGCAGACCCAGATGGAAACGTGTGTCATTGAATGTTTTTGTTTGTTTGCGTTTATACCCTACAAATTCTCTCCTCAAAAGGTTATGTGGAGCTGCTTTGAACTCTTAAACGATGTCAGGAATGTATCAGCTATGTCAGAAAGTGCTTCCCACGGTGCACGTAGCCTTATAATTGCTGCTACCGCACATGTAAGTGGTGAGAAATGGTTGAAGAGCAAATCAGCAGCAAGGAAACAATTGTCCAGTTTTTAACTCCAGCTTCTGCAGCTAGCGTGGATAATAAATGGTCACGCAAAAGTCAGATCCTGAAGTAACTTATTTCTGAGCAGTGTAATCATCGCAAGCTGAAAATATTCCTCTTCCCACTGAAAGGCAGGGAGACTTTATTGAACTTCTGGCAGAAGGAGCATCTGCTGGCTCAGCTTCCTCTACCACAAGACGGTATTCCCAGGCAGATCTTGGAGAACTGGAAGCAAGTCTCTCCTTCAGTATTTGCACAGTCTCATAGAGCAGAAAATGGAAATATAAATAACTCAGACTGTACGTCTAAAAGCAGTTGATGCAGACTCTGTACCTTTAGGTTCCACTTTTGAGCAAACAAAAGGCTGAGAACTCTTTAAAATTAATACTAGGACTAAGAAGTGATGCAGCTGGCAAGGTTTCACGTGAGGTATGGATGGGGATCGGTGAATGATACAAATCAGGATGGTAAAAACCAAGAAGACCTAGATAGGAAGGAAGGCAGAAACGTCTGAGATTGCAACACCACACTCCATAAGGAAGGGAACAAAGCAGTAACCATGGTACAGCTACCCTCTATTGAGCAAGGCCTGCACTAGATTCTCTACCTATTATGGGCCCAATCCTCAAACTGCACTGCTGTTTGCCTCTTATCACCCCCTAGTTTGCCGATGAGGACAGTGAAGCCTTGTAACATGTAGTACATCACAGAAGTAGAGCCCAGGTATCAAATCTTTTTTATGCCCAAGACCATTTTCTTCTGCAGCCCATGATAATGGCTATTTACTCATTCATAGCTTATTGTATTGAGTAAATGGAATAATTTGAGGAAACTGAAAAATTTATTTCTTCATAGTTCATCGTATTGAATACATAGAATAAACTTTGAGGAAACTGAACACTTAATTTCTAAGTGTGGTTTTAATTCTGCTCAAGTGATTTTTTTCAATTGTCTTTATAAAGTTCAAAAAAACAACATCACAGCAGATTCTGCTAAGAGGTTGATGCTTCAAACAAGGGAACACAGTTGATTTTTGTGTTCCAAAGTTCTGATGTCCAGAGCATACCAACTTTATTAAAGAGTGTAGCCCCCTATTGAAAGGGGTGCGATTCACCCCTCTCCACCCAATTCACAGCAGTTGGGGAAGTGTGATCTCTCCAGGGATGGGGTTGCTGTCCAATGGGAGACAGGACAGACAGGGTTTCTGAACAAGAAGTGCACAGATAGATTTGATTACAATATGCCCAAAGTGAGTAGGGGATTGCTGTAATGCTTGGTGCAAATTGGAAAGGTTGTAGGGACAACTGGGAAGAGTCCAGGAGGGAAAAACCTGATGAAGGAAAGTGAGTAGAAGAGAAGAAGGAGCACTGAGTGATGGCAGTTGTGGTAGTTTGAAGTGCTGTTTGGCCTAGCCCTTACCCAAACATGGTTGGATTAGTACCAAAGCTTTTGATCCCTGGGTTGGATTCTGAAACTTCTAGCTAGATCTGCCCTGACTCTGGTGCCTTGTCTTCTGAGTTCCCACAGCCTGTGACTCAGGCCTGGTGTTTTCTTGGGTGGGGAGGGGATAGGACAAATGACTAGATCAGTAGGAAAAAGAAGGATGACTGGCTACCATTATACCTGCAACCTCGAAGGAGGCCCTGCTTCTGCTCTGACTCATGCAGTTGCTGTCATAGTGTCTCTGACTCAACCAGCCTAGAAACCCAAGAATCAACTTTGACACCTCTGACTCCCACAGGCATTACATCTGGTCTCCAACACCTAAGGATTTTATCCCAGATTATTATCAGAACCCATTCCCCTACTCCATCCTACTGCCAGTGCTTTGGGCCAGGCCCTGATCCTCCTTCATTTGGACCTAGTGCCTCCTAACTGGTCTTCCTGCCACCAGTCTACCCATTACAGTCCAGTGTCTAAACCACCACCTATGTGATCTTTCTGAGAAAGAAATGATTCCTCTGCTGTCCGTTGCCAGAGTAGTGGTTCTCAACTGGATGCTGCCTTAAAGTCCAAGAAACCAGGAGAGAAATTGCACATTTATGCTATGTGGCAGAGACAGTTAATGATGAACAAATATTCTGCGTGCACCCCCATGTGTTCTACCCTCTCCTGGGGTTAGGTTGTAGCATGTGACTAGTTTTGTCTAATGGACTGTGAACAAAAGTGAAAATGTGACTTCCAGGCTGAGATAGGGTACCTCCTCCATGTCCAGGAACCTTGGAAGAAGTGTTCTCAGTGGCTTTTCTACAGCATGGAGGAGGGCTTCCCAATCCACAATGGACCTCACTTGAGCAAGAGTAAACCTACATACATTAAACCACTGAGATTTGGGAGTTTGTCTGATACAGCAGCTGAAGTTGTATATCTGACCAATACACCCCATGATATGGCTCATCGGTGTGGCTTTTCTCTCGAAGGATGTTTTATCAACTCAATTTGGTAACACTCTGTGTCTCATACTTACCCATGACTCTGATTGGATGTCATGGAGGTTGGATGACCATTTAAAAATGGGAAACAAATTAGTTACTTCTTAATAAATGTAATATTTGAGAAGATTAAAAAAAAATCTATGAAGACACGATCAATTAGGAAGAAAGTGTAAAGAGGCAGTCCTTAAGAGTGAATATTGGGGACCACTGGACTACAGGATAAAGTCCAAACATGAAGCTCATGTCAAAGCAGAGAGGACACAAAAGCCTTCCCGGATTTTTTAGTAATGACTTCTTGTGCCTGTGTTTCAGTCAACCTGGACCTCAATTCATTCCCCAATCACACTTTGCCTTTCATGTGACCTTGCTAATCCTTCATCCTCAGCCTGTCCAACTCCTCCTCATCCTTCAAGACGCAGCTGAAATGTCACCTTCTTCACTGAACTCCCATGTCCCTCAGCCATGATCTCAATCATAGCACCTCTTTCATAATATTGGAGTTTTTTCTCAATCAGATCTGACTCTTCATTAAAATGCAAACTTCTTTGCACAGGTAGTGATGTAGTGATTCCTTTTTTCATCTCCGCCCCAGAACCCTAGGATAATGCCTGGCACGCAGGAGGTATTCACCAGCTTCTTTGGGAAGAAGTGCCTTCTAGGCACCCCAGATGGTGATTGATAAACTATTTATGTAAGTGGCCCCCTTGCTGTTCCTTAAGCATGTCAAAATTGTTCTCTCCTAAGAGCCTTCACATTCGCACCCACCTCTGCCTGGAACCTCTTCTCCCAGACCCCACAGAGCTCTCTCCCTCTCATCAGTCAGGACAGACACCTCTTTCTTAAAGAGGAGCTTTCCCTGGTCACTCTGCCCCTCTCTCTCCTTACTCTGCTTTATTTCTTCATGGTATTCACCATCTGGCACATTATATTTTATATTTGTTTGTTTGTTTACTATTTATCTCTCCCAGGAGACTATAAGTTTTGTGAGGCCAAGGGCTTTGTTTGTTCATTGTACAAGACTAGTCCCTGAAACCTCATGGGTACTCAAAACTCTCAGAATGAATAAATAATAAAAGTTATCACACTTTAAGAAATCAAATCTGAAACCTAGCCTTACATTCTCAAGTGCTGTCTTTGTGAAGCCGTAAAACTCGAGAGTGAGAAAGGAATTTAGTAGGTTTGCTTTAGCCCAGTATTTCCATTCAGCTGAAGTGGAGACTTCAGGAGAGTTGCTCACAGAGTTGAAGCTAGACCCCTTGTCCAACCCCTGGGTTTTGACTCTAGTGCAGTGCCTTACATGTGGTGAACATTTAGTCAATGAGAGTTAAGTCAAATTAAAAGGGGAAAAGCCTGAAAAAAGTTTGTTGTCTATGTGGTATACCTTTCTGCCTCAAAATAAATTGAACATCAAAGGACATAGACCTCCAAGAGAGTTGCTTGAGATGGCAGAATTGTGGCAGGTGGGGACCCAGGCTCTCACCCAGGACATGATGGGTAGAGTCAAACCAGTTAGCCACACAACTACCTGACCCTAGAGAATGGAAGCCCCCTAAAATCAGCAGACATGGCTAGCTTTGTTTGCTGGTCACCAAGAGCTGTTTAGGGCCATTAGAGAAAAGAATCTCTCTTTTGACCCGTAGGCCAGACGACTGCCAGGGAAAAATGAGAAATACAGTGTCAGTTCAGTATGATAGTAGTGATGGAGATGCCCAGAAACTAAAGCTCATTCTCTCCTCAGCTACTTTGCATACTGGGTCAGTCAGTGAAATTGTGGAGACCTTCACTTGTGAAATAAATCCTACAGTTAGGAGTAATCAATGTCTCATCACCAAGCACATATTCAAGGACTATAAGACCTAAATTATATGTGCCAGTGCTGCAAATTGCCAATCAAACAATGCCTTCCATAATGGAAGAACAAACATAATGAAGCCCTAGTTGCTAGAATCTAACAAAACTGGTCATACTATTTCTTCATCTTTCCTCTAGATTGAAAATCATCGCCTTTTCTATATGTTCTATACGCCTTTCAGCTTCTGCCATCAGACAGCCAGAAATACAAGGAGCTTTTTGGCTAAATACCCACTATTAAACAAATTAGGAGATTTCAGAGCCTGATGCATGATTCTCTAATATGCACCCCAATACAACCAGTCCCCTCACCTGTAACCATCGCAGAGGACCTCAGTGGCCACAGGGTGGTCTGAGCCTGGAGGCTACCTCACAATCCCATACATCCAAAAAGCTTCTGCTAGGCAGTTAGAGCTGGCATTTGAAGTGAAATGATTCACTATCCTAGGTTTTAGTTGTATAAAGCCAGGACCTAAATGCATAAGCTGTCCTAAATCTTCTATCTATCTCTGGGTCATGTATTTCTGAATGAAAGATAGTTGCCTGTCTTGCAGGATTTGTATTCCTTCTTCCTTCCCCTCCCTTCCCTCCCCTCCCCCCTTCCCTTCCTTTTTGTCTTTTTCCCCATACACATACAAGGCATAATACAGAACTCAACCATTTTTTCTCAGTGAACTGAACATTAAATTATAAATTTTCAAGTCCCTCATGATCTGCCATTTCTCACTCCCTCTTTTCCTATTAAACAAAGCCAATCTATGTGTGGCACGGTGCCCTTAACCTGTGTCCTCAATCTACTTGGTTGTGCAAGATGCAATGTTTTGGTGAGTCACTAGGTGGCATCTAATGGAGGCATTTGGAGGACTATCCCAGAAAGCGCATTTTTAGAGCACTCCACAGTTCTCCATGTTGGCTGCCATTGTCTGGTGGGCGTGTTGGAGTTAATCCATTGCCATCTGTCTTTATTTTGCTAACTTACTCAGTCGGACGCCACACAATTGAGTTCTGCAAATGTCGGCTCTCCAGTACAGCAATTACAAAGTCTCTTTCTAAACAATATCACCGCACGGCATTCTTCCTGCCTTGCATAGAGCTTGAAGCATTTAGGTTCATTTTGATTTGCTTTGCTTCTAAGGCTCTTCATCTTCAAAGATTAAGAAAAATTAGTCTGAACTCAAAGCCGCAAGAAGGCATGGTTTCTCTTTCCAAACCGAGAACATGCTAGTCGACATGTTCCTATTACACAAAAACCCCATGCAGCATAGCAGAGGACTTGGGCTGTGCTCATACAGCCCACACCAGCACCACTGCCTCCTCCAGGATGCAGACACTCCGAATCCATTGTGTGGTTTTTGAGAAGGTTGTTATTTTAATATTTGAGGGGCTGGTGGGAGGGGTGAGGAGTGAAGCATGTGGTAGTAGGAAGAGAAGCAGAAAGGAAAAAAGGAAAGAGAAGGGAGGGGAGAATGAGCTGGTATCTGAATGACATCTTTCCATTGCTGTTCCAAAGAGGGGTGAGGTAATAATCTCAAGAACCTGGAAATGGTATTTGTTCTTCCATTGCTTGCTTATTCGTTCCTCCATCATGTATGGAAGACTCATTGTCTGTGTGAGGCACTATATGAGATGCCCCAGGTCAGGGTAGGAGCAGCTCACCTAGAGTCACGGCCCTCTTGGAGCTCACATCTTGTATGCAGGCAGAAGTTAATCAAACACAAGGGTGATGGCTGTTGTGAATGAGAATGTTTCACAAGCACATGATGGCAGCCCTCACCTCATGTGGGGGTCAGAGGAGGGTCTCTGAGATAGGTGAAGAGGAAGGAGGTTATAGAGTATCGTTCTTTCTGTGCTCCCATATGCTCGCTATTGTGACTTGCAGTTAGCAGATGCTAAATTAGGACCGATCAATTGGGTGACTAAGTAGCAAGTTTTTATTGGACATAGAGTGAGGGAGATCTAGCAGCATGGGAACCACAGTGAGAACACAGCACAGCCCCTGAGGAAGAGGCAAGAGGTTCTCTCACACAGCACAGAGTTCCGTTCTCACTGCTCTGTTTGCCTATTTCTTAGCTGGGGCTTGTTTTTCCTTACAACCTGTTTCCTCCTTAATGACTTGCGTTTGCCCCTATTTCTCCACCAAAATTATATTAAGATCTCCTTTTGCCATTTAAGTCCATTTTGTTCAAAGTTATAAAGTACTGACCAACCAAAAGTGAATTAAACATTAGGGTAGTAGTTTACCCTACTTTTTTGAAGAGAGTTCTTCAGATTTGATTCACTAAGTTTTAGAAAACATGAGGCAAAGAAGAAACAAGGAAAAAGGAAATCTCCTCTGATCATGTTTATTTGCCTCCTTCATTGTATTTCTCTGCTTTCAAGAGTAACTTCCAATTTATTCTACTTTACTTTTCAGCTATAAATAAAGCAAAAGGAGCCTGTGTCCTGACACATTGGCATATGATTTAAGCAAAGGAAGGCCTACTGAACTATAGTTTTTAGGAACTGTAAGTTCCCTGAATTTTGTTATAGGTGCTGGAATAGATAGACATTTTAGTAGTTTAATATGGTCTCATTGCTTACCAGTGCCTTTATAAATGACCCAGTCTCATAGGACTTTATCTTGATAACCCTATTTATTTGTCATTCAATATTTGAGGTCTGAGTCATTTAAGGTCATCTCCTGGGAGAATTGTACCAATAGGTAATTTGAAGACCAACCTCAGCAACAATAATACGAGAAGGCTTTGTTTTGCTTTATTTCGGTTACCAGATTCCTGGAGGGGGTGAAATTCTTCTGCATGGACGTGGTAACCATGAGAAGTTCAGGTGGGTGAGGCTGTCCTGGGAGAGTGGCTTGGTCTGTGTGGTGGCTATGGGTAGAGTGGTGTGCCCTGTTGCTCCCAGCTCTCTGGGATCTGCCTACACTGTGAACCTGGAGAGGGGTGTGCGCAGGGGACAGTGGGGATGCGAGGGGAAGAAGAAACATTTCTGGAGCTGAGTAGGCCCTGGAGAGACAACCCCTTAGAGTGGCCACAGGTTACCATGGAAACCTCTGAGGAGGATGCTGAAGGCCCCTGGAAGCGGCTCTGAGAATGTTCTTCCAGTATTGACATCTCATTACATTTGACATATCTGACCACACTCATTCTTGAGAATTTTCCTTCCTCATCGTATATGACATGAACCCTCTCGTTTCTGCTCTTTACCCTGAGTGACCTTTGTCAGCCTCTTCTGCAGATGCTTGCTTTACTCCCTCTTCATTCACTCATTAACCATGGTCATAAAATCCTTGGTCTCAGAACCCCTGCCTTCTTTCCCCTCTCTTTTCTGAGGCATTCCTCCGTTCTTGGTTTGAGCTATAAGTCGTCTAGAGAAGACACAGCTGGGATTCAGCAAAGACAGGGAGAAGGCTAGCGTTTGCTGATTTGTTGAGTGCTTACGACGCACTTTGCAGGTCCTTGTCCTGTGCATATATGGTGCTTCAGTCCGTCCCTACAATAACTCTGCAAGGAAGGCATGTCATTATCCTTTGTCCTTTTACACACTTGTACCTTTTGTCTGAAATTCTTTTTCTTCCTCTGTATTCTCATCTCCCAAATTTATTCTCCTTTTTAAAGCCCAATTCAACGACCATTTCCTTTATGTCATCTCTCTTAACTCCCCAGACCCCACTAAACTCTTCGTGTGAGTTCCATGGCACTAACATCATCTTTCTATTAGATTATTTACTACATTATATTACACAGTACAGTTTACAAACTTATTTATCCCCCTAAGTTGTCTTTGGGATGCTAGGAGACAAGATGGGGTCTTCACTATCTGTGTCTGGGTATCCTAATATCCCAGTGCTTAACACATAGGCAGGTGCTTAAAGCATCTTCAATTATTATATGATACCTAGCCTTGGTTTGCTCCGTGTATTATCTCAGAGAATTCCCACAATAACTTTGTGAGGTAGGTTATCATCCCTGTGTCACAGATGAAGAGAGTGAGGTTTGGAGAAGTTAAATAAATTGCCAAAAAGCACCCAGGCAGAAATGGGGCATGAACCAGCAGAAACTGAAGCCAGAGTCCACACTATACTGCATGGTCACTCTCTGGCTGGGGCGTATGCTGCCACTGTTTCCTGACAGTGAGCAGAGAAGAGTGCTTAGCAAGGGCCCTGGCACAACCCAATGCTGAATAAAGCATACCTGAATTCATGACAAAGGAGTAAATGAATGAATCGACATCTATAAGTCTTTCATATATTCCAACCTGATTCCTGCTCATTCAGCCTCCCCCTTGGTTCCTCCCTTTTATTTCCATAAATGTTCCTTCAGTCCCAATCTCTCTCATCTCATGCCTACTACCTATGACACCTTCTTGGTGAGTCCCTCAGCCCCCCAGCCTCCTTCCTCCTCTCCCTGCACCCAGCCATTCTAAATACACCTTCTGAAAATTAATTCTGAAATACTATTATTGGATCTACACTAAAGGGTTGATTCCAGCCTCTGACTCATGGTTAAGTACAATCCAAGTACTCAAGGCTAACCATCAAGGTATCACCCTCCCTTATCCCTCCATCATTTTGAACCAAGCAATTTTGTTTATTTCCCCTGGGACACAATTTGCCTGTTTCGCCTCCAGATCTTTGCTGAAGTCATTCTTTTGTGTTTTGAACACCTACTGTATATCAGGAACTTAGCTGGGTTCTGGGAATACAGAGATTAAAGCTTCAGTCTCTGAAGCTCATAGATTAGTGGAGAGATGGCTGCAAGAGCAATTACAAGGCACTGTAATTGTGGTAGACAATTCACAGGAAAGCCCGGTTGCTATGGAAGCACATAGGATGGCCTCCTCCCACATCTCCAGTAATCTCATCCCTCAGCTCTCCCAGGGCGCTCTCTGGGCCTGTCCCTCATTTGCTCCCTCAGGCCTTCTTCCTCACAGATGCAATCAGATTGTTCTACACTTACCTGTATGTTTTGATTCATTCATCTGCAAAAAAAATATTTTTTTGAACTTGGTCTCTTCAGCTGGTGAACTGTAATGGGGGAGGAGAGGACAAAAGGAGGCCAACTCAAAGGAAGAACGGTGTGCCTACTCAGGGAAAATGCATCCCAGAGAAGAACAATGTGGGTGAAAAGCATGGTTTGCCCTAACTATCCCCTTTGGTGTGCCCTGAAGAGAAAGGGTCATATATAACTCAAACCTGATCCACTAAACTTTGTAGGGGTCCCCTTAAGGAGTGGGTCACAGAAGGCAGGGTGCTGTTTCCATGCAGCTGGGCAGACTATGAAGCATACAAGACACATCCTCAGAACTCCAAGAGATATTAGAGGAGCCAGAACTAGACAACATCCCATGGAGGATACAGTTGAGCAAACAAAATTTTCTCCTAAGGGTTGACAGTCTCATTTGTGTCCCAAGCTGATGAAACTTAGGGAATATTCACGCGTAGTTTGCTTGCGACTCTGTAATGACTTGCTAATCAACTAAAGGGAAGCAGGTTCCACAAGAGATGATCCCAGGAAAAACGTAACAACTGGCGAGACTCACCATGGCCTGGCTGGTCCCACAAGCTTCCCCACCATCCTGCCAGAAGAACCCTGTCTTTCTAGTACCTGGATTCCAGGCACTTGGTTGACATGTAAACATGTCAGCGGCATCTACGGTTCAGCCTTCTTGCTCTCAGGTCCAGCATGTTTCTCTGTGGCTCCAAGCCCCTCTCACTTCAGCCTCCCCAGATCACCTTTTTCCACTACAGTCACCTGTCCCTTGAACCAGCCAGTCAGCAAGCCGAGGAAGTCTCAGCTTTCCTCACAGTCCTGAGGAGTGGGTGCTGGGAACTGGGATGTGAGTGTTCTCTTGGCTCCGCGCTATCATTCTGGGGGCTCAACGACATCAGTCAGAGTCCCCTACTGGCTGAAACTCCCTTGCCATGAGGGATTTCATTTTATGTCTGCAGTTCACAGGTTGAGGGGGTGATGGTGAGAGGAGGAACGTGGAAAGAAGAGAGGATGCCACACATCACTAAACTCACTATAGCTTTGGGGCAGAGATACAGAGATTTGGTAAAGGTCCAGCAATCCACATGCTGGGTTGTGCTTACTAAGTCAGCCTGTGTGTTGAGCTAAGCAAACAGATCTCCTGTGTCCTTGACAACCAGAATACAAGCATGTTTACCTATATTATCTACCCTCTTTGCTGAAGCCAGTGCATAATTAGTGGAGAAAAAACTATAGGGTTTTCACCTGCTGAAGCTAGGTGAAAGAGCCCACATCTCTTAAATGTCTATCTTTCACTCCTTTCTAGGCCAGGAGTTACCTACTCAACTCCATTCACATCTCACTTGTCAAATTAATCAGTCCTGCCTTTTACTTACCGGTGGAAAGCTAATATAGGTTTGCCTCTCCCTGTCAGTCAACACTATTGAAGGGCCTGGTAAGAAAATTTGCTTGGAAGGTTTTTCTGGAAAGTTCTATTTATAAAGGCACACCTCAGTGGCCCTAGACAGTAACCATAAAGAACCTCCTTTGTGTGGGAAGAATAGGGCCATGTTGTCACCATCTTGAACAAGAAGGAGAGGCCTATCCTCCTCTTGATAGACCCCACACCCATGTTTGCTGTGTTGACATGTAAGGCATACTGCATTAGTTACAACGTGTTTGAAATGAACTGAACCCGGAGATTTGCCTAATAAGTGGGACCATCTCAAGGATATGGAAGGCAGCAGGCTCTGAATACTTAGGGATCCCAAGAACGCTGTCTCCTGAGATAAACAGCAACTAAAATAAAGAAGGCATCCTGGGAAGGTGGAATCTTACCCCTTAAGTCTGGAATGCCCTTTCCCTGTGACTGTCCTAATCACCACAGCCCCAAGCCAGTGGAGAGGATGGTCAGTATGGGAGGACAGTATCTTGACTTCCTCCTGACTGGACACAAAGGGCCTATGAGGCTGTATTTGGAGTGAGTCATCATGTTGAGCATGGTGCACACCCACACACCTGAGCTTATACTCACAGGGTGGAGGAGGACAGGATGGAAGCCAACTGGGGAGAGGGAAAGAATGAACATGAGTATAGAGGCCCTGATTTTTCAAAAACAGTTATTAAAGCAAATGTGATGAGAGGAGTAAAGTGACTTGCTTCTATTCCCTTCTCTCCCCATGCCAGGTCTCTTCAGGATGTTTGCAGACTGTGTGGAGAATAGGAGGGGCTTGTAAACACACGTGGTCCTATTTAGTCCCCACGTGCACCACCCCATGTAGATCTGTATGGGTATGCTGGTGCCTCTGGGCATGTGTGTGGAAACCCATGTGATGCTGCAAAACAGTACAAGCACCACGCATGTAAGCCTAACCACAAGACAATTGCCAAACCCAACTCTGATGGGAAAAGCTATTATTGTCCAAGAGTCAACAAGTACCCTGTTCTCATGCCAGCTCCCCTTCTGGGAATCACCTAGCATAGTTGGGGAGGTAAGAGCATGTAAAGTCATGAGATGGAATGGAACAAAGGAGAATGTCTACCAACTGTCATACTTGACATCCTGATGGGGAGGTCGCTTAGAGTGTAAAAAATTGGACTCATTAGGAATGAGTTGGGACTGGAGCTCAGGCTCCCTTCTCAGAAAGTGTCCTGATGGCTTTTGCCAAGAAGTGAGAATGGGAGATGGAGGGGCTGTCTGTGTGGACCGCCTTCAACTCTGCTGGGAGTGGCTCAGTGTGAGATGCAGGTGGATTCATTGACAGGGATATATTTGGAACAGCAGTAGATTTCTGGCAACTGATTACATGATAATAGCTGGCCTGGACAGAGCTCTTGTGCAATTACCAGAACCCTGTACTACTACTAATTTACATAACAAACATTTCACACCTACTTGATGAGGGTAGCTAATGTTTATTGAGAGTCAAGTACTCTTCTGAGCTCTTTATACCTATTAATTTAATCTGCACATGAGCTCTATGATGTGGGTACTGTTATCACCATTTCCATTTTATCGAAGAGGACACTGAGGCAAGTGAGTTTAAGTAACTTCCCTAAAGTCTTTCACTGTATGCAAGAGCCAGGGTTTGAACACAGGAAGTTTTATTCCAAATTCAACCCTTGTAGTCACCCAACGTATCCACTGCCTGTGTTTACTTTTTTGTGAAGCACTATAGGGGTTTGAAAGAGGCTAACGGAAAGGGCATGGTCTCTACTTTAAAAGTGTTTATGATCTTGTGGAGAGACAGACAGCATTGTGAAAGATTTGTGGAAGACTGAATTAAGCAAATTTGGCCATTCTGCAAATATAAGGGTTTTCTGGTAACTATTGGTAGGCTCTTGAGGTCAGAGGTAGATGGGGAACTACAAATCCCCTCTCCTACAACCTCAAAAGTGTTGAACTGAACCCCACCAGACACAGACACATATTGGCAAGGAAGCACAGAGATAGTCATTCACTCCATTCAGTAGTTTGGGGAAGGCCCCAGCAGTCCAGTGAGCATGGTGCATGAAAGCCTGGCATGGGGACAGACAGTGGGCCGTTCTGGGTTAGATTAGGCAACAGGGTCCTCTGTGAAGGGAAGGACAAAAGACCAAGGGGCTGGTGGCAGGCATAGGTCTGCCACCTTCCTATGTCTTATTCATGAAAGGGAGTAGAGCCTCTGTAGTATACCTAACCAATCACCAGTCTTGACCCTATTCATTGCACCAAAAACTTGATTTCACAGAAGATATAGGGAGTGCTAGATAGCCCCCTCTGAAGATGCTGATTTACAGTCGGGTACCTCATGTGCTGGTGAGCCATCTGGAATGTTGCTTCCTGACCCAGTGCTCTTGCCTCCTGCTTCCCGAGTTCCATCAAATGACCTTTATGTGTCCAAAACCATCATCCATTATGTCATTTTGGTCTAGTGTGTCTTTCCAGATGGTATGTTGTCTTTCACAAATCAAATAACGGAGAGAACATCCCATAATACAAGAATCTTTGTAAGAACCTGAACGTAAGGCAAAATTCTCTACATCAAAGGGTAATTTGGAGGGAAATATGCCCTGTCTTTGTGTATTTACTATCACATAAAAGCACCTAGTTTGTGTATGGCACATAGCAGATAAGCACAATACATTTGAGTTTCCTTCCTACATCACTATCTCATTTAGTTTTCAGCAAAAAAAAAAAAAAAAAACAAAAAAAATACAATGAGAAAGTTATTATAGTTTTTATTTTATAGATGAGGAAATAAAAGTTTAAAGTAACTTGTCTATATTTCACATGACAGCAGGTGGCCATTCTGGGTTTATGCTAGAATTCCATGCCTTTCTAGTATCAACACTGCTTCTCTAACATACATAACTGGGCTTTGCAGAAATTGCATTTACAAAGCACTTTCACATACCCCATTACATCAGATCCTCAGAAAACTCCTGTAACATGAGGATTATTATTTCCTTCATTTCCAAGTAGAGGAAACAGCTAGAGGAGTTACAGCAATTTGCCCAGGTTTTCTGAAATGATGAATGGGTCCGTCAGAATTTAATCCCATGCTTTATGATGTCCATACCTTTGCAATGGGCACCACACCATGTGACATCTCAGCACAGAAGCCGAGATGGCCAATGGGCTGGATGTGAACTGCATGCCAGAGGACCCATTCATGAGCAAGGAGGGTCCAATTGGCTCTTTGGTATTCCAGAGCTGCCCTTAAATCCCAGCTCAGCAGCATGGAGAGGCCACTTGTAATGAGAGTGATAACCAATATTTTCATAGATTTTCATAGTTTCTAAAGTACCTATCTCATGTGTTCTAATTTTCAATGCAGCCACTGCATTCAACACTACATTAAAAAACAGAACAGTGAGGTAGCTATATTTTTCAGGCTGACTACATCTAGCCTTGACTGTGTTCTTAGGTGCAGGAATCAATTCCCACGTCCTGTGGAGGCCACTTTCCTAAATGACACTCTGCATTTTTCTTGCATCGCTTAATCTCCTTGAGACTACCTTGATCTTCTAGGTATAATTTTCTCAGGACCCCTTTAAAATATATTTGCTGTAGATTATAACAATAGTATATGGCTTTGAAAATAATTTAGAAAACATAAATGGTATACATAAAAAATTAGCATTAACAAATTACTCATTTACCAAGATAAACTAATATCTTGCTATACACGCACACACACACACACACACACACACACACAATATTTCATCACATGTACATGTATGTAGGTGCCATTATTTGTGTATTAATGAAGACTTACTATTTGGATTTTTTTTTAATGTTTATTTATTTTTGAGAGAGAGAGAGAGAGCACACCAGTGAGCAGGGGAGGGACAGAGAGAGATGGAAACACAGAATCCGAACAGACTCCAGGCTCTGAGCTGTCAGCATAGAGCCCGACACGGGGCTCGAACTCACAAACTGGGAGATCATGACCTGAGCCGAAGGCACTTAACCGACTGAGCAACCCAGGCGCCCCACTTGGATTGTTTTTAATATATATACAGCAGTTCAGTGAAAATCCTTGAACACATATGTCTATATCCTTGTCTAATTTTCTAGAAGTGGAATTGCTGTTCATAAGAATATACTTTTTAAAAGATTTTAACAGGGGCGCCTGGGTGGCGCAGTTGGTTAAGCGTCCGACTTCAGCCAGGTCACGATCTCGCGGTTCCTGAGTTCGAGCCCCGCGTCAGGCTCTGGGCTGGTGGCTCAGAGCCTGGAGCCTGTTTCCAATTCTCTGTCTCCCTCTCTCTCTGCCCCTCCCCCATTCATGCTCTGTCTCTCTCTGTCTCAAAAATAAATAAACGTTGAAAAAAAATTTTTTTTTTTAAAATAAAAAAAAATAATAAAAAAAAAAGATTTTAACATGTATTGATAAATTACTCTCCAGAAAACTTGAATCTATTTGTACTCTCACCAACAAAACACAAGACATACCTTTTCTACACCTTTGCCAACAGTGAGAATTAACAAACTTTTATTCTTTAACAAGCTAATAGGAGAAAGCAATGACTTGTTTTTTCACATTTCTCTCACTACTTATAATGGTGAACATCTTTTGGGGGACTTGGGTGGCTCAGTCAGTTAGGTGTCCGACTTCAGCTCAGGTCATGATCTCAGGGTTCATGGGTTTGAGCCCCAGGTCAGGCTCTGTGCTGACAGCTCAGAGCCTGGAGCCTGCTTCCAATTCTGTGTCTCCCTCTCTCTCTGCCCCTCCCCTGTTCACACTCTGTCTCTCAAAAATAAATAAACGTTAGGGGCGTCTGGGTGGCTCAGTCGGTTGAGTGTCCGACTTCGGCTCAGGTCATGATCTCACAGTCTGTGGTTTCGAGCCCCGCGTCGGGCTCTGTGCTGACAGCTCACAGCCTGGAACCTGCTTCGGATTCTGTGTCTCCCTCTCTCTCTGACCCTGCCCTGTTCATGCTCTGTCTCTCTCTGTCTCAAAAATAAATAAAACATTTTAAAAAAAACGTAAAAAAAAAATAAATAAACGTTAAAAAAATTTAAAAAAATAAAGGTGCACATCTTTTTATCAGTTTATTGTTCAATCTGGAGTGTGTCAAGAATGAAAAGGGGCACTAACCAGAAGGGAGGCAAATGGAATTCGTTGTCACACTACTTACTGGCCATTTGCATTTCTTAGTTTGAGAGTTACTTGTTCATAGCTTTTATTTTTCTATGTAGTTGTCTATTCTTAATGATTACATAAAGATCATGTTACAATAATAATATTAACCTTTTGTAATTTATGTTAAATATATTTCCCCAGTAGGTTATTTTTATTTTATGTTTTTAAAAGTTTATTTATTTATTGGGGTGGGGGGGAGAGAGAGCAAAGGAGGGGCAGAGAAAGAGGGAGAGAGAGAATCCCAAGCAGGGTCTGCACCATCAATATGGAGATTGATATGGGGCTTAAACTCATCAACTGAGAGATCATGACCTGAGCTGAAATCAAGAGTCAGACACTTAACTGACTGAGCCACCCAGGTGCCCCTGTTTATTTTTATTTTTTATTATAAAAGTAATTTAAAAAATACAGGGTTTTTTTAGTTTGTTTCAGGCTTTTCAAGGAAACTTTTTGAGGTAATTATAGATTTACACGCAATTCTTAAAAATAACACAGAAAGGTCCCCTTTATCCTTTAGCCAGTTTCCTGCAAAGCTAACATCTTGGAACATTGTAATACAGTATCAATGAGGATATTGACTTGGGTACAGTTAAGACAAGGATCCTTCATGTTGTCCTTTTATAGCTACACCCACCTCCTTCCCACCCTCCCCTTAACCCCTGGAAATCAGTAATCTATTCTCCATTCCTATAACTTTGTCACTTCAAGAATACTATAGAAATGCAGTCATACAGTCTATAACCTTTTGGGATTGGCTTTTTTCATTCAACACAATTCTCTGGAGATTCTTCCAGGCCATTGAGTGTCCTGATAGTTTGTTCCTTTTTATTGCTAAGTGGTATTCCAAGATAGGGAGGCATCACAGTTGGTTTAACTGTTCACATACTACAGGACATTTGGGTTATTTCCAGCAGTTGTAGTTTGACTACTAAAAATGAGGCTGCTATAAATATTCATGTACAGGTTTTTGTGTGAACCTAACTCTTAATTTCTCTCAGATAAATGCCTGAGGATGTGATTGCTGCATCGTACGGTACTTACATGTTTGGCTTTTTTTTTTTTTTTAATGCCAAATTGTTTTCCAGAATGGCCATACCATTTTACATTCTCACCAGCAATGTGAGAGTCATCCATTGTCTCTGTATCCTCACCATCATTTGGTATTGTCATTCTTTTTTATTTAAGCCATTCTGATAGGTGGGTAGTAATAAGTTATTGTGGTTATAATTCTCATTTCCCTTCTGGCTAATGATGTTGAGCATTTTTTCATGTGTTTATTGCTATTTGTGTATTCTTCTCGGTAAAATGTCTCTTCATCTCTTTTGTCCATTTTCTAACTGGATTCTTTGGGATTTTTTACTGTTCCGTTGTGAGTGATCCTTGTTGATACTAGACACTAGTCCTTTGTCAGCTACGTGGCTTGGAAATATTTTCTCCCCAATATATAACTTGTCTTTTCTTTTTCTTAACAGGGTCTCTTCACAGAGCATATTTTTTAAGGTTTCTGATTTATCAAATTTTCCTTTTATACATTATATTTTTGGCATCAAGTTTAATAACTTTTTTCATAGATCCTGAAGATATTTTCCTATTTTTCCTAGTAGTTTTATAGTTATATATTTTACATTTAGGCTCATGATCCATTTTGAGTTAATTTTGTGAAGAATGTGAGACTTCGGTTGGGTTTCATATATTTTCCTATGGATATCTAATTGATCCATAACAATTTCTTCTTTTTTCCTTTCTTTTCTTTTTCTTTTTCTTTTTTTTTTTTTTTCCATATTTGTCAAAAACCAGTAGGGCATGTTTGTGAGAGTCTATTCCTAGGTCCTCTGTTTTGTTCCACTGGTCCATCTTATCTATCCCTCCACCAGTATCACACAATCTTGATTACTGCAGCTATAAGTCTTGAAATTCGGTAGACTTATTCTTTTCATTTTATTCTTCCTTTTCAAAATTGTTTCAGCTATTTTAAATTCTTGGCCTTTCCATATAAATTTTAGGATACTCTTGTCTATGTCTACAAAAATCTTGCTGAGATTTTGATAGAACTGAGCTAAACTTTATAGTGGGTTGGATGTTGTTCTCTCAAAAGATATACCCATACCCTGATCATTGGAATAAATCAATGTGACCTTCTATGGAAAAAGAGTCTTTGCAAATGTCGTGAAGTTAAGGACGCTCAGATGAGGAGATCGTCCTGAATTATCAGGTGGGATCCAAATTCAACAAGTGTCCTTATAAGAGATATACAGAGGAGACAGATAGAAAAGGAGAACACATTGTAGTCAGGGAGACAGAGTTTGGAGTGAAGTGGCCACAAGTCAAAAAAAATGCCAACTGCCACTAGCCACTGGAAGAGGCAAAGAACAGATTATCCCCTAAAGCCTCCAGAAGGAAAGCTGCCCTGCCAGCACCTGTATTTCAGACTCCTGGCCTTGAGAAACATGAGAGAATGACTCTCTGTTGTCTTAAGCCACCCAGTTGTGGCCATTTGTTGTAGCAGCCATGGGAAATCGAGAGAAAACTCGATTTATACCTAAATATAAGACCATACCTAAATATGAGACTCTGGATCTGCTTTAAACTTCTATTTTTTTTTTTTATTTAAAATTTTTTTTTCAACGTTTATTTATTTTGGGGACAGAGAGAGACAGAGCATGAACGGGGGCGGGGCAGAGAGAGAGGGAGACACAGAATCAGAAACAGGATCCAGGCTCCGAGCCATCAGCCCAGAGCCTGACGCGGGGCTCGAACTCACGGACCGCGAGATCGTGACCTGGCTGAAGTCGGACGCTTAACCGACTGCGCCACCCAGGCGCCCCTAAACTTCTATTTTTAAGTGGCTTTTTCTGATACTGTTCTTGCAGGAGGTGGCAGGGTTTGGGGGTAGGGGATGGAGAACTACCTTGTTACTGCTAGGGGGAGGTGGAAATCCAGGTTCCCCACTTGGCCTCTGTTGACACATGGGAGGGAGCTCCTTGCTACTGCTGGGTAATTTCCACGGGCCCTGCGAGATGGGATGGGGGGATATCTTTACAGGCCAGTGGGGATGAAAGTCCTGGCCCCTATGTGGCCTTCTCTGCCAATCCCCCAGTGGAGGGCTGGGGAGCACCTTGATACTGGCTCACGAGTGTCAGAAGTATAGGCTCTTCTGCTCTTCACTGGCATGGGTGGGAATGGGACCACAGCTTTTTCTGTGGTGTTTGGCTGCAGGAGCAGTTAATGCCTAAAAATTGTCTATCTTTCCAGACTGCTCCTTTCCTCTTCCTTTGGCTAGAGAAAGCAGACTTTTCTGAGGGCTTTTTGCCATCGTTGTCTGCTCCTATTGGCCTTTCTGGGTTGCTGGCTTCTTGGGTTCCAAGTCTGGGCTATCTGAGGCAAAAAGAAAATGCAGAGAACTCGTGGCCGTGTCATTTCTCGGGTCTCCGGGGGCCTAGCAGCCCTGCCTTCTGATTTCTGTGTTTCAAAACCATGTAATGTTTATTTTATATATAATGCCCAGGGACTTTAGTTGTCCTTAGTGAAGAAATAGGCAAAAGTACATCTACTCCAAAGCAAGAGTCTGTTTTATTAAAAATAGAATAATAATAATAACTAACAGAACCTAAACCCGACATCTAAGTGTCTCACTTCTCCTGCCTTCCCCTCACTCCACTTTCTTTGAGTAACTCGTGGTTCTTCTAGTGCCTCTGTAATAGTAACAGAATACAAATCAGAAGCCTCACACTCTCCACTTTAAATTTTAATTAGGTAAATATTTTTACTAGGTGCCATATTTCCTTAGATCTCATTTAAAATATTCAACAAGGCATATAATTGAAAAATCTCCCTCTCATCCTTATTCCTCAGACACCCAGATCTCTTCCCCTAAAAGCAACCAATGTTCTCATTTCCTTGAATATCCTTCCAGAGATATTTTAGTCATATATTATCAAAAACATTACGCTTTTATGATCAAATGTATTATAATTCCCAACTATTGATGTCCTTTTTCCTAGTAAGGGAATTATCTATCCCTGCCTATGGTAGTGCCTTCTTGTGGAAGGATTATCCCTACATGCCCCATAAACAGACTTCACCATGTACTTGCTTTAACCAATGAAAGGTGAGCATCAGTCATGTACACCAGAATTAAGCAGAAGATTTAACACCCTTGTGGGTTTTCACTACCTGCTGGCTCTTCTCTGAAATGAGAAGAGGTGTTCTAGGGGCTATTCCTTTCTCCTGGGTCTCATAATGAGAACTTATATGTCAGTAAACTCACAGCCACTATATTAGTTATCTACTGCTGCATAACAAATAGCTTTAAAATGTAACAGCAGCTTAAGATAAAAATAATTGCCATACAAATATTTTAAAAATTATTTACTAGATGAAAATATTACTATCTCACAAAATTTCTGAGGGTCAGGAATCTGGGAGCAACTTAGTAAGGTGATTCTGGCTTAGGGTCTCATGAGGGCTATACTCAAGTGGTCAACTGAGTCTGCAGCAATCTGAAGGCTTGACTGGTGCTGGATGAATGACATGCTTCCAAGATGACTCACTCACGTGGCTATTTGCAGGAAGCCTGTCTCAGTTCCTCACCACAGGTGCCTCTCCACAGGGCAGCTCAACATGGCACCTAGTTTCCTCCAAAACAAGTGATCCAAGAAAGAATGATACGCCACGTGCCCACAATGGAAGCCCTTGTGCCTTTTAAAACCCAGTCTCAGAAGTTATATGGGATCACTTCTCTAGCATTGGATTCGTCACATAAACCAACTCTGGCACCATGTGGGAGAGGAGTACACGGGGGTGTGCATACCATGAGGCAGGACCACTGGGAGCCATCTTGGAGACTGTCAGCCACAGCCAGAGACATGATTTATAAGCAAAACAATACACCGTTGTTTTAGTATTTGGGCAGTGTTGGCTGTCTCAGAATAACCCATCACAAGCTAAACCGATAAACTTACATGTCTTTATTTATAAGGTTTAAATAGTTGGCTTTTTGTTTTTGTTTGTTTGTTTGTTTGTTTGTTTGTTTACCTCATGTTCTGAAAGATGAACAATGAATACTTCTTATGATCTCTTTGACTTTCTTACCATCCTGCCCATTTCTTAAGTGTGGTTAGTTTTATTATTTTTTTTAGGTTTTTATTATTGTTTTTAAGTTTTTCTATTTTTAAGTTTTCTATTGTGTGTATAACTCTAAATTATGTGCTTAGATCTTGCTCCATCAGCTTTGATATCATTGGCTTACTCCTCACTATATAAGATTAAGAAATCAGTGCTTTTACAGCTCTTCTAACATCATCTCCCTCCAAACTTCTGTCAGTGATACCATTTATTTTTATTTTTTTAATGTTCTTTTTGCCTCTTCATATCCTTCTCTTCACACCGTGTTGTTACCCTAAGACTTTACTAAGCTGAGTCACCACACAGAGCAGAGGGCTAATGAAAGGTTCCTGTGTCCATCAGGGAAACATAAAAACAGTGGGTGCTGAGAGGAGCAGTGGATTTGATGCTGTAAGACCTGACTCTGAGGCAGAGGACTGACTGGAAGCTAGAGGATTCCTGACCTGTGCTCACATGTATTTTCTTTCAGGTCCTTATCCGGGGCGGACAACATTTCCCACTTGGGGCCAAATTCCCCAAGCTTCCACAGCATAGCAGCATCAATCCTGGTGCTTATGCGAAGAGAGCCCCTGATGCAAACAGGGAAGTTGAGGAGAGGGCAGCCTGATAGAGCTTTTCTAACAGACACCTTTTGTATCCCTCCACCTTGGGCTTGCTATTTTTCCTGAATCAATCCAACCTCCCAGGGTGTAGTTAATTCCTCTTAACTACCTGTTAGTGTGAGTATCCTGTGGAGTTCACCCGTGGGCCCTTACAAAATGAGGTGCTGGGATACAAATATAGTGCAGGACATTCAGTTCGATTTCAATCTCAGATAAACAATGGATTTTTTTTTTTTGTATAAGTGCATGCCAAATATTGCATAAGACATACTAAACAATTCTTCATTGTTTATTTGAAATTCTAATTTAACTGAGTATTCTGTAGTTTTACTTGCTAAATCTGCAACTCTACAAGGGTGGGGCTGAGCTCCCTCTTATCAGCAGGGACAGATGCAGAGCCGGGAGCCCCACACAGAAGCCCTGATCAATCCAAGACGGTCATGAAGACCTCAAAAAGCCTGCCTATGTTAAGAGATATGTCTTGTAGAGAGGCATCCACATGTAAGTTTCTCAGAGTTTCCTTGAGTAGCTTTATCTGCCAGCCCACAAATTGCCTCATATGCAAATGATTCCACATCTATTTCTCAGCCCTAGAGAAGCAGTTTGCATTCAATGTATCTGCATTTGTTTATACTTTTGTATGTGTTGTCCTTTTTTCTAACAGATCCAGATTCAATATTTCCTGAATGTCAGTTCTGTGACAGCACACCGTATTAGGTGTTTTCTCATCTCCCCTCTCCTTATCTTCACAATCCCATGACTGAAGCATCGTTTATTATTGTTGTTGTTCTTGCTTTCCAGATGTGGAAACTGAGTTTCAAAGGGTCCCTGAAGGCCAAGGGACTCATCAGAACAGTGTTGCCTGCGGCCACTACTAAGAAATGCTGCAGCGGGGATGGAAACTCCTTCCTACAGAGGAACGGCTCCCTTAACGTCCTGGAGGCCTCCCTGCTTTTCCGTCTTCACCCAAGGCACCTACCACTCACTGCTCCCACCAATAACCAGGTACCAGTTTCTCACCCCCACTGGAACTCTTAAAAAGCTGAAGCTCAGTAAAAGGAGAGAGGAGGGAACATTCCCTCCCACAGGATGGTGATGTGGAGCTTCTGTGATTTACTATGAAGACCATGGAGATCCATTCATTAGTCCATAGAAACAAAGTTGCAAAAGGAGGATAAATCCTACACTTGTCTGAATAAGTAAATGGGCTGTGGTTTGGCAGCTCGAGAACTTATTCAACCTTTAGGTTATAATTTACGTTGGCAAATGCGATCTAAATTCAAGCCATGGATTTAAAAATGAACTTGCACAGTGTTCACCTTGGAGTTTGTGCCTGCCTTTCCCAGGTAGATGAATGTATGTGACTGGTTTTACTTTCTACTGGAATTTCAGTGAGGGGAGGGACCATGTCTTTGGTGATTTATTGTTTCCCTGGAGGACTAGAGCACTGCTTTGGCCAGAACTGAGTTCAGTCCATGCTTTCCAATGATGGAGAAGCATGGGAACCTTGCATATTTCTATCTGTAGCGGTGATGCAGCTCAAGAGATTTGCAATCACTTGCAATCATTATTAACTGCTGGCTAACATTATTATTATTTTTTATTTGAGGGGGGAGGCAGAGAGAGAGAGAGAGAGAGAGAGAGAGAATCCCAAGCAGGCTTCACACTGAGCATGGAGTCCAGTGTGGGACTCAATCCCAAAACTGTGTGAGATCATGGGTCAGGCGCTTAACTGACTGAGCCGCTCAGACATCCTTAGGCCATTATTTTTCTTAACGGCATAAACCCCTATTAGCTTTTAGTTTACCCTTTTGAGAAAGCACTGAAGTTTACATCTTCCCAATTCTCTGAAAGAACCCAGAAAAGTGTGAAGAAGGGAAAACCATTTAGGCAGGTATCAGCTCAGGGCCTTCAAAATAGCTGGGTTGGGTCAAGCTTCAGAACTTAGTTTCTGCTGTGAAATACGAAAATGATGCAGATGTGTACCCTTGGACTGAGGCAATATTCAATTTCACTCTGGTGGTTAGGGAAGAAGGACATCCTAGTCTGAAATCCTACCCATAAAAAGACTGAAGAGAAGTTCCTCCAAAACAAAATAAAATATGTATTGTTTAGGCAAGTGTTATGGTCAGATGACATTTTGATTTGAGTCCGCTCCACTTAATGCCTTCATCTCCTACTCTGAGGGATGAAATCAGCTCTCCCATCCCACAGGTTCAGAAGAAAGCTCCCCTTTGCAGGCTGAGATGCCATTTTCGGCTTTGGAAGGGAAACAAATCATGTTATTGTCAAGGCTGTTATTGAGAACATCGTGCTCTCAGCCCTACTGGCTTGGCCATAGTCAAAAGACTCAAACAAAGCTGTTTGCCATGAATTTCATCACTCTGCCTTGCCCAGCTGGGATCTCCCCCACCCCTACCTAATCCGCTCTCATTTCGAGTGCGCCAGAATTTATTCCAGGAACAAGTTAAAATTCTTGCTACTTTGAGACCTACAAACAGGGCAAATCTTTTCTTTCCTTTCCCTTCCTTTTTTTAAGAAAATAAAATCGCTTGCTGGATGATCCTGGGTAGATAGCTCCAGCGTATAAAGCCCCTCAAGAGTAGCAGGGGATGGAGTGATCACTTTGCCAGACTGGAGGATATACATAAAGTATAGGCCACTGAGCAAATACCTAATTGCCTTCCAGGGCACAGAGGCCCCAGGGCCCCGTGCCTGGCTCTGACACCTGTCACCATTGCTGAGTGGACCCAAGAGAGTTTGTCTACTCAATAAAGGCACTGGAGTCCTACCTGTTAATCTCTTGCCTTAGGGCCTGTACATAGGTCCCTTATCCATTATGCTGTCAACTTCTTCACCTCTGAGGCAGGATAGGAATGCAGTGGTTGTCCTGAGGAATTGGGAAAATACAAAGAATAATGTGTTCCCCCAAACAATGTTATTTGAGAGTCCACTGGATGGGGGAGAAAATGCACTGGCAGCTTTCATTACTTTTGTTTTGAGCATTTGTGTGTTTGAGTTGGGAGGGTGAGAGGGAGAGCTTTATTTCTTTTTAGAGTTTGTTTTGTTACTAAATTTTCCTTGAAAAGTACTGTTGGCTAGAACAGTCTTTCTAAAAACCTCCAAAATAGAACACAAGAGTCAGTATGGGTAAGAGACACTGCTTAAAAAGCAATACCTTTGGAAGCAGAAATTGTAATATTTGAATTCTTGCTCAGACTCAGAGTCTGTGATTTGAGGCAAGTGAATTTGGATATCTGAGCCTTTCTTTCCACCCCACCTCTGGGAGATGAGTATACTATAATAAAACCTATTTGTTTTTTTTTTTTCAACGTTTATTTATTTTTGGGACAGAGAGAGACAGAGCATGAACGGGGGAGGGGCAGAGAGAGAGGGAGACACAGAATCGGAAACAGGCTCCAGGCTCTGAGCCATCAGCCCAGAGCCCGACGCGGGGCTCGAACTCACGGACCGCGAGATCGTGACCTGGCTGAAGTCGGACGCTTAACCGACTGCGCCACCCAGGCGCCCCAATAAAATCTATTTGAAAGCATGGTTGTGAGCACAAAATAAAATAGAATATATAAAGTACACAGCACAGAACCTGGCATGTAGTGGGTGCTTAAAAACAGCAACAGCCAACATTGATTTACTTATCGGTTACCATCATCTGTGCCTTAGCTAAAGGATGTCATTTAAACCTCACCACTACTCCAAGAGGTAGCTACCACAATCATCCCCGTTATATAGAAGGGTGAGACTTAGAAGGACCCTTCCAATCAAGAGGCAGAGGCAGGATTTGAGCCCAGCCCTGGCTCTTACCTGCCGTGTCCTATGCAGAGGCTGCAAGCTGAGTCCCATTAGCCAGATCTGGCCCATGAGTGTGTATGGTATGGTTCAGCTTACAATATATATATGTACAATATATATATGTATATATGTGTGTGTGTGTGTGTATATATATATATATATATATATATATATGTTTTCAAGAATTTACATATATATGTAACTTAGTTGTCAACTCTTAAAAATTGAGAACGATTTCACAATTCTGGATCTTTAGCTTCTCCCTTAAGGTCTGAAGCTCTGGCCACCATGCCCTTGTGTTTCCACATAACCATGTGCACCTGTGGACAGTCCGGAGCTTGTGACAGTCCCCACCACTCCTCACCCTCGCACATTCTGGCCCCCAGAAGTATTGTAGGCTTTGTCCTCTCTCCCTCCTCCTTTTGCATCCTAACTAAAGTCAGGAAGTTATTAGGTCTGATGTCTGTATGTGGTTCCTTTGTGGAGTAAAATGGCCAGTCCTGTCTGAGACAGCTCCCGGGCAGTACAGGGTCAATGACACACTAATGTTCCCCATTTCCTCGAGGGCTCCCTGATGCTTCCTCTGCTCTGAGAAATCTGGAGAGACCCTGAAGCACCCCTGACTGTGAGTGCGTGTCATCTCTTACCTCTCGGATTTGCCTTTTTCTTCCCTTTGTACTTCTGCGAAACCACCTGAACCAAGAACCTCATCACCTCCACCTTCCTCGTTTATCGCAGGAGCCTCTTACCGCATCCCCCTGTTATATCCCCTACTCGTTCAACCCATTTCACACAGTGACTTCATACCCACCTTCAGCAAATCTTTCACGGTCAGGGTTGGCTTCAGGGGTGTGAGATCTGGCAATTACACCAGACCCCACACTTAGAAGGCTCTGTACTTGTTTAATGCTCTCCTATTGGCATCTTGAAATTGTTTATGATTTTTGAGCCAGAGGCCATCAATTTTATTTTATTTTGCACAGGGGCTCACAAATTATGTAGCTGACCCTATCCTGTTTCAGTTCGAGAAGCTTCAATGACTCCTCACCTTAGAAGTATTTCCTAGTCTTTTTTTAGCATGGCACACAAAGAGCATAGTGGTGTCTGTGTGCTACAGTGCGATGCTCTGAAGCCCCAGACCCCGGCCGGCCATAATGGGGGGAACAGATGTTACGGAAAACCGGGACCCCTTCCCGGCACACAGAGATGCTGAGCACACCCTCTAGGGTAGTTCTGGCCTGCAGGAGTAGGTCCTATTAGTTCACCTTACTGCTCACCCAGCTGTATTTTAGGAGCCCCGTCCTGTCATGTCAGTCTCTATGAGTCCATGTATTACTCTCGTTCTTATCTCTAGACCCTCATTGATGTAGTTCCTGTAACTGTTCCATCGCAATGTCACCCAAATGCTGCCCATTTTGTCAGAGCAGCTCAAGTCCATCTCCTCCACCAAGTCTACTGTGTATCAGCCAACAGTGCTTCATTCACACATCAAATGATTATCGGTTGCTTAATCTGTACCAGGTCCTGAGCAAGTGTTGGGAATATGCTTATAAACAAACCCATGCCTTAATGAAGCTTATTGCAAGTTAGGAAGGCAGTCGCATAAAGAGGCCACTTCGAAGCACTGTGAACAGAGGCATCATAGAAGCAAGGGAAGGAGGTATTAGTTCCTAGGGCTGCTGTAACAAATTACCACAAACCTGGTGGCTTACAGCAACAAAAATTTGTTCTCTCATAGTTCTGGATAATAGAATACTGAAATCAAGGTGTTGACAGGACCACACTTCCCCTGAAGGCTTTGGAGAAGAACATTCCCTTGCCTCTTCCAGTTTCTGGTGGCTCTGGGCTTTCCTTGGCTTGTGGCCGCATCACTCAATTTTTGTCTCCTTCTCACATCTTCCTCCTTTTTTCTGTGTTTCTTATACTGACACTTCTCGGTGTATTTAGAGCCCACCTGGATAATCCAGCATGATCTCATCTCAAAATCCTTAATTACCTCTGCAAAGAGCCCTTTTCCAAATAAAGTAACATTCACAGATTCTGGGAATTCAGATGTGGACATTTAGGGGGGCATCCTTAAACCCACTTCAGAGGGTATATGACAGGGCAGCTAAACCCACACTGAGGAATTGGGGGATGTCTTCTTGAAAAAAAAATAACATTGAAACTGAATAATCCAGAAAAAGAGGGGAAAGAAGAGGGGTGGTAGTGGTAAAATTATCTCTATAAATAGTATGTGCAAAAAATCCCAATACAAAGTTAAACATGCTGGGTCCCTGAACTAAATGAAGCTAAGTGTTTTTACAGAATAACATACATGGGATAAAGGATAAGAGAAGCAGCTGGAGAAGTGAACAGAGCCAAGCCAAGATGAGCCTTGTAACCACAGAAAGGCCTTTGGACTAAGGTACTGGGGAGGCATTGAAGGCTTTTAAGCAATGGAAGGACATTATCGAATTTCAAAAGATTGCTATGGCTGTATTGTGGAGCATGATTTGGAAGGGGCCAAGACTGGATCATGGAGACTGGGTGGGAAATGATCACATAATCAGGCAGTAAATAATAAACTAGGATAGTACAGAATGGGGGAGGGGGAGGCAAATCAATAAATTCAAGAATTTATTTGGGAGGCAGAATCTACAGGACTTGGTGGCCAAAGGCATTTCAGTGTGGAAGTCAAGAATGGTGCCCAGGCTTTTAGCTCCCGGTTTAGACAACATTGCCATTGTTGAAGTAGGGAACGGAAAAGGAGGTGCAATCTGGATGGACACTGGAGGAATGAGTTTGAAGTGGCTTTGGCCCAGCCAACTGAAGATGATTAGTGGGCATTTGAATTTAGAAGTCAGAAGAACTGGAGAGAGTGCTGGGGCTAGAAATACACTTGGAACCCATCAGCATATGGATCATATGTTAAGTCAGGGAGCAATGGACAGAGTGAAAAGAGAATAGGGCCCAGGACAGGACTCTCAGGAGCACTAAGACTCACTCAAGGACAGTGGCTGTTGCAAGTGGCAGAGAGCTCAGAGGGTGGCAACTACCAATATTTAGTTACATGTGGTTTTTATGATACAATTGAACATTTATTGTCAATTGCCCTATTCTGTGTCATTCATTTCATATTTTGCTGAACAATTCAAGTACAATAATGTTCTCCATTATGCTGTATTGGTCACTAACTATTTCATATACCCAAGAACCAAGGCAAAAGTCCAGAACCAGAGGCCCATGTGGGAATAAATGCTGAACAGCTGGCTAGGTGTATCTGTCTGAGCCTGAGTCAGAGAACCTAGGGAAGGAACATTTCCCATTTCCTCTGATCCTTCACCCAAACCCATCATCCAACATCACCATCAAATGAATATTCTAAAAAGTTTATTTCTCTTAGATTGTAATTAAGTTTCTCTAAATTAAGAAGTATGTTTTTCTGGCTCAGTGTATTTCTTTCCCCCTCCCCTGCCCCCTTTTCCAGCCAGTAAAATTCTATGTAACAGCACTGCTCAATGGAAATTTCTACAAACATGAAAATGTTGTATACCTATATTATATAATATGGTAGCCCCTTGCTGAAGGTGGCTTTTGAGCTTTGGAATATAGCTGGTGTAACTGAAGAACCGAACTAATTTTATTTAATTTTGATCCATTTAAGTTAAAAAAAAAATCCACATGTAGCTCGTGGCTACCATATTGGGCAAAATAACCATATAACTATAAGGGAGCTCAAAATTCATTTTCTTAAGGAACATTCCCTGAATCCTCCTCCCAAAGCCAGGCCTATCTCCCCACTATATGCTGTCTAGAGTCTTGTACTTTCATAAAGCTAAAGAGGGCTATAATTTTGAATAATTATATGTGTATTTACTGCTTTAATGCCTGTTTCCCCTGATAAAACAAGGAAGGCAGGAACTATGTCTACTTTATTTGCTACTATATTTCTAGCACTTAACAAAGGGCATGGTACTTACTATGTGCTCAATAAATATTTATTGAAAGTGAGTGAATGATAAAATGACTCACTAAAACATATTATGGGATTATGTACCAAGTATATGTTTATTAAATAGTTGGCTATAGATTGTAACCATACAATAGATAATTCCGGAAGGCTAATAGCTCTAATCTATAGACATTGGAACTGTCAAGAGAGGGACAAGTTCGACAGGCTCAGTTTTGGATATGTAAAAGTTAAGGTGCCAGATCATGTGTTTTCTATTCCCTCGATCTTACTGTCCACTAAAATCCTGAAGGCTTTCCAGTTCACAATGGATGGTATGCCACATGTCCTCTCTCCTGCACTTTGCAGTTAATAGGAAAACCACTCACACTTCTCATTAACATTTGAGAACATGACATCACTGCTCAGCCCCTCCAAGTTTCTCTAAATCCCGAGTTTGTCATAGTGTACTGGTCTCTGGTGCCAGCTTTGCATTCTCGCAGTGTTTATTTGGCATATTCTCAAAGTTCCTAATCCAATTAATTTCTAAATGGTGACTATGTCAGGGACTATGGCACACCACCGCAGACCTCCCTTCAGATTCCAAAATGCACAAGTCAGCACTCTTTGCCTATAGCCCTGCAATAGTTAGGTAGCCCCTGCCTGGGATGGAACTGGAGCCACATGAGAAGCTCCGGCCTCACTGGAGCATCTGAGAGCTCCCCAGCAGGCTTTTTAGTCACCTTCAGCTCTGGGCCCCTCTCAACGCTGTGGCTTCCATCTCCTCCTAACAAATAAGTGGAATCTGGAAGGTTCTGCAAGCCCCACTGAGTCCAGTTTCCTACACCCTGGGATGGCATCAGGCCAGGGCCCGTTAGCCAGGTTTCACTTCAAGTCCTTGAAGGGCACTCTGGGTCACAGCCAGGATAAACAGGCTAAGCCCCGGGGGGTTAGTCCAGCTAGGGTTAGGCAGAGTAGAGAGCCTGGGGAAGCCAAAGAGAAGGGAGGCTGAAAGAGATGGTTGGGAGGGGAACTTTCAGCAGTTCTTGATTTTCATGCCACCTTTGTGGCCGGCTTCTGCAAGCCTTGAGAGGGACTGTAAGGGATTTGGCTTGGTAAAGATGAGTGCAGAGGAGTCGGCCCCTGGTGCACAGATTTGACTCAGAATGGGCAAAAGAGCATTAGCCTTTTCTTCAAAGCAATCTTCTCAGACACGGTGTGTTCTGTGTAAAGCTGAAGGGAATGGGCTTTAGTATGTATCACAGGGTCCCTGGTGGTGGACAGACACCTCCCCGTGCACCCCGAGGTCCTGTTGGCAGCTCTGTGGGGTAGCCACACCAGCTCCCCAACGTAAAGAGAAGAAGCCACATCATCAGCAGATGCCACCCTCCCTGGTCCATCTCCTTACACTCATTCCGTTGCCAAAAGACCACCGACCTCTGCTCCTGCCCTACTGTTTAGTAGAAGAGTCGTCCAGACATTAACATTCCTCATTTTCCCTGCAGGATACACAACTGCCGCCTTTTAAAATTTCTTCATAATCCTAAAAGCTACCAACAGAAGTGAGATGAACCACTTCATGCTGGAGAATCCATAGGCGGTCTGATTTACTGTGAGCTAGAGTCACAAACGGGAGCTCGGGGTCATCGCTCAAGAGTCTTGGTAGCAGCCCAGGTGATTCCCAGAAGAGAGCAAAGCCACAGGGTAAGGGCAGCTGGTGATGTCGCCCATGGGTTCCGATTGGCTGGAGCAGAGAGACAAGGGAGCACTTGAAGTCAGAGCAGAACACGGCGCACGGGTCCAAGAATGCCTGTGGCCTGTACTGTCCCGTTGTTATACTTGTACATAATTCATGGAGTCATTCAGCCCAGTAGTTGGGGCCCAGCCAAGGAGCAGCCCGTGCTGTCCCCTCACAGCGCACTGGCTAGGTTTGCTGTACCCAGTTTAACCCCAAAGGAAAACATTGATTTTACCGATATCAAACCTCAGGCCACTGAGAGATCTAAGCCATCCGGTCCTGAGACCTCTGGGAAGCTTTGCAGTGTCAAGCTGCCAAAGCGTCCCAAGTGCTGAGTGTTAGCAAACGGCCCTTTCATCAATTACCTACAGCATACCGGTGCTGTCTCATAAGCTGTTCCACTTCCTTCTGTCTCCAAAATTTCCTTCCCTTCTCTCATCTTCATAGGCAACTGCTCTCATTCAAGGCCTGAGGATTTCTGTCTTTAACTTCTGGAATAGACTCTGACCTGATTTCTCCGCCTCATCCACACAAAAGCCTGAAGGAACTTGCAAGTGTATGAATCTGATCAAGTCATTCTGCTTCTTAAAACTTTTGTGTGTCTCTGACGCCTTTGGAGGTAAGGTCTGCTGTTGGTTTGGCATTCAAGGCCCCCCCTGGCTGCAGGAGCCCGCCTCATGCCCCGGGCCTCCCCATCTGTACTCACCCAGAATGGGCACACTGCCTCACACCTCTTTATGCCTTTCTGTGGGAACTTCCCCTGCGTGTGCCTGCCAGGCAGTCCTGATTCACCTTTGTGATCTCCGGCATCTTCCTTTTATCCCTGGAGTCTTTCCGGAGAACACCCACCACAGTCGGTCTCCCCCACCATGAGCAGTGGAGTGACTCTCCATCTTGTACCACTTATTCCTATTATATCTCCCACTCCCCTGTAATATTTGTTTCCTTCATTTTCAAGGGAGGAGATATCTTCCCCCAAGGGGGAGAGAAGTAGTTCCTGGAGGAGAGGCTGGAAAAAAACGTACTCTTTTTATTATAAAACACTGATATGCATACAATTCATAAATATATACAGAGTGTATCTGTGGTATTAAAATTTCACAGAGGGCAGGGGACGAAGAGGAAAAAATGTCTAAGAAGGCTCCTTAGAGGCCAATAATGAAAAATAGGTTGAGAAATACAGAACTGATTTATTCATACATCTTTCTTACCAATTGGACTGTGAGCCCTTTGTGAGTCCCCAGAGCTGATAGAATGTTTTGAATACATGTGTAATGTTAAAAGCTGAAGGCATGTGTACTTGAATGAATTCTCCCAGTAATCCTTTGGGGTGGCATTACTGTCCCACTGGGGGAAGATTAGGAAACAGGTGCTAAGTGCCCCTTCCCCACCTCCACTACCAAAGTTCCAGAGTTATTAAGGGTAAAGTAGAAACATTTTAAATTAAGGAATTCTAGAGTCCAAATCTAATGTTCTTTTATACTTTAGTATAATTGAGATAATTTACACAAAAACGGGAAAATGTGTTTCCCAATTTGCCTTCAGCATCCAAAAATGCTCTGGTTGGAATATCCTAAACCAATTTGAGCACCCAAGAACAACCTTGGCAAATCAAACCTGTGGTCTTGCAGACTCAAGCAAAGATGCCCCAGCCCTTGGCTGGGTTTGGGTGAGGATGGTGGCCTTCACCTGACTCCCGAGAATCCAAGGTATAATCAAGTGGAGACGACACCACCCACGTACTTTGTAACCCTGAGCCTTGCAATTGATCTAATTAAATTAATTTTTAAAAAATCCAGCCTTGAGCCTCTCCAGTGTATTGAACTGAGCAGCGTAAGGGGCTACTTTGCCCTCAAGAGGCAGGGGTGGTGGAATGAGAAAGAATACACACAATTGTAATGCAAGATTCAACAAGATGACGGTCACGAGAGAGACAGGCAACTCTAAGCCAGGAGATGATCTACAATGGGAAATAATGAGGATGGAGATGTTATTAATAAAGATGCTTTCCTGTTGACAGCAAAGTGCAACATCTATAAAATGGTTTTATGAGTAAATTTGCTGAAGCAGGAAGAGCTTAGTAGTTCAGACCAGTGTTTTATTCTTTCCAAGGTCAAGATGAGGTTTGAAATTGGATTTACGGGGCTGTTTGTTCAATCAAACTCCTGAGCTTATGAGCAGTGGAAAATCCTTGCTGAATGACAGTTCATCTGCCTGAGATGAAACCTTTTGCTTTTAAACATAAATACTTCATCCATACAGAAAAAGTGCACTGATCATAAGTGTACAGGTCAATGAATTTGCACAAAAAGACCAAACCCTTGTTAACAACCACCCAGATGAAGAAATAGAACATTATTGCATCCTAAAAGCCATCTTAGTTACCATAGATTAGTTTTGCCTTTTTTGAACTTTAAAGAAATGGAATCTTACAATATATACTCCATGTGTCTGATTTCTTTTGGTCAACAATATGTCTGTGAGCTTCATCCAGAGTGTTGTAAGTAGCAATAATTTGCTCATTCTCATTGCTGAAAGAATTTCATTGTGTGGACATACTACATTTATTTCCCAACTCTACTGTTGGTGAACATTTGGATTGTTTCCACTTTTTGGTCATTATGTATGCCGCTACTATGAATATTTTTCCTACATGTCTTTTGACAAGCATATGTACTGATACATACCTAGGAGTAGAAGTACCAGTTGATAAGGTATACATATGTCCCGATTTAGTCAATTTTGCTAAATACATTTGAAAAGTAGTTGTATCAACTGTATACTACCACTGTATAATAATAGTGTGCAAGAGTTCCAAATATTCCAAATGTTCTCCAGTACTTGGTGTTGAATATCTTTTTCATTTTGGCCATTCTGGTGTCTATTTCTGAAGCTCATGATTTTAATTTGCATTCTCCTAATGACTAATGTAGTTAGGCATCTATTCATATGTTTACTCGCCTTTTGGATTTTCTTTTTTGTAAACTACTTTTTCAAATATATTGTATATTTGTCTGTATATATGTCTATCATTTTCTTATTAATTTGTAGGAGATCTTTATATATATATGTATATATATATATATATATAGAGAGAGAGAGAGAGAGAGAGAGAGAGAGAATTCCTTTGTCAGATATATAACTTGCTAATATTTTCTTCTAATCCATGACTTCACTTTTCACTTTTTAATGGTGTATATTTTTTTAATTTATTTTCGAGAAAGAGAGAGGCAGGGGAGGGGCAGAGAGAGAGGGAGACATAGAATCCAAAGAAGGCTCCAGGCTCTGAGCTATCAGCACAGAGTCCGATGCTGGCCTCGAACTCACAAAGTGTGAGATCATGACCTGAGCCTAAGTCAGACGCTCAACCGACTGAGCCACCCAGGCACCCCAATGGTATCTTTCGATTAACAGAATTTTTTTTCTTTTTTAATGCCCTGTAATATCAATTTTATGATTAGTTCGTCATAAAATATATAAATGCTATTAATGAAATCTTTGCCTTTCTCGTGCTCATGAAAATAATCATCTGATTATAATATTGAATCTTCCAATCCATGAGCATGATCTATACCTTCATTTATTCAGGTTTTCTTCAATTTATCTCAGTAATATTCTGTGTATTTTGATCTAAAGATTTTGCTCATCTTTGGTTAGATTTACTTTCAACTTTGGGCAAACTCCAAGTACCTATCATTCAAGTTTCAAGAGACATAAAAAAGAAAGTCTAAAATATGGGCCCTGAATTCTAAATGCTTTGATGTAATTGTGGGACACACTTGCAGAAAGATAAAAGACTGAATATTAATGAGTAGTAATTGTTTGATGTAGGCAATGAAAAAGGAGAGAGGCAAGCAACCAAAGTGGGTTGAAACTGTTGGCAGAGATGCCTGGCCCAGGATGTGAGAAGGTGTGAGATGGGCTTATGGGATGAATGGCATTTGCAGAGGGGAGTGGAAGGAAGCATTCCAAGAGAGAAACTGGAATGAGTCTAGAGGTTAGAATGAACGCAGCATGTTAAGGAGCTAACAGGGCACTGGTTGATGAAAGTGTCTACACTCTGATTCATGAGTAGTGGGAGATAAGATGATAAGATGAGGTCTTGAGCTGAGAGGCCCTATGAACAACAGAAGGAAGATCTTCCAGTCCATTCCAATGATGAAGTTTGACATCCTGTCCCTGGGAAGGGAGCTCAGCAAGTATTCACCCTTGCTTGATACTAATTGGCAGCCAAATAAGAACTTCCTGAAAGGAACTCCCACACTCTCTCCCTTGAACCTCACTCCCTATCCAAGAAGGCCTCTAATCTAGAAATGAACTGTTTCTTATAGAATGTATAATTCAGAGACACTTTCACAGTAACCCAGAGTTCATGGCCACCCCAAAGGCTTAGAATCAACCAAGTGCTTTTTGAGAGAGCTATAGCTGTAGAACCAAGTAGCGAAGGCCACTCAGTGCACAATTTCTCTACACCTGGACTTCCCGGAAGAAATGGGGCTGGATGTGGGTGTTCAAGTCTTACGCTTACTAAGTTTTTTATGCCCCATTTCCTTAGAAATGCCTCCATTTAACTTAGACAAAGTTAAAACCAGCAGGCTTAGGGCAGCTCCAGAACTCATGGAGGCAGGTCCTCAGGCCTCCTGGGAGCTACTGGAATGAGTAAGGCATGGAGTAGCCAGTAATGAGTTCAAATGATAAGATTCCTAAAGGGGACATGAGTATGCATTTTGCCAAGATTTATTCTAATTTTGGAACCCAATTGGAAACTTCTGAACGTCATGTTCCATTTGGCTTTGACAAAACACAGCTCTGCATTGCTTTGTGTTTGTTTTATCCTTCAAGATCAGAGCATAATTTATTTGTAGTTAGATTTTTGTGTTTAGCACAAACCTCCATTTAGATACAAAAACAAGCTGATTTTTTTCTTATATGTCCTTAGGGGGGAGAAAAAAAAGATGTACAATGGAGAAAGGTTCCACTAGAAAAACATGCATACCCAATATAGAAAATTTACGCAAACAGAAGCACCCAGAGGAGAAATATTTTATAAAGCCTAAAGTATAATGAGTCCTCAAACTTGGCACAAAACGGTAGAGATTAGATCCAGAAAATCTTCAGGACTCTCCTACATTTAGGCAGGACTGCATCTTCTCTAGCACCTCCTCCTTGTTAAAATTTCTTACCATATTTAAACAAATATTTTGAGAAGAAATATTATAACTTCCCTTGGAACCATGTTCTCTGACACTCCAGCACTGTGTCTCAAACATGAGGATGTTTCCCTATCAGTGCCCATTTGCCTCTCTTTGTCTCATTTTTCATTATTCTCAGAAGAATCTTTTGGTATTTGTTGGCACAAAACCAAAATCTCCTATAGCTAAAGTGTACTGGGGCCTCCATTAAAGCAAAAATGGAGAATAATTGGGGGGTAAGGTTATATTAATCAGGACTCTTTCAGAAGCTCAATATAAAATAAGACCCCGTCCGCCCCCCGAAAAAGGAGATTTATTGGCTCGGGTAGCTACAGTCTTCTCACTACCTTCAGTTAGGAAGGTCTCAGAGAAGGACTCTGACCAAACTGAATCATGTGCCCAAGTCTGGGCTGATCACTGAGGCTGAGCTGGGTCCTTTGCCCAAATGGCATGTGCTCTTAGAAAGTGGATTTATTTCTAGGAGGGATGTAGATGGTCACTTAGGGACAATTCTAAACTGACAAATTCGAAAGAAGCAGAAAGAAATGTTTTCCACAGTGTATTGGATCTAGTACATTAGGATTTTGGAGAAAACATTATTTCTTAAAGATGAAGGTGTTAACAAAAGAGGATACCACTACCGTAGTGATACATTAGCACTGATTACCCCGGAGACCGGTTCTAGAATGTATAGTTACTTTCACTGTGGACATCTTAGGGGCATCAAGAAGGCAGTAAAGCATAATGGCTAAGAGCATGAGCTGTGGATTCTAACTGACTCAAATTCAAATCCTCACAGTGCCAATGGCTATCTTTGGTATTTGGGCAAGTTACTCATCCTCTTGCGTGAATGAATAATAATAAAATTTACGCCTTGGGTTATTGTGAGGATTAAATGAAGTAATACACATAAAATGCTTGGTACAATGTCCAGCACTTAGAGATCACTGTTTACTCCAGATATGATTTCTTTCATTACAAGCATCATAATTATTATTGTTAATAGGAATGCCAAGGAATTTCAAGGCTAGAGAGTTCTAGATTGGGGGATAGTGATAATGTTCCATTCTATGATCTTTCTGGAATAAGGAGCATCTTTCTATACATCCTCTCCATGTATATCTAACCCCATCCTTTGCCTTAAAGTTATTTAAAATCTCTTTCTTCCACCTTCCATAATTTTTCTTTATATCCATTGAGGTATGAAACACAAATGTACCTGGGCAGGAAAACAAGATGATGGTACCCTTGATACTTGTTTTAATCTTTCCAAAAGAGACTTCACAGGTAATTGGAGTCCAAGAAATTACAGTCTTAGGAAGTGTCCATGCTGTGAGCAACAAAAGATAACTCCTCAGAGAGATATGAAAACAGTTGACCAACTTCTGGAACCAATTGGCAAAGTTATGTGCAACTACACAAGACGACATTGCAAAGGAAAATCTGTGAGGTCCTCTAGGAAAAACTGGAGTCTTCAAGACTGCACTTCTGCCTTCTCATTAACTTTATTATATCTTACTTTTTATAAACTTTCCATTGAGAGCTCCAGGAAGGGAGATGTCTCAACAGAAACTGGTTCCTTTATTTCTACTGCAGCTGTCAGGGATCCCTGTTGCCTGTAGATTTAGGACTTAGAATTTTTTTAATCAAGGAAAAGAGTGTGAGACAGGAAACTAGGTTCCATTTGAGTTTGACTTCCATGCTCTCTTGAATGTCTGTGGTAGCAATTACTCAGGATTCAGTCTTATTTTTTAAAATAAAATGTTTCATAATATTTTTTTTCTTTCTAATTGTGAAAGGCAGATAGAATAACACCTTATATTTATATAGAACTGGTCCTTGGAAAGTGCTACAAATAATGTCATTCTTTTTCCCACCAGAATTCCTTGTGGAAGCAACATATTTTCCTCACACCATTTTTATAGATTATGTAGTCTGTCAGAAGCATTGTGGGGGCCAGAACCTGGGTTTTCTTTGGATTTGAAATGAAGTTTTAGGTTTCCTTTCTATTACAAAAACAACATGTCTACGCAAAAGCGGACTTTTATGCATAGTGCTCAAGGTAATTGCCATGGGAAAGAGCTCAGTTAATACTTCTTGCTTTTCAACACTCAATCAAATCATCATTTTCCCATTTTCTTACAAACTTTTTATAGCCATAACTTTAATGGTGGCGTAGCATCCTATCTATATCAGTTATTTGCTCATAGTAATATTATTTTCTGTGAAACTCATGTGTATCCAAGGTATATATTTCTTCCTGTGGGTTACAGTGGTTTTAATTTGTTTGCCAAATGAAGTGTAATTGACATGCAACATTTTATTAGTTTCAGACATACATAATAATTCGATATTTGTATACTTTGAGAAATGATTGCCATGGTAAGTTTAGTTAACATATGTTACCTTACATAGTTATAAAATTATTTTTTCTTGTGGTGAGAATGTTTAAGATGTACTAATTGTACATCAGTATCTTAACACAGTAAACATATATTTATCATTCATGTGACAGTACAAGATGGGTTCTCCTTCTCAGCAGGTGATGGCTACCCTCCATGTAGTGATTCAGAAACACAGATCTCTTCCCTATTTGTGGCTTCACAACTAGCTCTAAGTCGTGGCCATGCATACACAACACACAGAACGGATCCTGCAACAAAGAATTTTCTGGCTTAAAATGTCAATAGTGCCAAGGTTGAGAAATACTACCCAAGAGACACATTATCTTCTGCACCCAGCCAGCTAAATAGGGAAGCAGAGGAACCGATTAAGATAAAACCACATTGTAATGCCTTGACTTGGAAACACTTAGTCACATGATTCCCACCTAAATGTAAGAGGTCTAAGAAATGGGTCCTGGTGGGCAGCTGCTTCCAGCAACAGCTCTTTTTGGGGGGAGCAAGAATTTCTAGTGAACAACTAGCTAACTTGTCAGAGGGGTCAATGGCAGGATTTGAATTGTATATTTGCATGGCTACTCACAACACTGCTGAAGCCTCAATCTGAGCTCATAAAACCAGTGATATATAAACGCAACTCCGAACTCCTCCTTGGGCTCCAGATCATCTAATGTCCTATTTGATATATTATTCAGTGTCACAAACAACACAGCCAAACAGAACTTTTGGTCTTCCCACCGAAATTTTATCTCTCTCATCTTTTCTGTCTCAGCAAATGATGACACCATGTTTCTCCCCACTTTCCTACACCCTCCTCCAATTGTTCAGCAAGTCTTTGCAGCTCTATCCCCAAGACGCCCTGTAGGTATTACCATGGACCACCATTTCTAGCCTGAACAACCACAGTAACCTTCCAATTGACCTCTCTGTAACCTCTCTTTTCCCACTACAGTTCATTCATATAACCAAACTTTATAAACTGTAAAGATTATTTCTTTTTTAAAAAAGGAAGTTCATTTATCTTGAGAGAGAGAGAGAGAGAGCACAAGATGGGCAGGGGCAGGGAGAGAGGGAGAGAGAATCCCAAGCAGGTTCTGCACTGTCAGCTCAGAGCCCGACATGGGGATCGATCTCATGAACCATGAGCTCATCATGTGAGCCAAAATCAAGAGTCAGGCACTCAGCCAACTGAGGCCACCCAGACACCCCTGTAAAAATTATTTCTGTACATCTGGTGCCAGATCGCTCTCTTGAGTGCCTTGGCACATACCCCAGCAAGGGTCGTGTAAGACCCATTCACTTCACTCCACTGTTCCTCTGGGGTCTGCACACTCTCCCTTCACTCAGGTTCAGTTCCCTGAACCTGCAACTGGCACTGGTTTGGTGGCTTCTAGATTCACCGCAGTCACCTTCTTTGTACCCTTCCAGGAACGTGGCGTAGTTTTGTAAAATGGAGAGTCAGTTTGTCAAAATGGAGCAGCTGATTTGTCCAAGTCCATGAACTTCACCATAGTCTACAAAAATCACCATGATATGGCCCCCTCATCTCATCTTCTGCCTTTCTCCACCACTGCACTGAAGACACACTGGTGTGCAGTCTCTCCCTCTAATGTGCCAGGTCTCATGGGTCTCAGAACGTTCATGTTTGGTGCTCCCTTTCTCCTTGGAACATGCTTGCCTGGATGCTTGCACACCTGCCTCCTTCTCATCTTTCCAGCCCAAGGTGCTATCTCCTCAAAAGGGAAGACACTCCTGAAATGGCTGTTACCACCCACCTCCACCTCTCCAAACCTATATCCTATCTCCTTGTTTCAGTTTCTCCAGAACACCTACTACAATCTGGAGTGGATACATGTTAATTTTTTGCTTGTATACTGTTTGTCTCCCCACCCCAGATGGGAAGCTCCATGAGGGCAAAGGCTTTGCCAGTCTTGTCTTTCACTGAACCCCCAGTTCTAGAACAGTACCTGGCATGTGGTTAATACATAGTCATTGAATCATTGAACCAACAGGAGAATATTGGAGCCCTAGAAGAGTAGAGAATGGTGAATATGAGGACTTAGCTCCAGCTTTGCAAAAGATCTCATAGGTCCAAAAATCCCACAGGTCTCACAGATCACATTCCCTCCTCTGTAAACCTCTTTTCTTACCCAGGAAAAGAGCTTCCACAAAGGCCTCCTAAAAGCACAGATGGGAAGATCTTTAGACTTAGTAAAGAATTTTCTCTGGGGCCAGCAAATGGTTATCATTTGTGGCTCACTTCAGAAACCTCTGTGTACCTACCTATATGTGACTTCTGACCTGCTCTCCTTCCAGGCCACACACAGAATGCCATTACTGGGGGAGAGTTGGAGGTCTTGTTATTTTTATTATTATTATTATGAAAATAATAATAATAATTATCATTATTGTCCTCGCCTCTCCATACTCGAACTAACCTCTATTATCTTTTACTCTGGCATATTCAGGCTGCCCTCTCACTTTCTTGAACAACCAAGATTGCTCTGTGCTTTTGAAAAGTGTCATAGTCCAAAAAACTAGATCCTTAACCTGATGCATCCCTAGAAAGTTCTTGTGGTTGACCACCTGGCTGCTTCCTGGCCCCCACGTCAGGCTGAGATGCTGCTTTGGGCGCACACACGGATAGCAGCAGCCTCGCCTTTGATGTCCTCTTTCATCCCTCTTCATTGTCCTTTACAGACTGGGTTCCCCATTCTTTCAATTAACAGCTATTTATCGAGCATTGAACTGGGCTTGAAAATGGATACAAGCAGAGGCACATCTGCTGTGAAGTTAATAAAACTTGGGCTGCAAGACCCACGGTCACATGGATTTTTTAAAATTTACAGAAGTGATGGGGCGCCTGGGTGGCGCAGTCGGTTGAGCGTCGGACTTCAGCCAGGTCAGGATCTCGCGGTCCGTGAGTTCGAGCCCCGCGTCAGGCTTTGGGCTGATGGCTCAGAGCCTGGAGCCTGTTTCCGATTCTGTGTCTCCCTCTCTCTCTGCCCCTCCCCCGTTCATGCTCTGTCTCTCTCTGTCCCAAAAATAAATAAAAAAAACGTTGAAAAAAAAATTTTTTTTAATTTACAGAAGTGAAATATTTTGACTGAAGTTTAGTTAAGACTGTCCTTCCACTCTGTCTTCCCTTTACCACACTAACCCTTGTGCAGTGCTGCCATAGTATTTTTGGAATTCTGCTGAGGTGAAGGTGAATTGGAGATACATTTAGTTTGGATTTAATAGGGTATATTTATATGGTTCACAGTCGTGTCTGTAGATAACAGTTATGTCATTGTGATTCATCTTGGTGTAGGATTGCTTCTAGAAATACTCCCAGAACTCACTGCGCCAACTTATCCAGCATCATGATATGAAGGCACACAGCCAGATGTCATACCATGATATGAATGCACTATGTAGAATCTGGACTTGTAAATACATGAGAAAGGGAGGGTCACCCAGGCATGAGATTACAAAGGCAGAAGCTGGTCTGTGGGAATTCATCCGGTCATCAAACATATAAAATCACATGCAGAGATTTCAATTCTCATGGACATCTAGGCAAAGGGGAAGTTCTCTCTGTATCTGTAGAGTACAAACTCTTATAGGAGTAATTCTATACTTTATTTTTTAGTTTATTTATTTTTTCGAGAGAGTGCATGAACAGGAATTAGCGGCAGAGGGAGAGAGAAAAAAAAGAGAATCCTAAGCAGGTTCCACCCTCAGTGCAGGGCCTGACATGGGGCTCAATCCCACAACCATGAGATCAGGACCTGAGCCGAAATCAAGAGTCAGTCGCTCAACAGACTGAGCCACCCAGGTGCCCCAGAAGTAGTACTATAAATAGCAAATATGTCCTGTGTCAGTTGATTGTTTAGCATCCCATTTATTTAATTTAAAGTATTAAAAAATTGATTTTGATCAACCATCTTGGAGGAAAGACTTCTGGGTCCGGCATTATCCTTCTATTGTTTCGTTCTATAAAGTTATTGTCATATGAAGAGGTGATCAAAGAGTACATAGCCAAAAAGGTATAGAGGTATGCCAGGCAATTAGTTACTAGAAACAGTATGCTATTGGCAGTGTGGGGAGAGGGTTGGATTACAATGTCTGTGGTGTTTCTCAGCATTTAAAAATGTTAAATTTACTTCCACTTCTATTTTTAATCTGAATAAATATTTAATTTTCTTAAATACTCCCATGGTTGGTAAGCTAACTAACTGGGTCATCTCCTGGATGCAGGTATATATGATGTATTTCTGATTATTTACAAGCTTCCAATAGACATTAAATGAGTCCTGGATACGAAAAAAGGTGAAGAAATTATCAGAATGTATTTGACACTCCTTCCATCTGCCAAGCCCCCATTCCCCTCATTTCTCCTAAAAATAATCCCCAACAAATTAGACTCTTAATAATCATATTCTTGAGGGAAATGAAGGGGCTAAATGGTGGTGTGTGTTATAGGTCAAATTAGGCAACTCTCTTCTTTCCCTTCGGCCATCACCATCAAGAGGAAAGCCAGCAAGTGTGACAGGGCTAAGTGTTACCCTTGACTTAAGCGTCCTAACACAAGTCCTAAGAAGGGACCTTCTGATCTTCCTGGGTCAGTCACTCTGGGGGCTAGAAGACCCTGAATGCAGTCACAGCGTGACGCCAATGAATGTTCTTTCTAGAAGCCTGCATCTTTTCTTCCTTCCCTGCTTAGATTATAATGATTAGTCAACTGATTTCCAAACATCCAGTGAATGTTTGACTCAGGTGAGCCACTTACAGCAGAACTTGAACTACAAATTGGGTACCATGCTGCCCAACCCTACCCTTCAATTTTACAGAGTTGTTTGCAAAAGACCTGTCAAATGGAGCCTGCTTACCAATTGATCATCAACTGTGGCTATCATTTTCTTCATAAAAGAAAATGAAGTACATCACGGTTTTCCAACAAAAATTAACCAGAAATGTAAAGGGATTAGAATCAGAACAGTAGGTGAAGCAGCCAGCAATTAATCATTTACTACAGGGCAGGTGACCTTTACATTGAAGGTAACAGGTATAATTAAACAGCCTCTTGCTGAGTGGGTGTTGAAACTGAAATTCTCTAGGCCTGACTCATGGCTTTCCACCTGGTTCCTGGCTCTTTCCGACTTGGTTGGGAGGCAGGTTGCCTCTCATAACAAACTCTGGGAAATCCCCGCCTCAGGACTGCCTTGGAAAACACTGCCAGTGTTTTACTTTGTCATTTAAAGTTTGTTTGTGTGCTGGGCCAGGAGAAGCCTGCAAGCAGGTACTTGAACTGGGTGGAATGAAAGCCTAGGGATCAAATAGCACCCTAGACCCATTGCCAAGGCCAAGGGAGGGACAGAGACCTAATCACAGAAAGTGGCTGCAGCTGCACTCCAAAGCTGTTATTATTGTCTTGCTGTAGCCCCTGAAACCTTGTTTATTTCCTGTTTCAAACTTCTGGAGGTGTACCCCGCAGGACAGTTATTAAGGGCAATAACATCACAGCCCAGTGAGGTGGGCTAGACTTTTTTGTTTCATTTGGGTGGGACCATCTTAAATATTATAAAGTCCAAAGCAATTTTGGCTTTGCAAACTCCTTTTTTATCCACAGATATCTTCTGATCCCTGCCCCCAGGACCCCCTGCCCCCACATCTCCCCATCCTTGGCTTCCCCTGTGAAATCAGAGACTTTTAAAGGTGATCAAATTGATGATGCTTAGTTCAGGTTCGATGTTTCTCTCAAGTCTGAAATCCTCTGAATCTAATGGGAGAGGAGAAGGAAGTGAAACTGGATAGTCTAAATAATTTATAGTTAAAGCCAAGATTTATGAGGGGAATTACTGCACAGAGCTTGGTTTTGCGTGTCTTTGGACCTGGGAGCCAGATTCTACCCTTTGACTGCCCACATGTGTCTCTCCTGGCTCTTTGGCACCGCCCTTCCAGGGTGCAGGGAAAGCTACAAGTGTCCCATAAGCCAGGATCTTTGGTCCTGAAAGCCGGAGGAGAGTGGCCCTGCTGGTGTTCTTGGTAATTAGCATGTGGCTCTTTAAGATGAAAAAGAAAGACTTTGTGGTGGCAGAGGAGGAAGCAAAAGGAAGCAGAGAAGGAACCACAGACTGTGGGAAACACTCCCAGGGAGACCAGGCCCGGGGGAATGCAGGATGTGCCTTAGACCCTTGAGTCCTGTCTGGCCCCTCCTTTTGCCAAGGAGGTAGACATTAGAGTGGGACCATTTTTGGAGCCACGAGTTAGAATCAGATTCTACTTAGGGCCGGCCCTGCTAAAATTCATTTTGAGAAGTTCAAAGACTGGAACAGAAGAAAACTGAAATTCTAGCATCCTTTCACATGTGCGCACGTGGGTGCGCGCGCACGCACACACACACACACACACACACACACACACACACTGCTTGATGAAGATATAGGGCAAAGTGAATTAATAAACCACACTTAAAACAGTACCTAACACATAGTAGATGCTATAGAAGCACTATTTGATTTCCTGCTTTAACTATGAACAACTATTATTATTATTACTATTATCGGATTTTGACTTTGCTTTCAAAGAATTGATTTTGAACATGAAAGTGTGGGTAAGAAATCCCAGCCATATTCTTGCTTTTCTCAGTAACCCCACATGAGTAGGCAAAGCAATGAGCTAAAGGAGATGGTGTACCTGGTGTGGAGGCCAGGGGAAGCTACGGGAAGGCAGGGCAGTGGGAGGCACGCTGAACACAAGAATAAGCCTGGTGGATGGCTTGTGTATAAGTACAGCTGTTTGCCTGACTCTCCACTGTAGGGGAAAGAGCCAGAGAGAATGAGGCCAGGATCTGAACCCTCAGCTGTGAATTACCTAGCTGTGAAAATTACTGAGTTCCTCTGAGCCACCAGCTCCTCTTTTACAAATGGATATGATTAAGCCACATCCCGGGGGAGGGGCAGAAGACTAAGTGACTCTGGGGATCAGCTTGCTTTGGCCCCTCACAGTATTGAGGGGATTTTATTAGCTGGAGTCTACAATGGAGCAAAAGAAATTAGGAAAGAAAGGCAAAATCCACACTATGGGATGACATCTAAGCAATCTACTCAGCAGTTAACTGGAACATAAATGAATGCATATAGTCAGTTACGATTCATATCCACACCTAATCAAAGAGTAAATGATCCCGGCAGGCTTTTGGATCTTCTCTCAGTGAGAGATCTCCGGACTTATCCAGGTGGTCCTAACCTAGGGGAATGCCTGACCTGGTCCTTTTCCTGCTCAGATCCTTTTAGGACTTTTTCCATGTTTATTGCTTGGCTAGTTGTGGTCTCTGGGCTTCCCCCATGTGCCCCACAAGTATTCAGCCCATGTTGGTCTGCCTGGAACCATCTATTCCATCTATCACAAGTTTCCAATTGCAGCCAATTCTTACTGTTTTTAGTTCAGGATTTAAGAATCTTTACCTTTATTTTTATAACCATTGCTGGTCCCAAACTCATTTTTTTCCCTCAGTAAAATTGAAATAATCTCATAGGGTTGTTAAAAAATAATATTTTCTATTCAGTTAGCACAATGCTTGTCACCTATATATAAAAATATTTTTAATGTTATTTACAGTCATCACCGTCATCACCTTCATAATTTGATTGTGCTACTCTTTAAACTGGCTCCCAGAAGATGCCTTTTGAAATCACGTGTAGCAGTTTCTCTTTTACATCAGAAGATGGTTTTATGAATCACCCCAATGCTTGGCAAAGAGAAGACAACTTTCAAGTGGAGGGTTACGAACAAAACAAAACGAAACAAAAAACGAATTCCCGTATGATGCAAGTCATTTACTTTATGACTCCTTCCTCAGTCCCACTTGAAACCTACCTGAGTGTAATTTCATTGTTGAATTATTTAATGCCACTCAGATAGGAGCTTTCATAGGGAGTTACCTTACCTCCAAGGAGCTGCCTGGCCTACGTATCTTAAATTCGTGATGGAATCAACATAACCTCATTTTAACATGTTACCATTCTCCTCCTCTTTAGAGCTATTCAAATGCTAAGTTTGGGCAGCACATAGAAGCCTAGATTCAGTTCACCCAGGGAAGTGGAAACTGGTAGAAATCAGCAGGCCTTCTATAGATTGGGCATCCTCAGGGATGGTGTGTAAATAAGTTGCTGCTGAGATCATGACATTTGGGATCAAATCCCAGACGAGAACACAATAACGTAAGGAAAGGGACAGCCCATTCAGTGTATTGTAACTGGCCTGGCATGAGGTGGCCCGGATGACACCAGGCACCAGAGAGAGACCCTGTGTTCAGCAGACAGGAGCACTCCATCCACCAGGAAGATGTGCAGTAAGCACGAGGAGGATGATTTCCCAGATTTTGCGTTAGTCTGGTCGACACCTCCCTTGAGATTAGGCAATTAGCTTTGTTTTGATTCTGCGCTCACTGAGAAACCTTCTAATTCTTTCATAAGTCACCCTAGGCACCTTAATTCCCAAAGGGGTCCCCTGGATTATGGGAATGAATATTTCATTCACTGGAATGGTAACACCATCTCTGTAGGGAATAAATTTGTTTTGTGGCATAGAAATCAGTTGTCCATGAGTTTAGCATGACGCAGGCCCTCTGGGTCTAGTCAGCTCCAAGCAGATCTGAAAAATAGAAATTTAGCATCAGAAAGCTGAGACCCAAAGTCTCAATCACTGTTTTCTTAAATTCTGTTGTGCTTCAGTGTCCTCATCTGCAAAGCAAGGGAAAATAATAGCGCCTGTTTCGTATGGTTGTTGAGAGGATTTATGATTTAGTAGGTGTAAATTATTTATATGTATGTGTATATATGAAAGGATTTAACATATGGAAGTACTTCGAATGGTGTCTGTTATTCATAGCGACCCCACGAGACACTCCCCAGAGTACCCTGTTAGAAGCAGCCCCCTGATGTCACTCTGCCTTAGGCTTTCTTACATGGCCCTCGAAGCACTTACCTCCTCCATCTACTCCTCTCTGAAAACGAGAGATTTCAAATAAAAGCTGCATGCCATGTGCCTTCGTGGGCATGTGACCTGTGCAGTTGGTTTAATGCTTGGCTCTTGGCCATCTTGAAGTCCCTAATAATTTTTCAAAAAGGGACCCCACATTTTTATTTTGCACTGGGCCCTACAAATTATGTAGCTGACTCCATGTGACCAGTGACTAGTCAAGTGGCCTCAAGAAGGCTATTTCCTTTCCAGGTGGCTCTATCTTAGTTTTTTGGTTTTTGGTTTTGGTTTTTGTTTTTTAATGTTTATCTGAGTCAGCACGGAGCCCGATGCGGGGCTCAAACTCATGAACCATGAGATGACCTGAGCCGAAGTCAGATGTTTAGCTGACTGAACCACCAAGGTACCCCTATCTTAGCTCTATGGATGTTGTGGAGACAAGGATGAGAGAGATGAGATTAATATGGCCAGAGACCCAGGCTTGCCAATGAGCAGAGCGGAGCCTTCTTGAATGTGTAGCAATGTTTCCAGGCGACAGGCAATAAATTATTTCCCAGGGGTCTCAGTAGACTCAAAGAAAACTAAGAGAAACTCTGGATGTACTTCCCCTCTCTACCAATTTCCCAAAATAACAAACATACTTGGTAATTCATAGTGAAATGATTTGAGTTACCCAGAGATACGGAGAAACCAGCTTGGCTTTCAGCACAGGGAATGAGTGCCCTTCGAGCACCCGGCCACTGCTGGGAAACTAAGAGCACAGTCATTTTGGCTGGAGCCTTCCAGTGGAGATTGTTGTGGGGAAGGGGGAAACATGACCGCTTCAGACAAGCAGCTGAAGCCATGTACCCTTAAAGGTGACCTCCGTGTCAACCACAGAAGCAACTGCTTTGACTTCCAGCAGGGTAACCCCAGTGGACTGGGAGCCTGTGTTAGGGTCCCTGCAATATGTTGCCTACTTGGGTGGGATTTCCACTAAATTCAGTAATGGGAGTGAGAGGCATAGTGTTTTTTTTTTTTTAATGTTTGTTTATTTTTGAGACAGAGACAGAGCATGAGTGGGGGAGGGTCAGAGAGAGGGGGGAACACAGAATCCAAAGCAGGCTCCAGGCTCTGAGCTGTCAGCACAGAGCCCGACGTGGGGCTCGAACTCACAGACCGTGAGATCATGACCTGAACCGAAGTCAGACGCTCAACTGACTGAGCCACCCAGGCGCCCCAGGCATTGTGTTTTGAGGGCACTATTGTAAACTGTTCCTTCTTTGAGTTTCTAAGTTTGGAGCGGCCCAAAGAGAAAGGGTTCTACAAATACTCAGTCTCCTTATTCTCGTATGTCTGTACTCTGTTCATACAGTAGGTCTGACTTTGACCCTGGAAGACATTACCGGGTTCGTTCTTTCATCTTCTGATTCCCCATCTGTGGCCCTGAAGTGCCAACGTAATTTACCGACAGTTACCAGCAGCACAGATAAATGGATGAGCTTTCTGAAACGCTGCTTCAAATCCCCTTTTAGAGAAATCCATCTAAACATCCCGTTCCCAATAATTCAGTTTCTTTGGACACTTCGGTTCACTTTGTTCTGATTTTAGAAGCAAGAAATGCAGCGCAAGATATTTCTGAGCTGGGAATTCGCCTTCCCGTTGCAGAAGTGCAACAGCAACCCCAGAGAGAAATCTTTCAAGTCTGCAGAGAAAACAAGGGCTGGAAAAATGTTTGTTTATTGCCAGCTCTCCCCACAGCCACTTACATAAGAGCTCGTGCCGAGACAGGCTGTCCTGCCCAGACTCAGGATCAAGAGTTATGCTCCTTGGGATGATGACAGAAACAATGTGGGAACCACAGAGCCGTGGCCTGTGACGCAGTCCAGGAAGGAAAACCAAGTGTTGTGTGGCGATTAGTCCTTTCACAATGGTGTGATGGTTTCCTGGGCTGTTTTCAAGCTCGCGGGGTATGGCACAATCTGGGGGGCGGGAGGGAAGGCTCTGTGAGAGAGATACAGCTGAAGAATGGTTCCTCGTTTTCCCAGTTTGAAGATAAAACAATGCACAAAACTGTGTGAGCTGACGGGCAGAGTCAAAAGTTCAGCTATCTCCTGACCTTCCAGATCCATTCTGACTCTCAAGCTACATAAATAAACACTATATCCAAATCTGGGAGCATTTAAAAAGTTTGGACGAATTTGTGTAGATTTTGTTCAACTGTTTACTGCACTATATAGATTTTTTTTCTTTGCAAAACAAACATGAAAAACTAAGTCTGCCAGAAAAAAAAAAAAAAATGCAAAAGCCTTTTACAGCTTGCCTCCCCCCCGTGCTGTTACTGAAAAGCAGATGTGACGGGCAGAGATGCAGGCCTGTAATCAAGCTCGTGAAGCAGCCACGAGGCAGTCTAAACTATTCTCGACAGCCTCCCTCTACAGGAGACGCCACAGCCTCTTTGAGTAGACTATGCCAGGCTTTAAGTGAATATCAAAAAAACATCTTCCATATGTTTTAACTTAACTTCTGGTTTAAACGCAGGCCCATTCATTTTGTTCCCTCCTTCACAGCCTTCATGAGAAATTGTCCACTGACTTTGCTGCCTGCCGTTCATACCTGGGTGTGCGTTTTTCTTACTCCAGACACCTAACTCTTAGCGTCTGTTGTCACAAATAAGGTTTCTGCTTATTGCTTTGGAATGACAGGTTGCAACTAGCACAACCTTATCCACGTACGAGATATTCAGTCAGCATTTTGCTGACGGAGTAATCGCTCTCTCTTTCTCTCTCTCTCTCCTTGCTTCTCCTGATACATTTTTCACTTCCCTCCCCTTCCCTGATTTTTCTTTCTTTTCTTCTCCCTCTGCCAACCAAACTGTGTGCTTACCAGTGCATCTACTGAGTACTCTCTAAAGCCCTGATTTACACCAAACAGGTAACATGATGTCCACAAAATAGAACAACACTCACTTTGGGACCCCAACTTTGGCCTGAATCTATGTGAGTTTGGAGTCATAATTTATTGGAACCAAGCTGAGGTCCAAAAGAGCAAAGGTAGTGGGACCCTATGTATCACCCTTGGATTCTTTCTCACTGGACCTCACACATAAGAATCTTTCTCACCTGCGTGATTTCCCATCCTTTCTTCCTCCTGACTCTTCTGCAAATCATCATGGACAAGATGGACTCTGAAACTAATAGTTTCTGATATTTCATTCACTTTTCAGCATCTCCAGGAAAGAGGAAAACTGGGAAAGGTTCTAAATTATTCAGACTCATGGGTTACAAATGGAAGAAACACATCTTAAACCAGCTTAAGCCTAATTTATTTGTTCATATAAACAAGACATTAAAAAAAAAAAAAAGATGGTTGGATTGAGGGATATCCTCAGGACTCTGTCATTCTCTTTCCTTTTTGCTCTTGCTTGATGCCATTTTCCCATACCAGCTTCTCCATGGAGGTGGGGACATGGCCATGGGCAAAGCTCACTTCCTCATATATAGCTCATGACCTGAGCAGACAGGATTTTCCTCCCTTTCCCCCTGTGGATTGGGAAAAAACCAAAAAATGAAACAAACAAACAAACAAACAAAAAAACAAGATTAGATGCTTATTGGCCCATTCACTATGGCTAAACATGTGAGGTATGTGATGGGCTCTCCTGGGTCTCCTGTGGTCAGGGGGATAGCATGTGTCTGTTATCAGAGGAAAGGGGAGGGGGGGGGTTCTAGGAAGACTAAATAAGAGTCAATATAGCATCTGAGGAAAAGAGAGTTCTGTGAAGACACCAGGTCTATTGGCAGATGACTCCTCCCTTGTATCTTCCTCCCTATCCTCATAGCCCCATAAGTGAGAGTTAAATACTAGAGGTACTCTAAGGGTTCTCAGACCCTTTTCATGAAGATATAACAATAGTCAATATCCTACCATCCTGGCGGAGAAAAAATGGGGACAGTTTGTCTGACTTTCCTACCAACACCAAGAAGTAATTAGAGCTAAAACTTGGGATTCACAAAAAACTACAGACTCAGAGAATTGGAGAAGATCTAAGGAAATCTAGATGATTTCTTATCTCTGCCAGAGCTTTACAAAGAAGGGTGACAAGGGGCGCCTGGGTGGCGCAGTCGGTTAAGCGTCCGACTTCAGCCAGGTCACGATCTCGCAGCCGTGAGTTCGAGCCCCGCGTCAGGCTCTGGGCTGATGGCTCAGAGCCTGGAGCCTGTTTCCAATTCTGTGTCTCCCTCTCTCTCTGCCCCTCCCCCGTTCATGCTCTGTCTCTCTCTGTCCCAAAAATAAAATAAACGTTGAAAAGAAAAAAAAAAAATCAAAGAAGGGTGACGATGGGTGGTAAAAGACCTTATAGAGGGTCTTGCATTAGGTGAGAGGCTGGACAAAGAAACTCCTAAAGGTCCTTTAGACTTCGAGAGACCATGAGTCTGTGAAACCATCCCAACTTGCAATCGGTTGATTCTTTCCTTAAATTGTTCAGGACATTATCTCACTCCCCCATGCTTACTGATTTTAATGGCCAGCAAGGCTTGTAGTAGGGGATTCCATCCAAATATCTCATATAAACAACACCCCCCCCCTCCCCCCCAGCCCCGACCCAGCCTTAGCAGAGTAAGCCCAAGCCTGGGAATTCTCAGACCTTTAGAAACTAGAAAGACTTCTACTGGCCCTCATCCCATTTTAGCCAAAATTTGTGAGCCTCCTTTTCTATAAATTTTGGCATTTCTGTTCCTTTTCTTTGTGTCTTGACCATATTAACCAGATCACAGCTGAGAAGAGAAGCCTGAGGTTGAATACAGAGACCTAGAATATCTTCATACTAACTTTTTCTGATCACAAAGAATTCGGGAAGTCAAGGAAGCAAGAGAAAGAGTTGATCTTCGTTCTCATTTTCCTACTCTCTTCAGAAGAATAACCCCCAAAGATGTTCATATCCTAATCCTTGGAAACTGTGAATATGTTATGTTATGTGGCAAAGAGGAATTCCGGCTGCTATTAAGCTGACTTGAAGATAAGAAGATTGACCAGGGAAGCCCACTGTAATCCCAAGGGTCCTTCAAATTAGAAGAGGGAGGCATGAGAGGAAGAGTAATACAATGTTAAGAAGGACTCCACACACCACTGCTGGCTTGAAGACAGAAGAAGGGAGCCATGAGCCAAAGAATAGGGGCAGCTTCTAGAAACTGTAAAGGCAAGGAAGCAGATTCTTCTCTGGAGCCTCCAGAGAGGAAGGAAGCCCTGCAAACACTTAGATTTTAGCCCTGTTAGACCCACACCAGACTTCTGACCTACACAACTGCAAGATAACAAATTTGGGTTGCCTAAGCCACTAAATTTGTGCCTGTCTGTGACAGACAAGATAAGAAACTAACACATTTCCTATCTCTTTCCTGTGTATCCTGAAATGTTAGGTTCCTTAGGATTCCAACTGCCAAACTATATAGAGACAAGAGAGTTTAGCCGACAAGGAAAACAGACTTGATTGACTCTGTTATGACTTCACTTTGTGACATTGGATAAATCAGTTTCTCTGGCCCTCAGTTTCCACATCTGTAAATTGAAGTAGTTTTATTAAACAGTCTCAAAAGCCTTTTTCCCTCTAAGTTCAGAGATTTGATATCCTTAACCTTTTCTTCCTGGTGTAGAATGCTCTGCAAGCCCTAGCCAACCACCCCCACCACAGCTCACGGCCGAGCTTTGGATAGGGAGAAAAGGTCCGTGTGGTCACAGCTCTCTTGGGTCTTACCCACCGTGAGCGAGGGCAGAAGTGGTCATAGTAGGCACAGCAGCTGCCCAGTTTGCCATCTGTACTCAGGAAGAAAATATCTAGTGCTAAGTGAGCACTGTAGGGGCTAAGGTGCTGGAGAATCCCTAAACCCAGGTGATGACAGAGGTCCTCCTGAAGGAGGGGAGGCTGTGTTAGCTTTGGATAAGGATATTCAGTGCATCAGTAGTGGCAAGAGGCAAGGCCCAGAATGAGCTGGGCGTGGTGAATAGACCAAGCTGATAGAAGAGAAAGGTGTTGTTGTGGACATAAAGTTAGAAAGACATGTTAAAACCAGATGGTAGGGGCCTTAAAAAATTCCAGGACAAGGATATAAAGACTGGGCGACCTCCTTTTCTAAAATACATTTTTAAGTTTATTTATTTTGAGAGAGAAAGTGAGGGAGGAGCAGTGAGAGAGGGAGAGAGAGAGAATCCTAAGCAGGCTCCCCGCTGTCAGTGTGGAGCCCGATGTGGGGCTCGAACTCACGAACTGCGAGATCATGACCTGAGCCAAAACCAAGAGTCAGGAGCTTAATGGACTGAGCCACCCAGGTTCCCGAGTGACCTCCTTAAGGCTGCACTGCATTTTGTGCCATGTCATATGCACAAAGCTTAGTATAGTGCCAGACACATAATAGGTGCTGAACACAATAGGTGCTCAATATTTGTTGAATGAATAAACAAACACAAACGTTTTTTCGAACAGGACATTGCCATAACCCATGATGAATTTAAAGAATGTAAGTGGGACCCCAGTGTACCAAATGGATTAGAGGAGGCAGGGGTGGAATGTCTGGATACCAATCAAGAGTCTGCCAAACTGACAGAGACATAAAGGTCAAGCTGGGCGGCTGGGCATTGTGAACCGAAAACGAAGAGATCCATATGCCATTAAGACTTTCTCTAAACCAGCCCAGCTGGGAGGATGTCATTTTCATTCATGCAGATCTCCAAGGAAGAAGCACCCCCACCTCGTGAATAAGAGCAACGCAATAGCCCAGACAGGCTAGCACACACTGAACAAAAATCCTCAGGCAGCAATTTAAGCATCTGTAACCCACATTGTATTGTCAGTGGAAATGACCACTGATCTCTGCACAATTGTTCTCCCTGTAATCAAAGCTGGTTCTTAGTTCACCCTTTCCTTCCCTAGACTCAACAACTCTGATTCCCCTAGTCATTTTCAGAGGCTCATTCACCAAGTCTTCTGATTGCTTATGTTCTTCTCCTCTGATTCCTTTCCAACTTCCCTCTCCCTGAAGTCATGCACCTGAATCAGTGTTGCTCTAGCCACACTCATCTCTAAGTAGATGGCAAGGAGCATAGCTCTCCTCCAGGAGGGAGATGTGGCCTCACGGAGGCATTGCAGTTATGTTCCAAGCCCAGCCAGCCAAGGATGCTGACTGTCCTGACCTAGAGGAGCCCCCACAGAAATCAGCAAGAAGCCCACCTCCAGACAGCGTCTGGCCTCAGATCCCAGAGGAAGTCACTGTCCTTTTCCTCTTCATCATCCTCTCTAAGCTTTCCTATCTTTGTATCAGCCAAAGCCCACACCGGCAAGGACAGAAGAGTAATTGATGGCCTTAAGGGATATCAAAGTACTATTGAGCAAAAACACAACTCAACAGCCTCGCAGGTGCTTCCTGCAACAGGGAGGGAAAGAAGTGTCTTTAGAAAGCCCTAAATAACTCTAGGCAGGGATGTCAACTTGACAAATGACCCTCAAGAAATAGCCCCGTTGTTCTCTGGTGTGTGATTCATCCCAGCCGGTGCTGGTGTCGGGGGCAAGGCCCAGCCGTGAGTCCCGCAGTTATCACTTGGGGCTGCTCTTCAGCTCTCCTCTCAGGAGGGATAAGAAGGCATTGTCTTGGTTCCCTTGGCCCAAGTCACTCTGACCTTGTTCTCCAGTGGAATCCTGGATTTGTGCTGATTTAGTTTAAGCTGCATTAGGTGGAGGGTGGGCACCATGGGGAGACTCTCTGAGCATCCAGAGGTCCCCTGCCCTTTGATGTGAGCTCCCAGGGCTTCTTGCAATCATAGCAACAAACACCATGGGCTCCTCTGGACAGAGACCCCCTTTTCTCTCCCTGTTCTCAGTTCCTCAAAGAACTGTCCTAAGTGCTTGTCAAATGTTGGACTGAATAAGTGAAAAGATCCCAAGACCAAGAGTCATGATAGCTAGTTTCTGGTCTTGACTCTGATAATAAGTAGCTGAGATCATGACCATGCGTTCAAGTTCTCCGGGCCTCCTTATCCTTGTGTGTAGAATGAGAAAGCAAGCTCTCAAATCCCCTCAAACTCAGACCATGAGGTACACAGAGGCCTGCAGGGGCTGGCTCGGGCTTGCACTCGCTCAGCAGAGCAAAGGTTGGGCAAATATGAGGCACCAGCAATTCCTTTGCACACCCAGCAACAGTCGTAAACAAAAATAGATTGAAAATCCAGGTAAAAGGTGCATAATAATTTCAATTAGTAGGTAGGCCAGGAGGCCCTCTCCAATGACACTAGATGCAGGTATTGTGAGTAGCAACTGGACTGGCAGGCAGCCTTGCGCCCACACTTAACATAAATACAGCATTATCATCCCCCATGAGTTTATTGGGTCCTCTTCCCCAAGGTGTCCTAGCCACCAGACTATGATGTACATTCTTTGGCTTATGATGTTTCTTCTGTGAAACAGCACAACAAATGAATTGTCCGAGGAAGGCTGTCCCACCAGCAGAGGCAATTTTGTGTGTGTGAGTTCCAAAGAGGAGTCTCTACACAAGATGGGGATGAGTGGTTTGTAATGAAATCATGGGCATGTTCTAAGGAGACCAGCCAATGTGTCCCAACAGGGGGCCCGTTTCTCAAAGCAATCATCTGATTAATTCCCCCTGGGTGGTGGATGTGCTCTGGGTTTTAATGCCCTTGGTTTTCATCAATGGCAGCTTTGTTAGTGTTAACAGAAAGCAAGACAAATGCTTTTGAAATCAAGGTCTGGTGGATGCCTGAATATGTGCCCCTCTCTGAAGATGGTTATAATCTTCAGACTTAAGAATTGAATGAAATTGTCTTTTTTATGAAAAGGCATTTTAGCAACTGGAATTAAGGATCACAAAACCTTTCAGAGGTTTTAACAAGTTTCCCCTCTGGGGATCATTTTCAGTTCTTTTTTAACAGATCACTGATGCCCCTGATCACCGAGACTCTTAGTGCGGGAGAAGTCAGTTAGTGAGGATTTGGACTTGTACTTCCTTTTCCCTTGCCTTTGTGGAAAGTGTCTAGTTACTCTCACACCTTGGCTTGGCTTAAGCAGGTGCTATGGTTTGACTGTGTCCCCCCAAAATGCATATGTTGAAATCCTGACTTCCAAAGATGCTGGTATTAAAAGGTAGGGCCTTTAGGGGTGCTTAAGTCATGAAGGGGGAGCACTCATGAATGAGATTAGTGTTCTTATAAAAGAGACCCCACAGCACTCCCTAGCCCCTTCCACCACGTGAGGATACAATGAGAAGTCTATGACCCAGAAGAAGGCCTTCAGTAGCACCTAACCGTGCTGGACCCTGAACTCAGACTTCCATTCTCCAGAACTGTGACCAGTAAAAGTTTGTTGTTTAAAAGCCACCCAGTCTGTGGTATTTTTCATAGCAGCCCAAACGGACTACGAGAGCAGGTCTGACAGGAAGGGGCTCTGTTTCAGCTGTGGATCTTTGCCGGAGTCTGTATCTTCTGGGGGTTGGACAGACTGTCCCACTGCAGAGTTAGACAAATAAAAGGAAAAATAGATACTCTTGCTCTAAGATACCAACACCTGCACACACACACACACACACACACACACACGCACGCATGCACATGTGTGTCTCTATCACTTGTGAGTTTGTGCTGAGTTAGCTTGCCTGAGTTAACCTTTCCAAGCCTTGGTTGTCTTGTTTATAAAATAAGAAAAATAAAAGGGCCAAATCATAATTCTGTTTCAAGGATTGATGGGGGAAAATGTACATTAAGCACTTACTTAGCACAACACCTAGAATAATTCAAAGTGTTCGGTAATTATAACAATAACAATAATGAAATGTAATAATAACAATAATGAAATCTCCTCTTTCCCGACAAAGAAGCTTCAGCCCCTCAGCGCTCTACAAAAAGTCAGAGCTGACTCCACTTGGACTTTTCCATCAGGTTCCCTATGAGGCAGAAGTACAATGTAAGTTACAGGCTTTTCATATCTGTCGTTGCAAATAAGAACTGGAATTGAGATCATCTGCAGTTGTCTGAGTTTGAGGGACTTGCCTTCTCATTTTACAGATGAGGATACAGAGGCCCAGAGACCTAGGGCACCTGGGCTAACGTACTAAGACCAGAGACTAGCTATTATGACCCTTGGTCTTGTGATCTTTTCATTTACCCATTCAACATTTGTCAAGTGCTTAAATGAGGCGGTTCTTTGAAGAACTGGGAAAAGGGTAAGGGCTAGAGTCCCTGCTCTCAGTGGTCTTTGTTGCTAAGATTGCAAGAAGCACTGGGAGCTAATATCAAAGGGAGAAAGACTTCCGGCTGCTCAGAGAGAGTGTCTCCCCATGGTTCTCATCCCTCCCGGAACGCAGCTCAAACCAAGCCAGCACAAATCCTGAGAAGCAATCGGCAGCGTGCACAGGACCGAACCAAGGCCTCCATGCTGAGGCCTCTGCTTCAGGCCCTCCTTCCTTCTGAGTCCCTCTCTTTCTGACTGAAGCGTGCATGTTTTTGCTCCATTAGTCAAAAAGCCTTAATTAGCAAGGGACCAATAGTTTCATAAATCTCAAAAAAGGACCAATATTTATCAGACACCCTCTCACTTGTATCCCTATTAGGTGAAACAAGAGAAAGACTCCCAATGACTGTTACTCTGGAACTCACAGTGTGCGATCTATTTACTGAAACAAACACTGGCTACAAACATGCCGCCTTCGCCACCATTTTAGAAGTGTGACTTTTCATGCCCAGAGCTGCAGAAGGTATGGATGTCATGCTAAACGTGACAGTTGCAGTGTGGGAGTCGCCCCTGATTCAAACACAAGCACTAGGGACACGGGGATCTCCTTTGGGCTTGTTCACTGCTGCACCTCCAGGGCCCAGAATAGCACCCAGACATCATAGCCAATAAATATTTAGTGAATGGATAAATGAACCAAGTATGAACAGTGGAGTCAAAGAACCATCTAGTGAGTTTGGGCAGTTACTTGCCTTCTCTGTCTGCACCCAGATTCCTTATCTTGAAAAAGATTGTAATTGTTGTGAGGATTATTGGTTTCATTGTATAAATCTGTTTACAACAGTGCTGATCAATATGAAATATTTTTGAGTATAGATCTTCCCACCGATTGTACTTTTTCTTTGTCCTCACAGGGGATTGGCAAACATTCAGCAATTTAACAGATATATCTATAATTTATTTTATTTTTAATGTTTATTTTTCTGAAAGAGAGAGAGAGAGAGCAGGGAAGGGGCAGAGAGAGAGAGAGACACAGAATCCAAAGCAGACTTGAAACTCTGAGCTGTCAGCACAGAGCCCGACTTGGGGCTCAAACTCATGAACTATGACATGGTGACCTGAGCCAAAGTTGGATGCTTAACCAACTGAGCCACCCAGGCACCCCCTCTAAAATTTATTTTAGTTAAATGATCATATTAGAAAAGTTCTGAAAGTTTTTTTTTTTTTTTTTGGTCATTGTTATTTGTTTTTGTTTTGTTAAAAGGTCGGATGCCAATAGGTGCTTGACTTTACTACCATTATTTTATATGAAGTGTGACTTTTGCGTTCAGACCCACATGTGCTACCAAAAGAACCAAGTCACATTTCCACGCTTTTCTGGGGTTGACCTTCCTTTACAAAACTGGGACAACCAACCTCCTAGACATGCTGATGACTCCCTAGTAGTGAGCGCTTTGTGGGAAGAAGGCCTCAAAGAGCTTTCTAGATGGTGATCTGACCAGGCCAGTCTCCTCAGGCCACTCACCTAGACCCCTCGAAAAGCTTCATCTCAATTAATAGCAAAGTACATGTGATCTTTATTTAAAAGAAAGAAATAAATAAAGGAAGAAAGAAAGAAGAAAGAAAGAAAGAAAGAAAGAAAGAAAGAAAGAAAGAAAGAAAGAAAGAAAGAAAGAAAGAAAACCAGGTAGCAAAATGTGTGACACTTAGTGGCTAAGATAGTGGGAGTAACTGGGAGACATGAATTCATCAAGTCTTATAAAATAGCAGTAAAGGCAAGTGGCATCATATTTAGCGTATCAAAGAGAAGAACAGAGGGGCGCCTGGGTGGCGCAGTCGGTTGAACGTCCGACTTCAGCCAGGTCACGATCTCGCGGTCCGTGAGTTCGAGCCCCGCGTCAGGCTCTGGGCTGATGGCTCAGAGCCTGGAGCCTGTTTCCGATTCTGTGTCTCCCTCTGTCTCTGCCCCTCCCCCGTTCATGCTCTGTCTCTCTCTGTCCCAAAAATAAATAAAAAAACGTTGAAAAAAAAAATTAAAAACAAAGAGAAGAACAGAAAAAGTACTTGAGAACCAGAAATGGGATCCAATTGCTGCCTCCTGGATCCACAGCTTGGGCAACAGCACACCCACCTGAAGTTCTCTATAAAAAGCCAATGCATTGAGAAAACTGTCATTCCCAAATCCAACTGCTGAATATTGATCTGGCCTCGGACATTGTATTGGTAATAACAAACATTTGCACACAAGAAAGTATAGCAAAAATAGCATGGATTTTGGACTCCGAAAGACGTAATGCTTAAGTACCAATAATGTGATCTTAAACAAGTTGTTTATCTCAACATCAGTTTGTCCTTTAAAAAATGGAGTCAAGGATGGCACCCCAGCAGTGTTGTTGTGAAAATGATAGACAGTATCTGTAAGCTTCCAGAAGATTGCCTAAGTCATAAGCGGTGCTTAATAAAGGATGAGATGATGACAAGGATGATGATGAGCTTCCCTATTCAGAAAACACGTTCTCAAGTTAAGCAAACACTACCTTTCCCCCAGAAATGTTAGTACTTGTGAAAATTTGAGGTGCTAAAATTTCACAGCTTATCATGGCAGCTTTTCTGGGAGGACCGAATTATAGAAATTAAATTGGCCATATTCATGTGACCATAACTTTAAATGGCCCAAACTATTCCCATCTAAAACAGCTTTTCTTTCCCATCAGCTTAAGACAAACACACACACACACACACACACACACACACACACGCATGCTTACCCCAGCAATTCATTTCTCATTTTGGTTTGGGATGGCGCCAGTTGGGAAAAGGGTTCAGAGTGTGTTTATTGCCTCTTTGTTCTCAAGCATTTTCTGGGGCCTCCTGGCAGCTCATGGGTCTGCAGCAAGCAGCAAAGCCCTCCGGGGTTGCAAAGCCCAGACAAATCCCAGGCTCTGACCATTGCCTAGGGCTGGGGTAGAATGACTGGAAACCTCTGCCCTCCCACCCCAAACTTCTGCTCAGAATTCTGAGCAAACACAGGGCAGGAGATGAGCATTGGGCCCCCCAGGGCTTGTTCTTACTGGTATTGTTTTGGAGTCTGCAATGCTGCCTCTTGCCAGGCCCCAAACTGGACCTTTCCCCTGATACTGACTGTGACAGATTCCAGAGTCTCTGTTGTTTGGTCTCAGTAAACAATTGTTTGGCAGAATAAGCATGTGTGTGTGTGTGTGTGTGTGTGTGTGTGTGTGTGTGTGAAGCCCTTCATACCTGGTCTTCATTAATGACACTAGGGATTGTAGACACCACAGATGCCCTGATTCCAGGTGGCCCATGGGTGCTTTTCCAGAGAAATTACCCAAACACTTAGCACCAGCACAAGCCCCCAGGGCTGACCCCATTTGGGATTCTTACTCTAAGCCTGCAGGTGAAAAAACTGTTCAGCCCAGGCTGAGGCAGGCCATCCTAGTGCTCTCCGCCCCTGCCATGGTTGTGCCACTTAAACCTGTGCTGTCGTGGATGTGTTAAAAGGTCATACAGCTCAGTGGTCCAGAGCACCACCTTTAGCCTTAGGTCCAAATCTGGCTTTGCCATTTTGGGGAGCTCTGTGACCTTGAGCTAAGCATGTAATCTCTCTTTGCCCCAGTTTCCCCAAATGTAAAGTAAGTGTAAGGATATTAACGCCTACCTGGTAGTGCAGTTGTGAAAATTACATGAGGTGGTGGGTGGAAAGGGCCTGACACGTACTGATAGTAAAAAGTAGAATCAGAACGTAAATTGCCGGAAGACTCAGTACTCCTTACGTGTCTTGGGCTTTGTTTTAGTGAGTTCCCAGCAACTCCCTCAAAAGGTTACGCATAATGAGTGTGAATTAATATGGGTTTCTGTGGGAGTTGTTACATCACTGATATTTTTTCAGCTTCAAGAATGGTGGGATTGATCAAATAACTAATTGTGAGATGTATTTTAAGTGTCAGGCATTGTTAAGGTGTGAGTCTGCAGAAATAAAAAAGCCTGGGTCACCGTCCCCACTGTACACACAGGATAGGGAGAGACTGAGGTATCTTTTCAGATATTGACAACATCCAGGGTGACTGGGCTATGGCACAGGTATTATAGAATGCTGGAGGCATCAGTGGTTTCCTGGGAGGGTCCACCACGGAGCAGGGGTGGCCATGGAGAAAGGTCTTAAAGAATGAATAGGGACTAACCTAGAAGAGAAAAATGAGGCAGGTGATTCTAGACAGAGTGAATATGCAAGGGCACAAACGCAGCAAAGAAAATGCCATCTTTAGGGAAGGGTAAATAGTTCTCTGCAGTCTGAACACAAGACAGACTGTAGGTAAATCTATTCGGCTGTAACAGTTTGGCTTAGGCCACTTGATGAAATAAATCACTGATGAGATGTCAGCCTGGCATGCCATTAACTCTCGGTGCTCCCCTCAACCCCAGCCACAGAGGCAGGAAGGCAGTAATGGGAACAGTCAAGGCTTAACTTGATTTAAATGGTTCTCTCAGCTCTTTTTCTGCCATGTAAACAAATGTCTTCTCTAAGTGCAGTTTCTTCATCTGTAAAATGGGAATGGGGTGGGGTGACTCTTCTTCCATTTTAAGCAACTTCATGCAAATCTCAGTCTCCTCGCCCACTGATGAAAATATTCAGGGCATTGTTTGAATAGAGTGTTCAACATACCCTTCTAGAAGATTATACAAAGTGACTTGGCAGAAATCAACTTGACTTTTCACACATGGTAATGGACATCTTGAATGAATTTTTCCCACTCTCCTCATGGCCCCATGTGACTTTTCTATGTCACCCTCTGCTCCCACCTGCAGGATGATGAACTATCAAACCTAAACTATTGCTTCCACTTCTGATTCCTCTGAGAAGGGGTCTCATATTACGGCTCCGAGGGAGGCAACATTAGCCCAGGTGAAAGTACTTAATTTCCTCCCGTCATCCTCCCTCGTCCTTCTCTCCCCAACCCCCCCCCAAAAACGCAGCTGAAATCTATCAGAGCCTTAAGTGACGAGCCAACAGACCTTGTTAAGTCATCGGGCCCATCGATGAGAGTGGACTGACAACCAACCGGAGGCTTCTTTCCTTTCTGGTCCCAGAAAGACATTCTCTAGATTCTATCAGCAGTGAAATTCTCTCAGTGCCTACTCTGATTCTCCTTCCAAAATCACAGCTTGACTTCCCGAAACCGTGGCCAGCACGTACTTCCTGCACAAGCTGCCTGAAAATCACCCGTCAGCAAATCTTCAGGGCACTGCCAGGTCTGTGCAATGACAGTCCCACTCTTCACGCGAGGAAACTGAGCCACAGCAAATACACGGGGAATATTCCAGACCCATATTCTTCAGCAGAAAAGAAAAAAACCTTTAGTGCCATTATTTATGGCTTGAGATCCTGGAGCTCCTTTTTCCAAAGCAACCTCAGGAAGGCAGCACACGTAGTCTGAAGAGTGGGTAGGTAGAGGGACAGATAACATAAGCTGCAGACAGATATGTAGGTAAATATGTTTATATTATATATATGCTTATAAATTGTATGAATTTATATATTTACATATTATATACTTATAAAATATAAATACAAATAATATAAACATAAAATATAAACATAAATATTTTAATCGATATTTATAAATTTTTATTCATTTATTTATCAGCAAAATCCCACTGACCCAATGGGACTTGACCTGAGTTTCTTACTGAAACGTGTTCCTTCTACCAAAATGATCATAAGAAAATTTTTCACATGAGAAAATGAAAGACTCCAGAGGAAAATGTGTTTTTAAACCCTAGCTAACCAAAAGAGGTTGTTCTTCCTTCTTATTCCACACTTGCGTAAAAGCTCTTGGCTATTTGAGTGTTTGCTTCCTGATTCACGATTGTCCCTCCCTTTTACTTAGCTAATTTATTAAACACCCCCTCCGCTCTGGGAACCCAGCATCACACAAACAATAGCACAGAGAGGACTTTAAGAAAACAGACTCAGTGTGCTTAAAAGGAGAAAACACAGTTAAAAGAATTGATTCTGACTAAACTATTGTAGAAACAATGGTGCAACCAGTTTGTTTTCTTCCATGGGCTTTGCCTTGGCTCTGATGTCAGTGGACCCAGCCCTAAAAGCACTTCTTAGTAAAATCCACATACCTGGAGCCTGGGGAGCTGTGTGGAAAGAGAAGAAAGCCTCTGAGGTCTGCGTCCTAGCTCACTTGGGGAAAGCGGGAATAGCACCCACCAGGCAGTGGGTCTTCAAGTGAACAGAGACAGCTCAATCAAACAAAGCCGTATGCCCGAGGTGACCATGAGCCCATAAACCTCCTTCTTATATGCAGACATCCTGGAAACAACCTTGGGACTGCCAAGAAATGGAGACCTGAACCAATTTTACTTGGTTCTTTTTTTTTTTTAATTCATTTATTTTGAAAGGGAGAGAGAGAGAGAGAACACAAGCAGTAGAGGAGCAGAGACAGAGGGAGAGAGAGAATCCCAAGCAGGCTCTGTGCTGTAGGCGCAGAGCCTGATGGTGGGGCTCAAACTCCCAAACCGTTGAGATCATGACCTGAGCCGAAATCAAGAGTCAGACACTTAACCGACTGACACTCCTGGGCACCCTTTACCTGGTTCTTAAGAAGGAAAACTGCTTCCCTGGGTTACACATGAGGCTGAGTCATAGACTGCGTGCCATCCTTCTGTTCCCTGAAGTTCAGGGTGTGACCTCACTGTTGACTGACCCCCATAAACCATGTCCCATCCCCTTCTTCTTCACTACCTCCCACAACAGAGGCCACAGCTTAACGTTCTGTCTCTTGCAGCTAGACACAGCCAGATCACCCCATTTTGCCCATAGAATGCATGCAGTGGACTCCTGGATACTGCTACCAGAATAAATTTTTTCCAAGAAAAAGGCATAATCTTGGTGAGCACAAACCTTGCCATTCATTCTTCTTGCTGCCTTAAATATGCCACTCTCAGGTATACAGCCACCTTACAACTGACAAATTGATAAAGAAGATGTGGTGTATACACAGTGAAATACTACTCAGTGATGAAAAAGAATGAAATATTTCCATTTGCAACAACGTGAATGGAACTAGAGTGTATTATGCTGGGTGAAATAAGTCAGTCAGAGAAAGACAAATTATCATATGATTTCACTCATATGTGGGATTTGAGAAACACAACAGATGAACATAGGTCAAGAGACAGAAAAATAAGATAAAAACAGAGAGGGAGGCAAACCATAAGAGACTCTTAAATACAGAGAACAAACTGAGGGTTTCTGGAGGGGAGGTGGGTGGGGGGATAGGTTAAATGGGTGATGGGCATTAAGGAGGGCATTATTTTGGATGAGCACTGGGTGTCATATGTAAGAGATCAATCACTAGGCTCTACTCCTGAAACCAAGACTACACTGTATTTTAACTAGCTTGAATTAAAAAAAAAAAATGTTGGAATTCAAACTTGGGTCTCAGCCACCTCCTAGACCAATCACTTCTTTGGTCCACAAATTACAGCCAGCAATAAGGAACCAAAATGTTAGGCAGTGAGGAACAGAGAAAAGTGCACTGGGGAGAGATCCGAGCTCAAGGGCTTGCTCTGTCCTGGCTGTGTGGCTTTAGGTTAGTCAGTTCACCTCTCTGAGTCTCTGTGATATTGTGATTTCTAATATGAAATAATTTGCTTTTTGTCCCATTCCTAAACACTCTTGGAATTTCCTAAGTGATGGGAGTCATAAAAGTATCTTTTTTTTTGTTAATGAGGTGACTTTTAGAAAGGCCCTAGGTAATCTAAGGATGGGGGCTAGGGGAACCCACCCCGTAATTAAAGGGTTGGAACTTTCAGTTCCCATCCCCTGACCTCCGGGAAGAAGAGAGAGGATAAAGATTGAGTTCAGTCACCAGTGGCCAACAATTTCATCAATCATGGCTGTGTAATGAAGCTTCCATAAAAATCCAAAGGATAGTAGGGCACCTGGGTGGCTCAGTCAGTTGGCCTCTGATTTCAGCTCAGGTCATGATCTCATGGTCTGTGGGTTCAAGCCCCATGTTGGGCTCTGGGCTGACAGCTCAGAGCCTGGAGCCTGCTTCGGATTCTGTGTCTCCCTCGCTCTCTGCCCCTCCCCCGCTTGCACTCTGTCTCTGTCTCTCACTTAATAATAAATAAATATTAAAAATTAAAAAAAAAAAAAACAAAAACTAAAGGATGGGATTCAGAGAGCTTCTGGGTTGGTGAACATCTGGCAGTGCAGGGAGAGCGATGTGTCTGGATAGGGCATGGGTGAAGCTCCGTGCCCTTTCCCTGTGCTTGCCCCGTGCATCTCTTCTGTCCAGCTCTTCCTAAATTATATCCCTTTATAACGAACTAGCAATCTAACAAGTAATCTAATAACTAGCAATCTAATAAGCAATCTATAAGTGTTCTTGAGTTCTGTGAGCCACTCTAGCAAATTAATCAAATGTAAGGAGGTCATTTGAACCTCCAACTTATAGCAGTTGGTCAGAAGCACAGGTAACAATCTAGACTTATGATTGGCAACTGAAGAAGGGGGCAGTTTTGTAGGACTGATTCTTTAACCTGTGGGATTTGACGCTATTTCTAGGTAGATAGTATCAGAGCTGAGTTGAATTGTAGGACACCCAGATGGTTGGTGTGGGGGAAAATCCACACGTTGGACTTGGGTGCAGAATTAGAGTTGCATTTTCCTTATATATGAGAACTAGCCTGGGAAACTTCTGATGTCCATTCCAGTGGTCAGTGTGGTTATGATTCTAGAATATGGACATATTCCACCCCCGTTCCTCCTAATAAGCCACGATATCCTCAAAGTCCTTCTGAACCTACCTGTGACTCTGACTCTATGGAAGAAGCAAGCTGATGCCCCAGAACATCCATGGTTCCATTCTCATTTCTGCTGGACACTAACTTCCGGATGCACTGTGAATGTGGGTCCCAAGGAAAACTTGGGGCAAACTCCCAACCACTAAGGAGAGAGCCCGATGGTGTGGTAGGATTTGTTTCCAAAGATGAGAAGTCAGGTCCTTCCCCCACTACAAGTCATTTGGCTGTCTGAGCCCAGGTTTCCTTTGTAAAATCAGGATAGCACTAAAAATCTCCCTAATCCTAGTTCCAGTCGTGGTGACTGTGAAATCATGTGACATAAGGCACCAGGAATTCACTTTTAAAATGATAAATTTGTCATTATCTAGGGTTTAGCAATGTTCAGATAGGCCTGAGCAAAGAAAGTGATTTTACGCCTGGCATGTAAAAAGTTCGCATCTCATTGTATGCAATGCAGAGACGTTTCAAGGCAGGCCTGTGCTGCTCAGCTGCACTCACTTCCTGGCCCATTATTGTGGGTGCTCCTCCTTTACTCAAACAAACAAAATCCAAAGGGGACAAAACAACACAACAAAGGAGTGAGGGAAAGTACAGAGGAATCTCTCTCCTCAGAGGACAGTTGTTACATATCTCCACATTCACCATCCCACCACCCTCCGTCTGACCTCATGGGCTGCGGCGTAATCCCATTTTTTGAAAAACAACAAATGCTCTGTCCTTATCAGACACCTTCCCAGCATGCTTTGTGATTCATCCGCTTCTTTTAATAGAAAGTATGTTAATGTAGGCACTGATGCTTGGGTCTATGGTCCCCTTACAGAAAAACATATCAACGTCCAAAAATCAAATTGAAAGGACTTCAACTTAGGATAGCCAGAAGACCAGGGATTCAGTTTTCCATTCAGAACTTTTCTCTCCCTTTGTTTTCTGGGATCTCCGACCAAAAGGTGCTTGAGATCCAGAGCTCCGTGGGCAACTAAAGTTTCCATGCTACAGCCCATGTCCGTGGGTCGGAATCCTTCAAAGTGACCGAGGAGGCTTTTCAGAAGCCAAAGGAAAGATGGCCATTTTCCTCCATAAAACACTGCTCTTCCATATTGCCATTAAAAAAGCTGTGCCCAGGGAAAATATCAAAGTGATTTCGTGCTACTGGGTTCTGATATTGATCTTTTCACTCTCTCGATGGTTCCCATCTGGAAAATAATCTAACCGCTCAGGGTTTGTTGTTTGTTGGAGGTGGGAGATTTCCAATCCCTGCCTCTCTTGAGAGCCGCTCCACACACAGGGAGCTGGATACTGTAACAGCACAATGAGACTGACCAGATTAACAACTGGTGCGAGGAAACTGTTGGCAGGGTAGAGCCTGATGTGTAGTGCTGACCATTATGCCTCACACCCCCCGTGTGGCCTTGCTCTCCCACTGTGCCATCTCCTCAGACAGCACCTAGCTTTGGAAAAGCCCACCGTTCTCCATGACCACACACAACTGTGGTTATTCAGGCTGCCCATTGTGCAGTGTCCGTTGCCTAATAGGAAGCTTTGGTCCTAGCGTGAACCCATTTTCAGGAAAGACACATTGTGTGCAAGAGGAAGTAGACATAGTGGTTTGTGCCCAGGTTCAAGACCAACTGCATGGATTCAATCTTATCTCTGCCTCTCACTATCTCTGGAATTGTAGACAAATATCCCTTTTTCTCTCATGGCCTAGCTGTTAAAAAACAGAATGCCAGCACAGATCTCCCTGAGTTGCTGTGAGGGTTAAATTGGCATGAAGCACTAAGAACTGTGCTAGGTATATAGTAAGCACTCAGTAAGTGTTAGCTATTATTATCTTTTTAAATGTGGAGAAAAGAGACAACTACCATTTATTGAGCAGTCCTCTGGTCCAGACACGGGTACTAAGCACTTTATATTCGTTATTTAATCCTGGTAGCCACTCAATGAGATACAAGTCATTATGCACGTTTTTACTGAGCAAAGAGATTGAGTAACTTGCCCAAGGCAACAATGCTAGTGAGTGGTACATCTGGGACAGGATCTGAACCCAGTTCTGTCTGATCTGAAATCCTTTGGGTAGGCCTGTATAGGGGAAGCAGTATTGTTTCAAGAGAACTGTAGCTGAATTATGGTGATGGCCAACAGCAAAACAAATGTCAAAGAAGGGTGTTAATGCAAGGAGCATCTGCTGGTGGAGTGCAGGGCCCGGCTCAGTAGCTGATGTAAGACAAATATCCTTGGGGCGGCTGGGTGGCTCAGTCAGTTAAGCAGCCGACTTCGGCTCAGGTCATGATCTCGCGGTCTGTGAGTTCGAGCCCCGCGTCGGGCTCTGTGCTGACAGCTCAGAGCCTGGAGCCTGTTTCAGATTCTGTGTCTCCCTCTCTCTGACCCTCCCCTGTTCATGCTCTGTCTCTCTCTGTCTCAAAAATAAGTAAAATGTTAAAAAAAAAAAAATTAAAAAAAAAAAAAGACAAATATCCTTTTTCTCAAATATACTAGAAGAAAGTGACAGATGCCATAGGTTGACCAACCCAGCTGTCATTCCCAGTCACGTTCCCCCTTTCCCACAGAATCTCGATTTTAGTAGAGTAACAATGCATCCATCCCTAAGAAATGAGTCATGGCCTCTCCCTCCCGTTTGCTAGATACCTTCCTGTCCTTCCTGACGTGGTCAGACACTGGGGATATAAGGGCAATTTTCCTGAGGCTTCAGAAAAAAGCTTATTTCTTAAAGTCCAGAAATCTAGAGCCTAATAAAAAGAAGGTCTTTTGCCCCGGCCTCTTCTTTCTTTAAGCTTGAGATGCTCATGCGATGTCTGGAACTGCAGCTGCCATCTTCAGATCACGAAGCACGAGAACAAAAGCCATTAACTCTGAGGATGGCAGAGAAAGACGGAAAAAGCATGGAAGGATAACCAAGTGACTGAACAAACTCTGAGACTTCTTAACTAAGTAACAAAATAATTATGCGTTCATTCACTCCTAACACTTAGTCAAGTGTTCTGTTCCTAACTGACGGATGGAAGGAAGTGAACGCTTACTTAGCCTAGTCAGGACTAAACTCCTCCGTCTTCGCTCTCATGATCCATGGCTTGTACCTCATTCTGCCTGATGTTTCCAAGGCTACTTGTTTACACAACTTTCCTCTTTCCCTTTTTTAGCCGACACTACCTCCCCCAGAATCACCCATGCCAAGCTATTTGAAGGAAGGAAGCTGGAATCATTTTTTTATCCACTGCCCCCGCTCCCTAGCCCCACCTGCCATAGTGACTTACTATATACCATTCCATCCTGAATCGTCACGTCCATCGCAGACAGAAAGGCCAGCATACACACACATGCACACATGTGTGCACACACATACATACACAGAACCACGTATGTTTATCGACCTGAAGCAGGAATCACGGGGCTACAAGTGCTGAACCCCTGTTCAAGGTCTCAACATGCTGGAAAGAAGATAGAGTGATGAGAATAAGTGGGAAGAAACCGATTGGAAAAAAAAAAAAAAAAAAAACTAGGAAGCATGGGAAGAGGGAGAGCCAGAAAATAAGCCAGCGTGGCAACAGCTCAAGGGCTTGACATGGGCGAGATTTACTGCACTAATATGTTGGGCTGCCTGCCGTAATTAGTTTCTGTAAAAACCGTATCTCCTAGCTCAGATTCAATTAAATCATATGGTGTTTATTTGAGAGCTTCCTTATTACATGATGGGAGGGCTGGCAGGGCCCCAAGCTCAGCTAACCCACCTGTCCCTCGCCTGGCACAATTTATGTGCCAGTCACACTGTTTTCCGGTGGTCAGGCAGCAAGGAGATGAATGGGTGAGTGTTTGTCCCGACAGAGACACGGGAAGATGCCACGTGAGGCAAGCATGGCCCTGAATGATGTCGTTTTCTTCAAACCCTGAAAAGAAAACACGCACCAGAAATAGTTAACCCAGTGTTTGATCCAGACATTGGTTATCTTAGAGTCCCTTGGGGTGGAGGGGGCAAAACCAGAGGGATTGCTTCTCAAAAATCATTTGTTAAGAACAAGCGACAGGTCTGTTAGAGAAGATTCTGATGAGATAGGAAAGAAAAGCATCTTATTCAGAAAATTCATCTGCCTGAGATTTCCTGATCACTGCACAGTGGTGCTTTTGACCGAATGCACTTTCTGTGCCACTCTTCATCGCCTGAGAATGAATAAACATTCCCTCAAAATGCCCTCAGTATGAGACACGTGCGTGTGGTGAGCTCTTGGGAGGAGAAGAGAGTCCCAGTCAGAATGAGAAAACAGAGGTTTCTGCATGACACCATGTTTAGCAGCAAGGGCAGTCTCTTCCTCCTGAAACTGAAATCAATATCAAATTAAATCTGTGTGCTTCATTTCCACGGGTAACTTCCTAGACTTCTATCACAGCCAGTCACGATGTCTTCACCCTCATCTGTTTGCTTGCATGGTGCATGAGTGTGTGTGTGTGTGTGTGTGTGTGTGTGTGTGTTTCTCTGCCTGCAAAGTACATGTTCCCGTAGGAGAGAAACAGCATAACACATCGGCTGCTCCCTGTTACTAAAGAGTTAGCAAGAAAATCATCTTTGAAACTAAGATCTGCAGGAAAGAAGAGTAAAAGATAATTCTTTAGTTCTGAAACTCCCCGTGTGCGGCTTATCAGCTCTGTCACCTGGGCCAGGTCTGTTAAGGGAATATTGAACTCGAGCAGAATCTGTCCTAAAATCTTAGGCTGAGTTTCTGAGGATGCTTTTCTCTCCTTGTTCTCGTTTTGGTGAGTGATTATTTGCTTTTGTCTTGATCTTCTAATTCCCTCATTTCACGTGTTTGAATCTTTCTAGGAGGCGGTGATTCTTTGTGGAGGTTGTACTTGAGAACGTGACATAAAATAATAATTTTAAAAGTTTTCCAAAACTTGAGACAAAAGAATGAACTTCAATGCAGTTTTTCCCCAGAATAGTTTTTTTTTCTTTCTTTCTTTTTAAAATGTGATTCTTTTCTGCCAATGGGTGGTCCTCACTTTTCTGTGACTATCCTTAAACCCAGCTTTGCTCCTTCCTTGGCTTAACTTCTGCTCTTTACCCGGAAACATGAAAGCATCTCAGCTGTAAAAAGAATCACAGTCAAAAGCAAACCAACAACCCACCAGAAAATATGACATCAGTTAAACGGCAACAGAAGCATTGTGTTTCTTTAAATAAAAGCACACAACCTGTAGCATCAGAAGAAAAAAACTAACATTACTGAGACCTGATCAGATGGTAGACACCTTAAATACATTCAAACAACAACCTGCAGTGCAGTTATTATATTTTGTAAGTGAGGAAGCCAGAGTTTGGGGAGGTGAAGTCATTTGCCCAAAGTAACCCAATGACGAGCCAAGAGTGAACCCTTGTCAACAGAACTCCCAGATCTGGCACACTGTTTACCTATTGGCCGTAGAACACATTCCCCGCTACCCCTACATATCTTCACTCTTTCATGCCCCCACCCCCTCCTGTGGTGCCGAGTGCAGTGCATGGGCCGTCCAACAAGAAGTTGATGATAAAGGGCCTGGGAGTGAATGACATCAATCAATGTCCGACGTAAACCCCAATAGCACAGCTCATGTCTCTAGGCTGTCAGACACCCAGCATGTGGAACGTCCCTGATGACTACTGAATTCCACCATGAGGAAGGGGAGTTCATCATCCCTAAAGGAGAGAGCAGCACTTACTAATTCATTTCAAAATGGTATCCTATCCCACGTGGTCCTGTGCAGTGGCCTTGCTTAGTCCCTTATCCTGTGAGCCTAGAAAAGAGATCTTTGACCTCTTTCCATTTAGAAAAGAGGAAGTTGGGATTATGACTCTAGTAAGGCTGTCTGTTTCATTATCTGGCATTGGAAGAAGCAGAGGATTCAAGTCTGTGCCTGTGTTCTCAGCTTGGGAAACAGCCATATGTCAGACACACTTACAGTTTCTCACAAAACCAACCTCATGTGCTGGCCCCAGCCCTGACCAGGGGACAGATGGTTTATTCCAGCACATTCAGCCTAGAGGAAAGGTTGCTCCTGCCTGTCTCCTCACTATGGTATTGTCTGTTTCATCCCTGTGCTGATTAAGAGTGCAGACTCCACAGCCAGACTGACCCCCAGCTATGCCGCTTACTGACTGTGTGACCTTGTGTAATCACATAGTATCTCTGTATTCTCTCTATCAACTGGAGAAGGGATAAGGGTACCTTTACCCTAGGTAACCATGAAGGTTAAATGAGGTACTGTATGCAACTTCTTAGAACAGTGCTGACTTTAGTCAAGGCTCTAGATATGATAGCTATTTCTAATGAAATTGTTAATATGGCTCCTGATGAGTTCTAGAAAAGGTAGCCTCCAGAAAGCCTTCCTTAAACCCGCTCAATTCTCAAAAGTACAGAAGAGGCTGAGGGGCACTGGGTGGCCCAGTTGGTTAAGTGACCAATTCTTGGTTGCGGCTCAGGTCATGATCTCCCGGTTCATGAGTTTGAGCCCCACATCAGGCGCTGTGCTGACAGAATGGAGCCTGCTTGGGATTCTCTCTCTCCCTCTCCCTCCTTGCTCACTCACTCTCTCCTTCTCAAAATAAATAAGTAAACAACAACAACAACAAAAACAGCCTGAGAAGCCAAGATCTTATGGCAGATACTCAAAATGTGAAGCTGTGTGCTAAAAGGCAAGGAGCCCTGAATTAGACATTATCCCCCGTCTGCCTACATGAGCCATAGGACCCCACACATATCACAGGACCTCCTTAGACCTCCTCATTCCCACCTGTCATGGATAGAATTATGTCAAACCAAAATTCATATGTTGAAACCCTAACCCTCAGTGTGATAGCTTCTGGAGATGGGAACTTTGGGAGCTAATTAGGGTTAGATGAGATTACAAGTGTGGGGCCCTCATGATAGGATTAGTGCCCTTGTAAGAAGAGACACCAGACAGCTCTCCGTCTCTCTCTGTTCTATGTGAGGACACAATCAGAAAGCAGCTGTCTACAAGCCAAGAAGATGACCATCCATGCTGGCACCTTGATATTGGACTTCTAGCCTCCAGAACTGTGAGAAAGTAAATGTCTGTTGCTTAAGCCACACAATCTGTGGTATTTTGTTATGGCGGCCAAGCAGACTAAGATACTACCTGCACCTGAAACCAGTCAATCTTACAGCTCCTTCCCCGCATGCTAGCAGAGGGAGGGGTTTTCACATAAGGGTCAGGGGGAGGGTCCTGCATAAGATTCCATTGCAGAAAGGGCTCCAAGGCCAGTAATTAAAAACAAAAATTTTTAAGTGTATTTATTTATTTTGAAAGAGAGAGAAAGCCATCATGGGAGGGGCAGAGAGGGAAAATCCCAAGCACACTCCACGCTCTCAGCACAGATGAGGCCAATAATTATGTAAGGACCACCACAATAGGTGATTGCAAGGACCCCTCGCCATCTGGCAGAGCTTCTGCAGAATCCATGTGTAAGAACTCTTAGCTCCATTGGCTTGGAACTCCTCCTAGAGAGTAGTTGGAGTAGCATAGAACACTGCCAGAACACGCACAGTAGTTCACATAACTTAGTTTTCCATGGAGCTGATGTTTTCCCCTTCTTATGTCATCAGTTTGGTAGGAAATCTTCCTGAAATATACTACATACATCACCTTCTTAAAACATATGTGCGTAGGGGTGTCTGGGTGGCTCAGTCAGGTAGGCGTCTGACTTCAGCTCAGGTCATGATCTCCGGTTCGTGAGTTCAAGCCCCACATGGGGCTCTCTGCTGACAGCAGAGAGCCTGCTTCAGATCCTCTGTCTCCCTCTCTCTCTGCCCCTCCCCCGCTCTCTCACGCTCTCTCTCTCTCTCAAAAAATAAACATTTAAAAAATACATGTGTATATATGCATATATATTTAGCTTTTCTTGACGACATGTGGGTATCATTCTGAGCACCAATAAAACAAGACCTTCAGTGGCTTTTGAGATATGCAATACTCTTTGCCTCCAGTATCATTTGGGGGTGCTAAAGGACCCTAACCTACAGTCCTACTAGATGATATTCTCTGTGTTGACTGTGACCAGTTGCCTCTGCATAATGCATTGTCTCACTGGTTTTTAGTGAGGAGGTCCTCAGAATGGCTTCACATCACTCACTTGGAATAAAATGCACAGACCTCCGGAGCCAGCTATTGTTCCCGACGGCCCTTATACCTTCCCCTAACTAGACTTGCCCCTATGGGTTCCCCTCCCTGCTACGACGTGGGGTGCTGGTGATCTAACTGCCAGGTTGTGGGCCCTACTGTAGATGGAACTGCTCTGGGGGCCCAAGAACTCAGCGATGTCAGAATGGGACATAAAGTACTGGAAATGGAGAGGCCTGCTATGGATGGTTGTAGACTACCTGATGACCCAATGTGGGAGCCAGACACTGGGGGAGGACCCTGACGGTCAGAGGAGCCAGAAACATTTCTGTCAACGTCACACACTGGGGGCACTTACGAAGCAGTTAAACAAATGTATTCTGAGTACACGGAGAAATGGAGGATTGAGCCGACAACGCTCTGGGAAGCCTCGTGACCAGTCGCCATGACCGCTACAGGAGCCATGACATTGGGCTCCCGACTGAGAGCCTTCCTGCACCAAGGTGATTTGGGTCCTCTTCGCCCTCTTAGCAAGGCCCTGTTCAGATGAATTGTCTAAATGGTTGTTTCCATGACAACGACTGAGTCTCAGAGGGCCAGCATCAGGAGGCAACGACCATGCCGGAAACAGACCTGAAATTTGCTCCTGATGGAGCCGAAATGAGAGCGCTCCAGGCAGGAGAGCGGAGCGAGGGGGAGGGGGGCGATCCATCACAATCCATCAGAGCAGCTCTGTTCCCCTGCCAGCCCTTCTCAGGGAAATCCTGTCACCGTATTCCTTCACACACCTCACCCCGCTGCTCGAGTTTCTCAGCAGGCTGTGGGAAGTGGCTTATGTATACAGTTCTGACTTGATATTTCTTTCCCGCTGTAAGCGTCAGAAAAGCTGCACTGCTGTGTCTCAATAGGCTTGAACAATCATAAAATTCCCATTGTTTCGCCATTGCCTTCTCGACCTTCACCAACAGAGGATTATGTGTAGGGAATCTACCTCATTTCCTTTTATTTTGGTTTTGATTCCTTTACTTTGGGAAAAGTCTTTGTTTCTTTTCAAATGACTTTTGGTTGGAACAGTGAATTCCCTTTGTTGAGACTCTGTCTCAATTTCTCTCTGTCTCTCTCTAACGTTACTCATTTTGTTGCCCCGGAGACGAGATAAAATTCACAGCTCTCTTTTTTTCTCTTCTGTCTCTGTGGTCAAAACTGCATGAAATTTTTAAAACTTTAAACATAGAGAAAATGACCATTTCTTAATTCCAATATTTTGTTTTTCATCTTTTGTTTATTCAGCTTAGAGCCTCAAGGTCAGGTTAAAATTAAAGTCACACTAAATTGCTCTGGTTTGTTTTCCCAGTTCCAGAAATATCTTCTTAGTCAATCCCTCACCAGGAAGTGATTTCAAAAATACATTAAAACTGATCATTCGTTTATGCACACATTTAGTAAATTCTGCTGAGGGCCTTCTACGTGCAGATAGTCTGCTGGATGAACAAGACTCTATCTTTGCCCTTTAGGAACTAATTAGGGCCGAAAAGGGGATGACAGAGAAGGCAATGAGAATATATGATAAATGCTGTAATAGGAGTGCATGATGGGGTCTGAGGGAGCAGAGGAGGAGCCCCTAATTCAGGGCTGAGAGGAAAAGGGGAAAGAGGTATAAAGGGGAGAGAGTGATCAAGGCTGTCCCCCAAGAGAAGAAATTGATGCTGAGCAAAGGCTTAGAGGACAGTGGCACTTAAACTAGTTTGGTGCTCAGGGAAGTGCCCAGAGAAGTGCCCAGCTAGTTCAGGGAATGTTTCTTGAATCGAGGGGTAGGAGTAGAAAGTATTCTAGGAAGGAATAAAATATATAAAGTCATAAAGGCAAGACAGAGCATGGAATGTTGGGAGTCCCCAGACCGTAACGATGAGAAACTTAAGAAGTGCTGCCCACATGGCATGATTAGACCCTCCCTCTGAGGTGATGGGGAAGAGCATGAAAATATCAGACAGAAGGAGCAGGTCAGAGCTACAGCTGGGGCCAAGAATTGTCCTTGAAAAGCGCCTCAAGCTGCCTAAGTTCTGAGAGGGTGCTTGCATTTGATACGAGGGAGGGAAAGTTGAAGAGAAGCTCCCTCAGTTCACTGGTCTGACAGATGGCGACACCCTGGAGCCGCTGCTTCTGGACATAGGGCCAAATTGCCCGGGGGTAGTGGGACAGAGATGATGCGGTGTGACAGCTGAGTCCAGCACAGAGGCCTGGGCAGGGTTTCCCAGCTCGGGAGCGTTAGTTCAAGTTTTGATCTTCAAAACAGCCACATAAATCAGAACCCAGCATAAGGGGGAAGGTTGCTTTTCCACATGACATGAAAGGGCACCATTCAGGGCAACATCAAGGGAAGATGGGGCCACTTGAGGCTGGGGCTCACACAGGTTCCCATGTGTCCAGGGATGCTTCGAAATACTGCCCGCTGTATTTTCCCGGTGACTCTTCGTTGCCCCCTACTCCACAGCTCATCTGCCATTAAAACTGCACCGTGCTATGGACACATACGGCCCCAAGAAGGGGATATGCTAACTGGAGAAAAAACACCATTGTTCTTGATGTGAATTCCAAATTGTATTTCACTCTAAAGGCAATAGACTTTATAAGACTGTTAAGAGAAAGTATTTTATCGCGACTCCCAAAGCTTTTATCTTTTTTGTTTTTTTAACAGAGAGACCCCAAAGCTCTCTCAGCTGGCCATCTGTATCAAGGCCTGAGAGAAGGTAGGGAGTGATATGAAGGTGATTCCTACCCCACAGGAAGAAGAGGAGCCAAGTTAGGACTGTGGCCTCCCTCTCCCATAACCTCCCCTCCCTCTTCTCTTACTCCAACCCTGTGGGTTCAGAACCCTGTCTGGAGGTGCTGGATGGGAACTGCAGACCATGGACTCCCATGGCAACAGGAGGGGCCTGGGAAAATAAGCCTGAGGTGGCCTCACAGTGCCCTCCATTCCCCTGCATGCATGGTGAGGGAAGGGGACCTTGGGAGCCTGCACCTCCCCCCAGGAGAGCAGAGTCATCTGGGGCACTAAGAAAGGCCTGTCACAGAGAAGCCAGGTAATGGATAATACATGAAAAGCAGAATGAATGGACAAATGGATGGCTGGATGGATAGATGGATAGACAGACAGATGGCTTTGCAGTAATAAGTCAGAGACCCAAGTCCAAAGGGAAAGGTGGATCAGAAATGAAAGGCCATAGCAAGGGACTAAGGGTAAAACGCTGTCAGAGGACACCCACGTGGTTTCTCTCAATGACTTGTGCATCGTTGACACCTGTTGTTATGGAGGCAGACAGCCCTGTGACAGCCCCCACGGAGGGAGGAGAAATGCCCTGGTCTCAGACTTCTAACAAAGGAAACTTCTCGTCAGTCACTTGGCTGTTACTCTCTCTCTCTCTTAGGATAAAATTAAAACCCACAAAGACTATAAAGACATCTATTTTTATATGACCCTTCTGCCATATAACCATGGGTTGAAAGTACCATGAGAAATGTCATTTTTAAATCCAGAACGTAGGGCTACATGGAAAGTACCCAAACACAATATAAAACACTTGTTTAAGAAAAACAACAACAAAAAAAGCTATTGTTGCTATACCCTCTAAATCTTCACCTATTATGACCTTTTGAGTATTTACCTATAAACAAATACTAAGCTCTATTTACATCCACACAGGAATTCCCCAAGGTAGTAATAATGTTCTCCAAATCCCTAGTCAAATTTCATTTAAATGGAATGGTCCAGACAAAACCACGCACTCTGTGTTTGGCCCCTACACTCTGCCAGAATTCAATGTTCTTGCCAGAAAGCAAATACACTGTTGTTGTGATTTCATCCTAAGATTCCTGTGCCACTTTTCATATTTCAGTGTTTCTGAGAAGAGCCACACAGACCACACCAGATTCGGTTTAGTTATGGAGGGGCGCAGGCAAAATGTGCTTCAGCACGGCCTCAGTTACTAAAAGTTCTTTGTTGAAGTCAAATCCAGATGAACCACAATGTGCTAGGGAGAGAATCGCTTCGTATTTCCAAAGTGAAACAGCCAAGGGTGACCCAGAAATCCCTTTTTGTTTCAGTATTCTAAACATTTGTCCTAAAAAATAGAAATACAAAAATAAAAATATCTTACACCTGAGTAACCATAAAGAATATGCACATTCGACCTTTTCTTGATGATTTAGAGTCTTGCTTGCATTAGCATCCTGAGCACCCACGAGCACTGTCTGGTAACAACATCCCGGCCCATCCATTACAAGTCAGGAATAACTGGGAGAAGAGCAAAGTTGTGAAGGGCATGAGCTCTGAAGCCAGCGTGCTTGCTTCACTCCTGGCTTTGCCCCTTACTGACTATGCGATCTTAAGCATCTCTGGGTCTCAGTTTCTTTATCCGTAAAATAGGAGAATAATAATGGTACCCACCTCTCAAGGCTGTTGTGAGGATTAAATGAGTTGGTGTGTGGCAGGTGACAAGTGTTAGCTCCATACCAGGTTACCTGGTTTGCCACTGTCACAACCTGGGGGTTTCAGGGGCTCCCGGGGAGGAGAGAACCAGTCCTTGGCCGAGGACTGAGACCACGGTCTCCTTCACATCCCACCACCGTGAGTTCTGAAACTTGGCCGTCAGCTTTCTTCTTGCTCCATCCCCACCTATCCAAGCATCCGTGGTCCTGGAGACGTAGATGCTAGAAACAAGAAGACATCAATTGCCCTCACAGAGCCCCCTGGAAATTGCACCTCTAAAATAAATACCGTTATCCAGGTGAGAGTGAGTTTGCAAAGTTAAATTGAGCTTTCCAAGAAATACCACAATTGCATAGGGGCACTTGTACCCCAATGTTTATAGCAGCACTTTCAACAATAGCCAAATGATGGAAAGAGCCTAAATGTCCATCAACTGACGAATGGATAAAGAAGATGTGGTCTACATACCCAATGGAATACTACTTGGCAATGAGAGAGAATGAAATCTGGCCGTTTGTAGCAACATGGATGGAAGTGGAAGGTACTATGCTAAGTGAAATAAGTCAGGCAGAGAAAGACAGATACCATATGTTTTCACTCATATGTGGATTCTGAGAAACTTAACAGAAGACCAGGGGGGTGGGGAAGCGGGGGAAGTTACAGAGAGGGAGGGAGGCAACCATAAGAGACTCTTAAGTACTGAGAACAAACTGAGGGTTGATGGGGGGTGGGGGAGAGGGGAAAGTGGGTGATGGGCATTGAGGAGGGCACCTGTTGGGATGAGCACTGGGTGTTGTATGGAAACCAATTTGACAATAAATCATATATATATACATATATATATATATATATACACACACATATATATACATATATATATATGAAAGAAATATCACATTTGTTTATTTATATTCACTCCAACTCTGCACAATGATTCCAAAATTCAATCTCAGTACCTGTTGGGGCTTTCTGACCTACCAGGGGCATACCAAGAACCAAATGGGTCTCTTAAAGTCCTAGTTCCTGGTATTTCCTAGCCCATGCCAGGGGCAAAAGAAGCCAATTATTACTGGGGCTGAGGTCCCCATTTCCTGGCCTCAAGCACCCTGGGAACTCTACACAACCATTCCTGCCCTAGGCCTCACCGCTAACCTGGGGTACGGACAGAGAGGAAGTGGGGGCGCCATGACTCAGCTGGCTCGCCCACCTCCACCAGCTCCCCAGTCTCAGGATAGCTCCCCCTCCCTCTCAACTGTCAGTTGCACACCCCCCCAACAAAGATCCTCCTCCTCTCTCTGCTGCCTCAGGAGTTCATCGTCCAGCAACCCTAAATAACCTGTCTACTTTCTCAGAACAAGAAAGCTGGGATAAAACAAGTGACGCATAACAGTGTCTCCTTTGACTGCATTCTTCTATCGCAGCCCAAACCAAGCACAAGTTATTATCTTAATACATTATCTTGACACACAAGCTTTGTGTGTTGCTTACTAATCGTTCTCACGAATACTAAATGCAGCCACATAATTCTGGTGAACTGAGGACTCTGGTTATTAACGTTCTGTTAATCATGCTTTGAAGTGCTTTATTTTCAGCGCACAGGCAAGAATCCTAACTGCTTATGGAGTCTGGCCAGCAGAAAAGGCTGGTCTTGTTCTTTAAAGAGTGACAAACATTACCGATACCCAGTTTGGGGGCAGATATACCAGAAATGTATGTGTCTGTTTGTACACCCAGAGGCAGCTCCCCAAAATGTGGCATTTTCAGCACAGGCAGCTTCTGTGGCCCACCACGTGCCGTCTTCATGGCAGACTGCCAAGAACCCCACCCATCTGGGTTATTGCACAGGAAGGACAGGGCCACAGATGCCAGCCATCAGAGCTGGAGGGGCTCTTGCGTCCTGCCATGACACTGAGCCCACACCCTGTCCCTGTTGCCAGAACCGGCGGTGGGCACACAGGGACCGGGAGGAGGCCAGCAGGGGACACAAGCCAAAGTGAGGCCTTGATGAGAGCCCATCCCGCCTGATCTAACAATCTCATGGCTCCAGTTCATAGACCTTAATAATCTCCAAACCAGATTCATATGCATTATCTCTTTTGAGCCTCACAGTGCCACAAAACAGCTTCCTTATCGAGGAGACATCCACGACAGGCTGTCATTTATATTCACTCCAACTCTGCACAATGATTCCAAAATTCAATCTCAGTACCTGTTGGGGCTTTCTGACCTACCAGGGGCATACCAAGAACCAAACGGGTCTCTTGGTCCCAAGGTCACTCAGATAGAATGGGAGAGAATGACGCAAAAACGTGGCGTCCCAACTTGTGGCTGGAGAGATGCTTCCTTCCCCCAATGCCGATGCCTCTCTTACATAAAACTCATCACAGTTGAGAAAACATTTGCATAGCTATTACATCATTTACTCCTCTCCACCAAATCTAGGAAAGCAGTATTATCACTTCACGGGCAACAAAGTGTCAAATTGGTGATTTGCTCAGGGTGATAGACATAGCCAGGAAACCAAAGAAGGATCTTTGGTCTTCTTATCCTTTCCTCCTTCTGCTACCTCCTAGCTGCCTTTCCGTGAGCCTTTGGCTCTATTCCTTTGCCAGTTGGCAGCCAAAAACATCATCCCCCAGAATCAGGATGAGTGCTTGACGTCAAATATGTGTCTACTCTGTACCAGGCATTGTGCTCATTTTGAGGATACAAAAGCCAATGAGAGATGACCCCTAGTGGGGTTCCAGGACCAGCGGGGGAGACAGACTGGAGAACAAATAGTATGCTATCAGCCATTAGTGCTGTGATAATAGCATGCACGGGTGCTCTGCATATTCAAGGTGAAGGAAATGCATTCTTCTTGCCTGGGAAGTGGGTGGAGGTGATACTGAAGCTCTCCTGGTGTTACCCAAACACAGGAATTAGCTGACATACAACAAAAGGACAAAAACTTACCTCCAGTGGTTTATTGAGACTAATGAAAATAATAAGGGCAGGAGAGGAAAGTGATCGGCTAGACTACTGATCCTTTCTATTCTTAACACTTTAATTGAAATTGTCCTGAGTCATGCTTACAACGCTTGACATTTCTTGGAGCCATAACAGGTAAAAATCCTCAGCAGCCAAGTTGTTTGTCTAAATTCATCCTGGAATGCATGCCACAGTTGCCATGAGATCCCATGCAAGGAAAATGAAAAGGGCAAATTTAGAAGCAGATGACAAGTGTCAGGTCCTGGCATTTCCAAGAAGCTTGTGAAATTCTGTCCTGTTTACTCGAAGTCTAATCTCCCTTCCCAAAGCCTATCCCCCACACAAGGATGAGGGGGGTGCTCACACTGGAGCTGTTACTTCCTGCAGCTTTCAGCTGAGGACATCAGCCCCGCCTGCCTCCGGGGTGCCCGCAGGGATGCTGGGCAGCCCAGGGCCTTCTGAAAGGCTGGCATCACCAGTTCCCTGAACGCAGCATTCCAAACAACACAGTGACAAAAGAAAGCCAAAATGGTGTAGGCATAATACGTTGTTTACGCAGCGCCCTGGCCCTCGGTCTTCTTAAGCAGGTGGCTTTACAGGAAAAGACCAGAGACAGATGCAGAAGAACAAGACCTCAGACCAGCCCCTTTCTAAGGCCGGGCTCATCTTCCTAATGGGACAACACATGCCTGGTGACAGAAAGCTAAGGAGGATGGCAGGATTCTTCCCAGTGCAGGAACAAAGAGTAGAAAGCTGCCTCCAGATTGTTACTTCCCCCAAAAGGCCAGGTGTTAACGTTTTAAACAGCAGGGTCAGTGATCCTCTTGGTAGATATCTATTAACAAAGTAAGTTTTTATTCCTACTGGCACTCAAAAACTCCTTTGCATTTTGAAACTTTTTAAAGACGTGGCTATGTTAGGAAATGCTGTTTTGTAACCTTTGCTGAGCTCGGATCCAGGCCGCAACATTTTCCGCTAAACTCCCCAGAAGGGATCATTCCCTTCTCACCGTTTGGCCGGCCTCCCCAGGGTTACACCCACACAGAGCAGCAATCTAATTTTCATCTGGTCAACCCCTGGGAGCTATTTTGGGTTTGGCCTGCTTTTAATCCACTTTTCCTGCCAGTGTAGGCTCACCCCTCTACTCTCCTGGGACTCTTGACTCTAAGGAAACGTTTGAAAAATACAGACTTCCCATAGGGCAGAAGTCAGTGCCCAGCTCAGCCAACAGGGCTGCCAGGAGGTGCTAAGTACCACCCAGAGTGCCTCTGGGGAGAGACAGGAAAGGCAGGAGCTGGCCTCCCACCCTCAGCTCTCCGGGCTCTGCACTCCCTCCCCTTTCTGCCCCCAGCCTTTGGCTCACTCCCGCAGTATCCTCAGCGCACCATGCTACGTGTCTGACCCTCTGCTCGTGTCTTACTTACTCTACGCCTAGAGCGCACGCACATTTGTATAGCTAATTCCTGTTGGTCCATCAAGGCCTCTTCCCGTCTCCAGGGTGGCTCAGGTACTCCTCCTCCACACTCCTGTAGACTCCGCCCCAGTAGGGCTAAGACCCCACCTTACAGAGCTGGACCCTTTTCTGGTCTGTCCTCCACCTGCTCCTGCCAAATTGCGAACTCCGTCAGGGTAACCACTGTGCTTCGTTTACCCCTGCACGCTAAGCGCCAGGCACGTGGTCCATGTCCCATATGCCTTTGCCGAATTGAATTTAACTGAGCTAGAAAGGCGTTGGCAGGACAAGATGAGAGACAGGAAAAAGAACTGGAGGAAGAGAAAAGGAAAGAGAGCATTTGATGCAAAGTGAGAAGGCATCTCCAAACTCTACCTCATCTATCGTGCTTGACCTTGTATGTGGACTAAAGCCAAGCTGACGATGAATCAGGTGGAAATGATGATACTATTTCTCACCTCTGCTGCCTAGGGAAAGGGTTCCCAAGATCACTGTCTCCAGGGGCCAACTTAGGTAACATCAGTGTGAAGAAGTAGGCCAGATGTTAACCAGCAGGGAGCGGTGGAACCATAGAAACATGGGAGAAACTCTCACCAGACCAGACATTCATATCCAAACATATTGGGCCAAGCAGAGCCAGCCCATGGATCTGCCGTGGGCTCAGGTGGCCAGAACAAGAAGCACAGTGCTCTGCATCCCAAAGGACTGGCGTGAAAACAGAACCTGTTTCCCCTTACTTTTCTATATTTTACTTATTTAAGATGCATTCGACGGTGTCATTAATAACAGTGTCTTAACTACATGGAACTACCATTTAACACACTGTTTCTGTAGTAGTAGTTCAAGGGAAATGTAGTTCAAGGGAAATGTAGTTCAAGTTCTAACTCTAAATGTGAGGCATGCCCTAGCACCCTGTCTTTGGTGATGACAGCATCCATTGTATCAACACCCGAGGGACAGAACTCCCAACAGGGAGGCAGTCCTGGGCACAGGAAGCTTAGGTTCTCTCCATACCTCTGTACCTATGTCTATATTTCCTCTCTACTCGACACGGCAGACATACCAAAATATCTATTTACAAGAGCCACATTATCCCCATCCCCTTGCCCACTGTATGTCATTCTATGCTCTCTGCCTCACCTTCACCTGGCTCTCTCCTTTTCATTCTTGAGGTCTCTGCTTTCCTGGACCCTCCCCCAGCTAGGTTAACTGACACTCCAAATACTTCCAGAGCACTAGGGACTTTCCCTAGCACAGTGCTTATCCACACCAGAGTGTAATTGTCATTTGTGGTCTGATCTCCACGACACTGGCAGGTGCAGGGCATGGTTGTATCCCCAACATCTGCCCAGTGTCACATACTTAGGGGTCAGCATTGAGTGGACGAGCAAATGAATCTGTGAAAGAATAAATGAACAAAGTGGATAAAGCAAACATTCCAGCTAAACGTCTGGCCAGGTATTCTCAAATGGATCACATAACACAGTCCCATATAAGGACAGAAACAAATCTTGAATCTGAAATTCCCCATACCTGCAAGGTTCAATGCATACTTCATCTTCACAATAACCTCCTTGACATAAGTATTATCATTTTTCTTTTACAAAAAAAAAAAATGTGAATTGCAGATCAGAGATACTGAACAACTTGCCAAACATCATACAGCTGGTAAATGGCTAAGCCCCAAACTCCAACCCAGATCCACTGACTATAAAACCTGTATTTTCCCACCACACCAGACTGGTCAGAGGTTCGGAGATCATTAATAGAGAGGATAAGTGTGCTGCTGCCCACATTCTTAGCCCTAATATTCTAGGCTCACAAGGCTGAGTCAACTCTTAGAAGATGTCAATTCCCAGAGCAGATTTTGGATCACAGCTGTTATGATTAGGCACATTAACTTCAGGTAGAAGCTTCATTTCACTAGCCTGGGACTTTTATGAGCATGGAGCATTCCCTCTACCTGCTGTCCTAGACTGCCCTCTCCCATTTCCCATTCTCATTTTGCACATTTTAAAGAACGGACGACCTTAAGCCACGTCCCCAAATCTTCCTAATTAAAATGCTAAGGCAACATTTATCATCATATTTTGGCAAATAGAAGCATGACAGAGACAGAGACAGTCAGGAAGGGGGAAAGAAACAGAAAGAAAAAGCAGGGTTATACACAATAGGCTTTTAAAATACCCTATTCGGTAGAGGTGTAACAATGACGCACATGACTAGAGAAAAGAACAAGATGGAGGAAGCTCTCTGGCATTTTGTACCTTATAAAGCTACTGACTAAAACAATCCTTAAAGTCACGTAGTATTAAGTGACAAGTAGTTTAACTACAGTAGGATGAGTCAACCACTGCATATTCCATTCTATTTTAGCATTGAATCCTAAGATGATTCAGGCTAACCATGCCATTTCCCAAACTGATTTAAAATCAAATCTTCACGTGGAAGAGGGGGAATCACTGGACTGCAACCCAAGTGACAGCCAGTCTTCATAAGAGTCCAGTTGAGGGTCTATAAGACCCTGAGACATCTGCGTGGAAAGGACCCAGGGCTGTTCACACTGGCTGATGTGGTCTTTGAAAATGGGCCAGCAAGGCTCACAGAGAAAGAAAGCAGACCTTTTCAGAACTCAGCAAGTCTGCACAGTGACATAAGACATAGACAAGGACTGCCGTGTTGAGTTTGCAAATGTGATTTTTACCACACTAATGAAAATAGTTCCGGTACAACCTATGCCACCTACCAGTTCATCAAGTTTGTTTTGGAGGAGAGGCACTTTTATGTCTAGCCTCCATCAGGCAGAAGGCTCATTAAAAGCAAGTAGCATTGATGGCAAATTCACTGGTGTTTTCATGGGGGCAATGGCAACACACTATGGGTAAGAGAGGGATTATCTCTACCAACCAGCATACCAAGACAAACTTAGACCATGGGGCTCCAGATAAACTATCCATTGCTCAAGACAAGAGGCAGCCTTTTGTAAGAGAAATATTTACAGCTGGAGAGCCATGGTCTTAGAAAGAAAATGTCTTAAATGAAAGTTTATGCCTTTGTAGCTTTACCCTTTCAGATCCCCAAATACTCCCCATCACTGTTTTCTTTTTTCCTTTTTCACTCCCACAAAGTCACTATCCCTCTGCAAGTTTGGGGAGAATGGAATTGCTGCCTATTCTGCAGCAAAATATAAAGAAAATATACCATGCTCAGTGAAAGAAACCAGTCACAAGAGGTCCCACACTGTATGATTCCTTCTATATGAAATGTTCAGAGTAAGCAAATCCATAGAGGCAGAAAGTAGATTACTGGTGATTAGGGCTGAGGTGTGAGGGAGGAGGGAGATTGGGGTATGATAGCTAAAGGGTATGGAGTTTCTTTTTGAGGTAGTGAATATGTGCTAAAATTAATTGTGGTGATGGTTATGCAGCTCTGTGAATATACTAAAAAAAATGTGCATTTCAAATAGGTGAATTGTATGTTCTGTGAATTATAAAGCTGTTGAAAGGAAGAAAGAAAGAAAGAAAGAAAGAAAGAAAGAAAGAAAGAAAGAAAGAAAAGAGGGAGGGAGGAAAGAGAAAACATAGTGGCCCAAGGAAGGAGTGGTGATAGTTACCTTGGCTCAACCTGGAGGCCAAGTTGTCTGCTTCCCTCTAGTGTGAGCATCCACCACCCTCTCCCATCCCCTGTACACATTTACACACACCAAAACCTATACTCCAACCATCCCAATTTACATTGCCACCCAAACTCCATGCAGTTCTGTCCCTTTGAGCTTTTGCACCAGCTCCTCTCTACCTTGAATGCCTACCCACCCCCATTTCCCACCAAAACAGCTCTCATTCATCCTTCAAGAGGGGTTCAAATGTCACACTCTTCAGGATGTCTCTCCTGACCTTCCCTGATAGTTAATGGGCTCCTCCTCTTCACCTCTGGAGGACTGTCCTACTTGCATACCTGTATTACATGACAGGGTGTTTGTCACAAGATGCTGCAACCTATTTCAATGCATATGGCACCCCCCATGAGACCACAAGCTCATGAAGGGTAAATACTACATTTTATTCATCTTGGTATCGACAAAACCTGGAACAGTGATGTCGTACAGAAGGCATCTAGAAAATATTTGCCAAATGACCCAATAGAATGGAGGTGAGATACCGCCGATGCAGGTCATGGAAAGGTGACCAGAAATCACCCCTAACTCCTGTCCACAGCAGAAACATTAATGGTTTCTCCAAGAAAGCGTCTGGGTGCCAAGTCCACCCCAAGTGGGAATCCTGCCCACAGAGCTCCAGGGGCCCTTCTGGTGCTTGGGCAAGATCCAAGTCTGGAGGGGAAAGGCAAATGGAGGGCACCACGTGTGGTTAGACAAAAAGAGCTGTGAACGCAAGTAGAACCACAAAGCAAGCCTTGGGTAACAAGCACAATGACAAAGCAGTTTGTGGAATGTTTTCTAGGGAAACCAAACTCCATAGAGACTGCTTGATCAGAATTGTGTTTAAAATGAAATCTGAGCATTTGCTGATATTCAGCCTAGAAGTTTCTGTACATAAAACCAGCATCCTGAACAAACGATGCAGCCAGCCGAGCACTGACAAGAGAGGGCAAGAAGAGTGTGAAACCCAGAGGTCACCTGAACCTGAGAGAAGAGGCTACGAAGTCCAAAGCCAATCTGTGGATTTTTATGTGTTTATGTTGATGGTAATGGGTAGACTTCCTAAATGTAAGTTCACCCATTCTCAAAAGTCATTATATTGACCTCATAGAGTCCAGAATTAAAGATGTCCCTCTAGGTCTTAAACTTATTATACTGCTATTTAAAAATATACCATTATTATGTGGATATCGTAGCTCCAATATAACTTGCAAAGCATCACAAGCTTACGAATATAATGGAAACAATACCTCAAAGGTCGATAAAACTCTAATTAGCCATATTAAATGAATGGCACCAATAACAGTGTCTTGTTGACATTACTTCACAGCATAAATACGATGCTGGCATTTTTGAGTGTGGCATGCCTGTGACACCCTGTGCCACAGGATGACTCAATACTCCGATCACTTTCCTCAGTTCAATTTGGTGCTATACCTCCATTCACACAAAGTTTTGCGATGAGATTTGCCCTTCACTGGAGTGACTTCAGTCATAACTGTGGGTACTGAAATTAAACCAGCGTGCTAGTGATGAGTTCATCATCCAGTTGTGCCAATGATTGAATTAACTGCATAATTTTAAATTGTTTTCATATTGTAAAGGTTAGATGACTATGAGTTATGTTTGCATAGAGAACCTGTGGATTCCTCTTTGAGAAACATTTGATTAGATGAACCACCAATCCTGGCAGCAGTCAACCAATCTGATCACCCTTTATGCCCAATGAAAGATAAATCACTCCAGTCACCAGAAATCTTGAAGAGACAGCAGGTCCCTGCCCAGGAGAGTGTCAGTATTTAGAGTAAAAGACAGGGATCAGTACTTTCACAGTGAGTTTTCCTCCAGAAGTTACCAGCAAAGAGAAGAAATCCCAAGAAGGCAAAGGGCAGAGGGGATGACCCACCTCTCTCCTCAACAAGTCCTGCCCAGGGAAGCTTCTCTCCCAGCTGAGATCACCTCCTCTGAGTCCGCTCCCCAGGTGGCCACAGTTACCAAAGCTCTGTGAACCTGTTAGTTGTTTTACAACTGGCTTGTCTTGCCTTGTAACCTTTCGTTTGTTTGTTGTTGTTATTTAGCTGTGGTAAAATACACATAACATATAATTGATCCTCTTAAATATTTTTAAGTATACAGTTAGGTAATGTTAAGTATTTTCACCTTGCTGTACAGACTCTGGAACTTTTCCATCTTGAAAAACAAACTTTGTACTCATGAAACAATAACATCCCATTTCCCTGTCTTCCTAACCGATGGAAACCATGATTCTACTTTCTGTCTCTATGAATTCGACTTCCCTAGATGCCTCCTACAGTGGATTCATACAAAATTTGACCCTTTGTGAGTGGCTTATTCCAGTTAACATAATGCCCTCAAAGTTCATCCATACTGGGTATAGACCTGGTTTTCCTTCCTTTTTATGGCTGAGTAATCCATTGTATGTATACGCTACAGTTGCTCATCAGTCCATCCATGGATCGACATTTAGGTTGCTGCCACTTTTTGGCTATTGTGAATAATGCTGCCAGGAAGCTGGATGCACTTTATTTTTTCCTGAATTGGCTGGTTATTTGGGTTCTATCATATCAACATCTGAATTTTCTTGATTTCTTAATCTCCTTTTAAACCTGAGAAAAGTTTGCCTCTGAGATTTGGTGCTTTGTTTTTTCTGCAGCGTACAATTGCATATGCTTTCTGCCTCCAGGTGTGGGCACAAAGCTTCATGGGTGACAGGTTATAATGGCTAGACTCCAGAACATCCTGCAGGAACATATAAACATGTGCGTAGACAATGATGTTTGATTCAGCTTCCCAGAGGAGGAGAGCTAAGAGGGGTGTCATTCTCAGCCATCAGCCACAGGGCTTCACGTCACTGTGGTAAGATCCTGGTGTATCCTCAGAAGGATCCTGCCATAGAGCTTTGGGAAGCCTCCTCCCTCACCAACCTTCCATTCCAAGGATTTCACAAATGCTTCAGTGGAAGCTACCTCCCTTATAAGTGATGAAGGCAGCCCAAAGTTAGCTGCAAATTGAAGGTGGAGGCTGTCATCCATGATGATGCCTTTCCTGTTAGGGACACACAAAATGTGCTATGACATGTGGAGGATCACTTAGAATACCACCATCTAACAGCTGCCACACATACGCACACACACACACACACACACACACACACACATCCCACAGAAAAGTGGCAGCTGATGTCTACAGCCCGCTGACCTGAAATCCATCCTCCCAGACTCAGGGGCCATGCACAAGTTCATCTTAACGCAGGTCAATTTTCTCCTGGTCAGAGAAAATAATTCCCACAGAGCACACTTATTCCTCCCAACTGGTCTCATGAGAAAACATCTTCCCCACACCACATGAGAACTTGTGTTTTCACAAAAGGGGAAACCTCAGACGTGTCTTCCCTCTCTGGGTCAACAGCTGCTCAAGGCGCCCCCCCGGGCTTTCTCTGGTTGCAACTGGGTCTTCTCTCCCTGCACACCTGGAACCAGGTGGAAGAAGGAACTCACGGCGGAGGCTGAGGGGTAAAAGGTGGAAGAGTCCACTTTCTTAGCAAACTTAAATGGTACCCACCTGCTGAGAGGAGGAAGCAAGAGGCAGAGGATTGAGCCCTGGGCTGAAAACCCTAACAGAAGACCTGGATCCCAGGGTGGGCTGCTTCCTCCTTTTCCCTATATTGTGAAGCCGATGTGAAGGCCAAACATAATTTGTGAAAATGTTTTGTAAAGGCTAAAATGCTTTACACATGGAAGGCATTGTTGCTTCGTAAAAATAAATAAATAAATTTAATAAAAATAATTGTCCTGCTCTGAAACATTTTGTTCACAATTTTAATGGCTCTGGGGTAGGATTTGGTTTTAGGAAAGAGCCAACGATTATACAAAGCACCAGCTACATCCCCCCAGGCCTGAATCCTGTCCAGGATCAAAGGGCTGCTTTAAGATCAAAAGGCTCTGCAATCCTGAAACCAAGCCTGGATCTGCCTCACCCTAGTGCTCCTAGAGGGGACCAGCTCCACAAAACAGGAAACATCCCCTCCTCTTTGTTCCCGGGCAAGCTTAGTTCCGACCTTTTTTTCCCATCTGCATGACTTGCTTATTTTATGACTGGAGGTTTGCACCTCTTAATCCCCATCACCTATTTCACCCGTCCCCTTACTTTCCTCCCCTCTGGTAACCCGTAGTTTGTTCTCTGTATTTATGAGCCTGTTTCTGTCATTTTATTTGTTTGTTCATTTGTTTTGTCTTTTAGATTGCACATGCAAGTGAAACCCTACGGTATTTGTCTTTCTTTGCCTGACTGATTTCACTTAGCATAATAATACCCTCTAGCTCCCCCATGCTATTGCAAATGGCAAGATCGCATTGTTTTTATGGCTGATATGATTCTATTATATGTATATATATATATATATATATATATATATATATATATATATAATAGATATGTATGTATGTATGTATATCACATCTTCTTTATTCATTCATTTATTTGATGGACACTTGGGTTGCTTCCATATCATGGCTATTATAAATGATGCTGTAATAAACAGGGGTGCATATATCTTTTCAAATTAGGTTTTTGTTTTCTTCGGGTAAATATTCAGTAGTGGAATTACTGGATCATATGGAGGCATTTCTATCTTTAATTTTTTGACGCATTTCTATGCTGTTTTCCACAGTGGTTACACCAATTTACATTCTCACCAACAGTGCACACAAGGGTTCCTTTTTCTCCACATCCTTGGCAACACTTGATATCGCTTGTCTTTTTGATACTAGCCATTCTGACTGGAACAAGGTGATATCTCATTGTGGTTTTGATTTGCACTGCCCTCATAATTGGTGATGTTGAGCATCTTTTCATTGTCTGTTGCATTCGTATGTCTTCTTTGGAAAAATGTCCATTTGATTCTCTGCCTATTTTTAATTGGCTTCCTTGGGGTTTTTTGGTGTTGAGTTGTATAAGTTCTTTATATATTTTGGATATTAACCCCTTATCTAATATATCATTTGCAAATATCTTCTCCCATTCAGTATGTTGCTTTTTTGTTTATATGAAACCACAGAAGACCCTGAAGAGCCAAAACAATCTTGAAAAAAGAAGAACAAGGCTGGGGGTATCATAATCACAGATCCAAGGTATGGTAATCAAAACCATATGGTATTGGCCCATAAAAAGACACATAGATCAATGGAACAGGATAGAGAGTGAAGAAATAAACCCACACGGGGGCACCTGGGTGGCTCAGTCGGTTGAGCGTCCGACTTCGGCTCAGGTCCGACTTCGGCTCAGGTCACGATCTCACGGTCCGTGAGTTCGAGCCCCGCGTCGGGCTCTGGGCTGATGGCTCAGAGCCTGGAGCCTGCTTCCGATTCTGTGTCTCCCTCTCTCTCTGACCCTCCCCCGTTCATGCTCTGTCTCTCTCTGTCTCAAAAATAAACTTAAAAAAAATTTTTTTAATAAAAAAAAAAAGAAAGAAAGAAACCCACACGTATATAGTCAATTGATCTATAATAAAGGAAGCAAGAATATACAATGGGGAAAGATAGTCTCTTCTATAAATGGTGTTGGAAAAACTGGACAACTACATGCAAAAGAATGAAACTCGACCACTTTGTTTCACCATATACAAAATTAACTCAAAATGGATAAAAGACCTAAATGTGAGACCTGAAACCATAAAATTCCTGAAAGAAAACATAAGCAGTAATCTCTTGGATATGGGCCCTAGCAATGTATTTATGGATATGTCTCTTCACGCAAGGGAAACAAAAGCAAAAATAAACTATTGAGACTACACCAAAATAAAACGGTTTTGCACAGCAAAGGAAACGTATTTGTCAAAAAAACAATAGTTTCCACTTTTATCTCCTTCCCTACCCGGAAGCAATGAATGCTCACAGAGCTTACTCAGGGCAAAGTCAGAAGGGAGCAGGGCAGACAGATGACCTAGCGTCTCAATGGTGGGCACAGAAGGAAGTGTTCTTTGCTTTACATACATTCTCAAAACGATCAATGGAAATATCAACGGAAATGATCAATGAAACAGGAAATATCACCATTAGAAGGAAATACAAGGATGTCTTTCCTGTTTTATCATGAACCTCTAGTGATAAAAATTCTACTAGAAATAAGTTTGCATAAGATGTCCGATTAGAATACATTTCTGTCCCTCTCTTTCACCCCCTGCCACAATGGCCTCTACTTCTCTCAGAAAAATGAACATCATGGTAGTTTCTTCTAGGTACTCATTCATTCCCCATCCTAAGCAGTATCCTCCTCCTCTCCAAATGGTAAACCCCAACATTCACCTGACTATTGGACTGCTACCCTATTGGTTAATCAGGAAGAGCATCGTAAAAACTTCCATCCAGAAGGACACCAGTCTCCAGTATTACTGGAACCACAGGGGAGATGGGTGCACTTCAGGGGTGCTGCTGCTCTCTGGCCTGGCCCCGACTGCCCTTCTTAGCCGCTTGCTGTGCTCCTATGAGTCCATGATAGCTGTTCCAAAGAGCTGTCCCCGGTCTGCTTTGTGCCACTGACCCTAGTCACATCAGTACACCAAAGCTCTATACTGGCAATCACACCCAGGCTGCTTGGCCCTCAGTGCACTGGAGCCAAACTGAGATGCATCTGGTCAGGAAGCACTCTCTTGCCTGGGCCAGACTGCCAATCACACGGCTCTTCTGGTTCGGCCCCTAACCCTCTCTCAGGAGCTCAATAGCCAGTCTTCCCCACATGTGTAACCTGAATCTAACCATGAGGAAACAATCAGAAAAATCCAAGTGGAGGGTTTGAAAAGCAAGTGCCCTGGACCCTTCTAAAATCTTCATGTCTGGAAAACTACAAAAGAGCAAGGGGACTGGTTTCTAAACTAAAGAGGACCCAAGACACACGACAACTAAAGACAATGGAAGGTCTTGCGTCAGGTTCTGGAATTTGAAAATATAACTAAAAAAAAAAAAAAAAAGGGTGGTAAAAAACCTTAGTGGGAACTTCGAGGGAATTTGAATGGGAGCTGCCTATTAGATAATAGTGTGGTACAAATGTTACATTTCTGAGTGGGAAGTAGTATTGCAGTATGTAGAATAATGCCCCTTTTAATAAGATATAAATGATGTGAACACTCATGATGCCTACAACTAACTCTCAAGCGGTTCAACAACAACAACAACAAACGCAGCTATGTATGCTACACACACAGAAAGAGAGAGAGAGAGAGAGAGAGGAAGCAAATGTTGTAAAATGTTAATATTGGTGAAGGCAAGTAAAGCATAGTGTACTCTTCTTGAAACTTTTTGAAGATTTCAAATTTCTTATACTAAAATATTGAGGTTCATAAAACCAGGCAGAGGAGACAGACATTTTGCATTTCTCTGCTATCCGTATTTTTCTCATCTCTCTCTAAGAAGCTCATGCACTAAACTTGGGGGAAGCAAGCAACTCACACAAAACAATTCATGAAGCAAATGTGAGGGGTGGGGTGCTAGCTCATTGACAACCCATTTATCCTGAAAGTAAATATACTCTGTATTATGACTTGAACTCAGTGAAGATCCCACTGCGTTTGTAAATAATGGAATTCATGAATTGTATCCATTTGGGTTTATCTCTGTTCGTTAACACAGGATGGGAAATGATAATGCTGTTCAAATTGCTGGGTCCCAGAAGACCAAAAGAGAACATGGAGCCCAAAAACATATCTCATCTAAAGACTTTTAGGCAGCCTGCTTGCTACAGGACTCTATTTTTCACCAGGGTCAACCCTACTCTTGGTGGCTCCAAGATGACACAGTATTCAAGGGAAACAGCATTAAATATAGGTAGAATTGAGATTTCACAAGTCCCCTTTCAGGGATTAACTCAAATTCCTTTCTCCATGAATTTCTTCTTATGCTGCACTTTAAACACACTTCTAAGTGTACTTCTAGTAAAACTAAGGCAACCAGGGGGCGCCTGGGTGGCTCAGTTGTTTCAGTGTCCAACTCTAGATTTCAGGTCAGGTCATGATCTCACAGTTCCTGAGTTCGAGCCCCACATTGGGCTCTGTGCTGGCAGTGTGGAGCCTGCTTGGGATTCTCTCTCTCTCTCTCTCTCTCTCTCTCTCTGTCCCCCCCCGCCTTGCCCTTCCCCAGTTCTCTCTCTCAAAGTAAATAAACTAAAAAAAAAAAAAAACACAAAACAACAACAACAAAACAACTAAGGCCACTGGATTTCTGACACAACTGTCTTCAAAAACTGTGTCTGTGGCTGGACATTGGTGAAACCACATGGTCCAGTATTTGACCTGGAAAATACAGTTGCTGTAATTATAGGGATTATTGCATGGTTCCTTGTATTACAGTGCTTTGTGTTCTCAAGTCTTTCTCCCCCAGTTGACTATACATTCCCTCGAGGGAAAGGATAACGGACGTGTTATTCTCTCTGTCTCCAGTTGTTCCCTTTGTGCGTGATTCCAGCCACTCCCCCAACTGTATTTTCCACTTGTAGGCTGACCATGCTTACAAGTCACTTTGGCTGTCTTCAGAGTTTCAGGTTATATGTCCAACTCCCTGCTGAGCATGGCCTTTTTCAGGTCCTCCAAGTATTAAATATTCAAGCCTTCTCCTCCCTCCTCAAAATTCTCTTCTCCCTCTTAGATTCCCAGTCTCAGCTCACCAAACCTCTGTTCACGCGTTCAGCCAAGCGGCAACATAATTCATCCTGCTTTCTCCCTTATCTCCTCTCCTTTGCCAATGTGTCATGAAATCCAATTGCTTCTTTGTCTCCTAAATGGCCCTTAGACTTGTCTACTTCTCCCCACTCCACCCTCCCTCCCCTTCCTTAGCTCAGGAGCTCAGCTCTCACCTGGACTATTACGCAAGACTTCTAACTGACTCCCTGTTCCAGTCTGGACACCCTCCGCACTCAGATTCATCCTCTGTTTTGCAGTTAGCTGATACCAAAGCATGCCATCCTCAACATAAAATCACTCTATGGCTTTCCGACATGACAGAAAGCTCCTTGCGTGGCCTACTGGTCCTGCACGAACTGGCCTGTACCCTTCTAATTTCCTCTTCTGCCTCTCCCTGCCTCACAATGTATGCTCTAATCTTGCTAAAGCACCTGTAGCTCCTAACAAACATTCTGTGGTTTCAACTTTCCTTGCTGTTGCTCACACTCTTTAGCCTGGAATTTCTGTCTATCGTTTGTTGACATAGCTACCCTTTACTCACCTTTCAACACTCAGCTCAGCCTCCATCACTTCTTGAAGCCTTCTCAGAAGCTCAAGCTGAGTGCTGTCCTTCATACCCCCTAAGGCATCCTCTGCATCCCTCTCCCTTGTCCATAACCATATTATATGAAAATCCATGTATAAGTCTGGCTTCCCAACGAAAAGCACAAGCTCTTAACCGGAGGGACTGATTCCCACTTTTATTTGCCTCCAAAGCAGCTGACACGGTGCTTAGAAAATAGTAAATGTTTGTTAAAAAGCGCCATTTGCTTCTTATTTTGACTCGCATGGAATCATGTCGCAGTAGATGACCAAAGGATGTCTTTAGATCTTATATTCCTGGGATGGAAGGTAGGAAGGAGCACAGTAAACCTTTCTTCAGAATCCCAGCTGATGAGAGGGGTGCGGGGCTCTGTTGCTTTTCCTGAACACTTTCTCCAAGTATGGCACCTTTTCAACAAGCATGACATGATCGTTGAGAAGCCTGTGGTAAAAAGACATTAGAGGAAGCAGTGCAAAATACCTGGCCGAAACACTAAGGACATGGCTATGAGGTGTGAAACAAAGACCGTTTAAAACAAGGATCCAGGGGCGCCTGGGTGGCGCAGTCAGTTAAGCGTCCAACTTCAGCCAGGTCACGATCTCGCGGTCCGTGAGTTCGAGCCCCGCGTCAGGCTCTGGGCTGATGGCTCAGAGCCTGGAGCCTGTTTCCGATTCTGTGTCTCCCTCTCTCTCTGCCCCTCCCCTGTTCATGCTCTGTCTCTCTCTGTCCCCCAAAAAATAAATAAACGTTGAAAAAAATTAAAAAAAAATAAAATAAAATAAAACAAGGATCCATTTTCCTGTGCTCTGTGCCAACCAGCCTGTCTTTACCCCAGCCTGTCGCCTCTTCCTGTCTCGGTCCCCTGAGGTTAAAACCTGCCATGCATCCGTATTTTGAGTTTCAAAATTTTGTCTTCCCATATTCTATTCTGCCGTAGTGCCTGGAATCTTACTTCCCTCACCCTTCAAATTCATATTTCTTAAAACTTGCAGCACTGCCCTGGTACGCATTTTGAAGTGTGTCTGAAACCCTTTCTCACCATGTCCTTGCTAGAATGGCCATTTCCTCTTTGTGTTTCACCATCTTAGAACCCATTGTGTGTCTGATATACACACATTGTTCACCTGTCTCCTACTAGGACTGTGAACTCCTTAACGCCAGAATATATGGCACACGTACCTTTATGTCGATAGGCCTAGCCCAGCGTCTCGTGATATGCGTGGTTCATACAGCTCACTGACTGAATGTTCTCATATAAAGAAAGCAGAGTCCTGAAAGCGTAGGGTTGGCACATTTTGATGGTGGAGAAGGGGAAGTAATTGGGAGCCAAGTGGATCGATCAAGCCTCCTGTGAGTTGACATGATGATGCCTGGCAGCAGTCTTAGGGCATTGGGGTCACTTGGGGGTGGCAAGACAGAATGGGAGAAATAATTCCCAACAGACTCTGAAAAATGCTTTGCAGTGGTGGTACCTATGCCCCAGGCACTTTACCTGGCAGTTCAGAAATCTTCCTGGGAGTTCCAGAAAATCTAGAGGAACTACATATGCAGATATTACATTTGTGTCTGGGCCTGTCAGTTTGGTCTCCCATTACAATCCCCACACCAGCTAAGACCACAGCTTTTGTGTGATTTCAATCCTGGCAGCGCCTGCAGAATGCTTCCTTAAGTGCCCAGAGAATGTTTGATGACTTGTAAACCATGTTCTTTGACATTGAAATAGTCGTTAAACATGGGAGTGGCTTCAAGTGAATTTTAACTAAGTCTTAGGAAAATAGTCCCAGTCAGATTGTATTCCTTGAGTTTTTAATTCACATTCCACTACCCCCAAGATGTCACAGCCTCTTCCTGAATATGCTTCTAAAAGTCAGGAGCACATTTTCATCGGAGAGAGTGCTGAGTGAGGGAGGCTGAGCACCAGGCTATCAAAAGGCTCCCAAAGGTGCTTCCCAATAGGGGTATTGCTTTCATGCTAATTTATTGTGCATTTTAAAGTCACCTCCATCATACTCACAACTACCCCTCCCTCTTAAATCAGTTAGAGTCAAGCTAATTAATACAACAGAACTGCAGCCTTCTCATCTAAAACAAACACTCTAAACGAAGCAGAGAAGCCACAGTAAGAGAGCCTAGACTTGCCAGAGGAGCTCATATGCTCAGCAGTAAAAAGCAGAGGAACCTGTAAGAGGTATAAAGGCACAAAGCTATATTTATAACGCACGTAAAATGATAGGCAACGTCTCTTGAACATCTGTTAGGTGCCAGGCACTTTTTAGACATTATCTCATTCAACTACACATAACCCTACAAGATAAACATCATTAATCCCATTTCACAAATAAGAAAATTGGACTCTCAAAGAAGCCAAGCATTTTGGCTAAGATTTCTCATCTAGAAAGTAAGGGAGCCAAGATACAAACTCAAGTCTTGCTGATTTCAATTCAGTGCCTATTGGGCTGTATCCATCATTTCCCCCACACACATAGGAAACCAAGAAACCCACAGAGAGTGTCATCTCTAGGGCACGGTCAGAAAACAGGAACTCCACTAGTATTTGAACCAAGAGAATTTACTATAGAGAGTTGTTTGAACAGGTATTGGGGCACTGAAGAAAACAGGGAACCCTGAGGTATAAAGAAAGCTGGTAACTGCAGGAAGTAACCAACGAGCACCTCTAGGGCTGCAGGAACACAGAGAGGGGACTCGGGGAGGCCGACCCTGGAAGCTTGGAGAATGCCCCAGAGCTAGGCCTCAGACTTAGGAGGGGGCACTGCCTGTCTGGGGCTGGTCCCTCAGAGCACGCATGTGCGATGGTGCTGCTTTGGGGAATTCTGAAAGAGGCTGGAAACTGCAACTAACTGGAAGCGTGCTGCTTCCAGGGTGAAAAGTCCCTGATGGGGACGCTGACAGGAAAAGCAAGCAAACAGAAAGGGCAAGTAACTTCTCCCTTTCCTGCCTCCCTGCAGGGCTGCTAATTGGCAAAGCAGACATGTCCTTAGCAGAGCCCCAGTCCCAGCCCAGGGGAACGGAGCACAGGAGGCAGGTTTGGAGCAGAGAGAGAATGGCTTCCTAACCAGCACAAGTGGGTTGTGTGTAAGCACCAATGCCAGTGACTCAGCGTAAGGGAGATAATTACCACTATTATCAGCCGCCATTACTGGATATCTACTATGTGACATTCACTGCGTTCCATCCTTTCCACACATCGACTCCTTTGGTCCCCACAACCTATGAAGTGGCTACTATTGTCTTACCAATTTCACTGATGCATAAGCTAATATTTAGAGATGCTAAGAGCCTTGCAAAAAACCGTTAGGAAGAAGAGGGGCCACAACTCATAACGAGGTCTGTCTGGATGCTAAAACCCTGCTATAAGCACCCATATTTGTTTAGTTGCCATAACAAATTTCCACAAACTGGGTGGCTGAAAACAAGAAAATTTTATTCTCTTATAGTTGGAGGCCAGAAGTCCAAAGTTGAGGTGTTTTTTTTTTTTTTTTTAACGTTTATTTTATTTTTGGGACAGAGAGAGACAGAGCATGAGCGGGGGAGGGGCAGAGAGAGAGGGAGACACAGAATCGGAAACAGGCTCCAGGCTCCGAGCCATCAGCCCAGAGCCTGACGCGGGGCTCGAACTCACGGACCGCGAGATCGTGACCTGGCTGAAGTCGGACGCTTAACCGACTGCGCCACCCAGGCGCCCCCAAAGTTGAGGTGTTTTCAGGGCATGCTCCCTCTGAAATCTCTAGGAGAGAATCTTTGCCTCTTCCAGCTTCTGGTGGCCTCAGGCACTCACTGGTTTGTGGTTCCATCGCCACCATCTCTGCCTGTCTTGACAAGACTTTCTTCCCTCTGTCTGTCCATATCTTCTATCTCTTATAAAGACACTTGTCACTGAATTTAGGGCCTACCCAGGTAAGCTAGGATTATCTCATCTAAAGATCTTTAACTTAGGGGCACCTGGGTGGCTCAGTCGGTTAAGCATCCAACTCTTCGCTCAGGTCATGATCTCAGGCCATGATCTTACAGTTTTGTGTGTTTGAGCCCTAGGTCGGGCTCCATGCTGACAATGCAGAGCCTGCTCGGGATTCTCTGTCTCCCTCTCTCTCTGTCCCTCCCCACTTGCGCTGCCTCTGTCTCTCTCAAAATAAATAAATAAACTTAATAAAAAAAAATCTTTAACTTAATTATATCTGCAAAGATGCTTTTTCCCAATAAGGTTCATAGGTTAGGACATAGACATATCAATTTGGGGGCCACAATTCAACGACTACACCACCACACCGTGTAAAATTACTTCTTTACTCTTGAAAACCATGTGCACAAAACCATTTAAAATGAAATCTGTACTCTGAGAGCATTTTCAGATTTTAAAACAATGTTTTGCACTGTATGTAGTACTTTTAATATTCGGTGTTCCTGTTCCTTTAAGCTTTATTTTCTTCCTAAAGACAAATGTGCAGTGACATCTTCTGCAGCTCCTCTCATTCGGAACAGCCATCCTGTATGTCTTCGCCTCATCGACTCTTGATCTCATTTCAAATCTCATCTGGAAATTTCCTCCCTCCTCTCTTTTCCCTCCTTGAGTGCTTTCTTTGACTTGGCTTTTGTTCCCACTCACTTATGCAGTCCCAGAATTCAGTGGACATACCTGGTCAAAAGAGTATTATTTTAGATGAGAGTATTTCCTTCAACCACAGGGTGGAATGCTCCCAAACTTTTCATCACTGGCTCCAACAAAAGTCTACCCTCCTTCCCCAAGCCTCTACTCCACATCCCAGCCTTGGGAAGGGAACCTTCCCGTGACAGTATCTCTTCTTGGGTTGGAAGGATTGAGTGATCCATTTTGCAATTCACCTGGTTGAGGACATAGTTTAAAATTTTATGTCCCTTGGAGATGTGCTTCCTATTTGTGTGTGAAGGGCAAAATGATTTCTCAAAGCAAGCAGATATTAGAAAAGAAAGGTATATTGTGCCCTTTTGCTAAATAAAATATGTGAACTGAGGGTCTCTTATTGCATCAAAATTAATGAAATGTATTTCATATTCCTGATTGAAAAGAAGAAATGCTTTTCTCTCTCATGGAAATATGTCAGACTCACCTTTATTAAAGTCTGGCGTATTTGCTAGTGAAGATTTCCAGCATACCAAACTACTATATCTTTTAAATTTAATTCTGAAGTTCATAAATTTTGCTCCCTAGAAGGAAAGAAGATGAATATTAGAAAGCAAAATCTTGAAACTCATCCAGGGTTTTTCAAGTGTCTCAATACCAAAATCATTGCTATCTGTTTAAAATTTAATTTTCAAAAAGTGTTTCCTGCCTCCACAGACGTGGATATTGATGTTACTGCACCGTTTCTTCCTCTTTCCCCACAACATTCTTGGAAACATTTCTTCTGCAGATGGGATATGTTTTTGTCATTCATCAAGATAATTCCTCACATTTCATTTCTTTTTCCTCAAGTTCTTCCTTATCTCTGGTTTCATATTTCACTTTTTTTTTTTCAAGGCGGTGGATGGAAAAAGCACGTGGATTATTTCAGACATGCCACCCCTCTCCTTCTTTATGACCAGGAAAGGACCAAATTTTTGCCTCTTCCGTCTTTCTTCTTGATATAATTGGTGGAAAAGTCATCACACATTTGACCCTCTTCTCAAGTATTTGGGATAATAAGAGTACTCCTTACCTCGTGGTTTGGAGGGGGAAAGGTGCAAGTATACAAGAGGGTCATGAAGAGATGGTCTTCATGGGAAACCCTCGCCTGACAGCTAACCATGGCTCCAAATATTTTTCAGATTCATCACTCAAAGCTAGAACACATCCCAAGCCCCACCAGTATATTCACCTGAGATGTTAATTGATAAAGTAAACCATGAACTCTATGGTTTATTAAAAGTGGGAACAGAATCTATTTCTAGTTCCATTTTCCAGAAATTCTGGACCACGCAGAAATCTGGTTCTCTTCCAAGGACCTCAAGTCCCATAGGAAGTAGTAGTTGGCCAGTCTACTACCAAAGTGTACATTCAGCCTTACATCTTTCAGTGACTCCAGATTTCATAGTCCTCATATGGTCCCTCCAAGAGCCAAAAGGGGAAATGGAAATCTTAGCTCTCTTTTTGTTAACTGCCTGGTTTTCTGCTCACAGCCTAGCTACCTCTTCCACAGCGAGTATCTTGTCTCCAGCTCTAACCAAACCAACCTGTCACTGCTGTAGATGATAACAAGATATGAATGGGTAGTTTGTGAATTCTGTAGCTTCTTGTAAGGTGAAAATGAGAAAGAGAGAGGGAGAGAGAGAAAATATTCTCTGTTCCTCACTTGGACCAAACTTTTACTCCTTATGGTTTCCCCACCTGAAATGCCTCCCCATCTCTTCCACCCGGGGTATCTTACCACCCTTCAAGGACATTCAACAAATGTGGACAGAATTAATGATAGTAAGATGTATAAGCCTCTACTTTTTTAAAAACACTGCAGTCTTGTGACAAAAGGCAGGAAGACGTGGGTGTATAATTGTTGGCAGGCAAATGGGACAGGGTGGTGTGGCCATAGGTTTTATTTAGGCTTCTGTTATGTTTGAGGGATTCAGGAGTTCCATACAGAAACCTCTGATCAGTCACAGAAAAGAGAAGGCCATGTGAAGAAGGGGGCAGAGATTGGGCTGATGCAGCTACAGACCAAGGAACACCAGGAGTGGTCAGAAGCCAGGAGAGAGGGTGAAACGAATTCCCCCTCAGAGCCTCCAGGAAGAACCAACCTTCCCAACACCTTAATTTCGGACACGTAGCCTCCAGAACTGTGAGAGAATACGTTTCTGTTGTTTCATCCACCAAGACTGTAGTCATTTGTTATGGTAGCCCTAGCAAACGAATACAGACTTTTGCCTAGAGGGTGAGAAAGTGTCTGGTTTAACGAGTACCAAGGGATGTGGATTCATTATGACTTCTAATGGATTTAATACAATTTCTTGAAAAAAATTTAATGAACACCAATTACGTGCCCGTCCCTGTGCTCTGCATTTAGTCCAGTGGAAGCCATAAACCAATGATCATGCCAGTGAATGCCTAATTACGAAGGAGATGAGCAGTCCGGAGGGAAGGAGCAGGGTTTACAAGTGAGCACAGTGAAGGAGACCAAGCTGGAGTGAGGAGTCAGCAGTTCTCTGAGGACATGACTGGGAATGTGCAGGACTCAGGGAGGAAAGGGCCGTGGCCCTCTTCCTCCCGATCGACATCAAATGGCGAAGTGGGTGCTTTCCTGGTCAAAGGGAATGCACTTTCTCATGCTTTAAATGATGTTTTATGAGCTTCCGGACACCTTGGTGCCTCATTAAACAGAGTTGGGGTTACTGATTTGAGTAACAGACAATGGACAAGGGGTTCGTACTTTTTTTCTAGCCAGTAGAGTCAGTCCCCTCCTGCATCTTTACCTTCATCTGCCCTCAATGCCAAGTGTTTTCCTTGGATGTGAAGAGATGTATTGGGGGTGGGGGGAGAGATGAGAAACACATTCAAGTAAATTTCAGACAAAGTTTCTTAAACAAAAAGAGAGGAGTTTTTCTGCAAGGCTTCTTATAACCTTTCATATGTCAATCTGCACTGGGCAGCTCCACGTGAGTGAGATGATATACAACATCCCCTAAATCTTTGGACCCAGCATCCTTCCATCACAGAGCTGCTCATGGAACTGGTGTTTCATGTAACACATTTTGAGGAACACTATCTTGGGGCAACTGTTGAGTTCCATAAAAGTTTGATTTCCGTTTTCCTCCTCTTCTTTTTCTTCCAAGGCGCCTTTCAACAACCCCAGAACAAAGTTGAGCATCCCATCCTCAGGAGACGCCGACCAGGACAGTTAGAATGCCAGGTTGGTCCTCACTGGAATGTGAAGACATGTGGCCACATCCACAAACGAAAGACATCTTCCAGGTGGTAAATGTCAAAGGAAGAAGTCTAAGCAGGACACTTGCACCTTTCTGACTTCTTGCTTCTCCACACACCCTTGACCATGTACTCTTGACTGCTACTCTTGTAAGTAGAGGGTCCACAAAGGTGCTGGTAGAAATATGGGTAACAAATAGGATCTGGTGACTGGACGTTCCTTCTGGATAAGTCAAACCAGTCTGCAGGCAGAATCGCCTGTGACTGACAACTGTTTTCTACGTGATCTAACATCTCTTAACATTGTTCTGTTTCATCCTGGGATATCCAATTACAAGCACTGAAGTCAAAGAAGCAAAAAGCAGTATACAAGTCCATAACCATAGCGGTAGATACACACTATTGTATGTCCTGGATCCATTTCAGTGCCCTTAACGGTCTCTTAAATGTCCTCATTTCCATACACGCTCCATCAGTGACTCATCATTCTTTTGCACTCTCTAACAAGTTATAGAATTGCCGTGCTGCAGGACCTCCATTTGCAACTGGGAGAAGCAGCTTTATTGCTGTGGTATGTTCAAGGCATCTGACCATAAAGTGCTGTGGAATGCTTGTGTGTGTGTGTGTGTGTGTGTGTGTGTGTGTGATTATATATGTTTAAATACTTCTATGCGGGAGCAGCCTAGTCTCACAACAAAGCTGAACTACAAGGAGCATCAGCCAAGTCAGGGGTCCACCTGAACCTCAGAGATAGAGATACCTACGGTACAGGATATTTGTCAGGAGTAAGCATAACCATGCAAAATCCTTGAAATATAATAGATACTCAATAAGTAGAAGCTATTAAACCTCCCTGGGTCCTAAGAGAGCAGATCCCGGGAACGAGAGGCAGGCTTTGAGGCAGAAAGAAAAATGCAAAGTAGCATTGCCTAGGACAGAAGCACGGATGGGAAGTCCCCAGTGGAATCCAGTCCAGTCCACTCTGATTTAATTTGGCCTATACAAACTGTTAGAAAAAGTGTTGAAAGTAACTGGATTTCCAGTATTTAAACATAGTGAGATTTCAAATAAGCAGTAGTTTTCCCACTCCTCCCAGAACCTTGGACCCCCTCGTAACGCCCTGTTTCATTAGTATCATTAACATCTGACACTGAGAGCACCAACAGCTGCCCTGTTGAGACTGGAAGCTGTCGAGTCCAGCGCAGCCCCTACAGCTGGCTCCCCACACACCCTTCCTTTCTCACTTGGCTGACCTGACTGGTATCTGTTGGCATTTGTGGTTGGCATCCCAAAGCAGGGTGCAGGCCTGGGCAAGGTGCCTCTGTGAGGGGCTGGGAGAACACAACAGGGCTGGCCTGGTATCAGAGGCCCCAGGGGTGCGGTAGGGGAGAGGAGAGAGAAAGGGCACTCAGAGGGAGAGAAGTAGGGAGGGAGGGAGGGAGGGAGCTGAAGCACACTAAAATGAAAGGCCACCACCTCCACACTCCATCTCCCCCCCTCACCTGCACTGATACGTGCCAGACATTTCTTGGAACGTTTTGATCTCCAGCCCCCAAAGCTTTTTCCCTCTTCTTTTTTTTTACAACACCTGGAACGATGCCAACCACACAGAAAGAGCTCGAGAAATGTTAAGTTGTTCCCAACAAAATGCACTCAATTCAGAATGCCTCTTTCAGACCCTCCCCTTCACGCAGGGGTTGCTCCCACCTGTCATTGTCCCCCACTGAGCACTTCTGTGTACTCTCCCCTGTCTAAGCTCACAGTGAAGCTCTATAGTCACTCCCTACCGAGATGGGTCACTCCCTACCAGGCCTCTACCCCACTGTGGCTGACCCAGACAAGTAACAGCACAGCAGAGGAAAATTCCCTCAACGCGGGCCCGGAAGCTGGGTATCCAACCTGTGACCCACCATGGGATTCCAATGCCTTTCCTCTCCTTCCTTTTGTAGTTCAGCCTATTCACTTGAGATTTTCTCCAGACAGGCAGGAGGGAGTCTAAGCTCTGAGGAAACAAGGACTATGCATCTTCATTTGCGTGTCCCTACCTTTGGTAGAGTCTGGCACAGAGAAACGTTTCTCCAAATAAAGCTCTGCAGGAGGAAAGGTGTGAATAGAAGGAGCAAGAACCCCTAGACTGAACAGGAAATCGGGACACAGGTTCAAACACTGTTGGGCCGTCTTCTACCCACGTTAGCTAATTCACATCATCTGAGCTTCTCCTTCCCGATCTGTGCAAAATAAACAATAATATATATACCCCATTGTTGATTGGTGCAATCCTTAGGCAGTCAGAATGTCACCTGGCAGCAAAAAGCCTAAACATTTTTAGGAGTATTAGCCAGCGATCCCAGTCCCAGGGTCTCCCTTTAAGGAACTAATTCAGCAGAAGCAACACTGTTGCATTAAGAAGTTTATTTGAGGGGCGCCTGGGTGGCTCAGTGGGTTAAGCGTCTGACTCTTGATTTCAGCTCAGGTCATGATCTCAGGGTTTGTGAGTTTGGGCCCTGAGTAGGGAGGGCTCCAAGCTAGCAGTGTGGAGCCTGCTTCAGAGTCTCTCTCTCTCTCAGTCTCTCTCTTTCTCTCTCTCTCTCCCTTCCTTTCCTGCTTGCACTTTCTCTCTCAAAAAAAATAAGTAAACTTAAAAAAAAAAGAAGTTTATTTGGAATTACACTCAATAATGAAATATTTAATGTTATCTAACTACTCACCATAGGGAAGTAATTACCCATTTTTTGGCATTAAAACATGAGAGACTATTTTTCATCGACAAAAATTGATATAGACAAAGATGATCTAATTACACAGAACCCGTCACCCTCAATGCTACTATTCTTTTAAAAACAAAATCTGTCGGGGGCACCTGGGAGGCTCAGTCGGTTAAGCGGCTGACTCTTGATTTCTGCCCATGTCATGATCTCATGGTTTGTTAGTTCGAGCCACACATCAGGCTATGTGCTGACAGCCCAATCTCAGCCTGCTTGAGATTCTCTTCCTCTTTCTCTGCCTCTCTCTCTCTCTCAAAAACAAATAAATAAACATTTAAAAAAATAAAAACAAAATCTGTTCATATTGCTCCCCTACTTGAAATTATTCAGTGGTCAAAAACTCAGGAGGTGGCTTTCTGAGTTCATGTTTACGTGTATGAGAAACTACCCAGCCGCTTTCCAAAGTGGGTGTACCCTTTTACTTTCCCGTCAATAGTGTATGAGACTTCCAGTTTCTCCACATCCCTTGCCAGTGCTTATTATGGTCAGTCTCTTTAATTTTAAGCATGTTGATAGGCGTTTACTCGTATCTTATTGCGGTTTTAATTTGCATTGCTTGATGACCAACGATACTAAATGTCTTTTCATGTTTAGTTTCATAGTTATGGACCCAAGAGAAATAAAAACACATGCTTACAAAAAGATAGCATGTACACGAATGGTCATTGCAACTTTACAACAGTTCAAAACTGAAAACCCAAATATTCATCAACAGATAAACGAATGAACTAAGTGTGGTATGTTCATACAATGGAATTCTACTCAGCAATAAAAAGGAAGAAACACCCAACAACATGGAAGCATCTCAAAGACATTATGCTGAGTAAAAGAAGGCAGATATAAGGGTAACATGCTGTATGATTCTATTACTATGAAATTCTCACACAGACAGAAGTAATCTATTTTGACTGAAGAACACATCAGTGGTTACCTGGAATTGGGATTGGAGGAGGATGTTGACTGCAAAGAGGCACAAGGAAATTTTGGGAACCATGGAAATGTTCTATATCTCAACTGGGGCAGTGGTGACACAGGTGTGTCGGCCGAAACTCACCAACTTAAAATGGGTGCATTTTATTGTATTTGAAATACACCTCAGTAAACATTTATAAAGAAGAAAGTATTCAGTGGCTCCTCATTACATCAGAATGAAGCGACTTATACTAGTATTACACACAGGTCTTTGATGATATGACCCCTTTTGGTCCCTCCAACTGCTTTTCCTGCTAGAATCCCACCTGTCTTGCTCCAGCCCTGAAATACCTGCTGCATCCCGGTCACCATATTTATTTCATGTCTCTGTCTTTATAAGTGCTACTCCCACCTCCTGGCATCCAGACCTCATGCCCTGCCACTTGTAACTTGACTCGCTTCTACTCAGCTTTCAAGATCAACTCAAGCCTGCTTGAACTCCTCTCCAAGGCTATATCCAATACCTCCCTGATATCTTCTCACAGCATCCTGCGCATTCCTCTAGCCTGATGTTTTCACTGTGGTATGTATCACAGCTACTATTTTTTCTGTCTCCCTGACTGATCTCCAAGCATCTTAAAGCCAGGGTCTGTCTTATCACATTCTTAATCCCTAGCACAGAGTTTCCTACATGTTGCTAGCGAATGCTGCATGGACAAACGGATGAGTGAACGAACAAATGCCCTGTCTACCATCAGAAGGACCCAGTAAGAATCGGGTAAAATAAAAAGTGAATCCCTGCCCTCTATTATTTGGGGGTTTGACTTGAGCCCATAATATAGTTGTGTGGCTAAGACTATACCTTCTGGGAACCTCCACCAGGGTATAACCAGTAAAGAAAACTTTGCCAGTTGCTATCTTGGGATCAGGGTGACAAACATCCCAACATGAGCTCAGGAGCTCCTTGAGAGGTCATCAAAAGAAGCTTGACTCCGGGAAGTCACCAAGCTGACAGTGGTGGCCGCATTCCTTCTGTGGGACAGCACACCTCAAAACACAGCTCTTCGTTTCTATAACATTTTCCACTCTTCCATATAATATTTGTTCGTTGATATATGTAACCTAATTATATTTGCACTTCTAAGACCATCTGTTTTAGTTTAATGTATACTCTTTAATTCCTAAAGATTCTGAGCCGTAAATGTTACCAATACCTGTCCAAGCAAACACAGGGCAGCCTTGTCCTCATTCCCAGAGACTCCCTTGGCCATTTCCTTGATGACATACTGTTGGAGCAGTGGCTTTGCATGATTGAGATCCATTTTCTTCACCTTCACTGAAGCTCTGTCCAGAAAGAGCTGGAACTCTGCCATACCCTCCTCCCTCTCATCACCTTGCCACTTCACCAACATCTCCTCAGCATCCAGTTCCGTTCTGTCAACGCTGCCTCCAGCTTGATGAAGAGTGACAACCAGCTAGGTGTCAGTTTCTTGAGTGAGGGCAATGGAGGCATTTCACACCCCACCATCATTCCTTGACCCTCTACTTTTGTTTCACAAGTGCTTTTCCTTCTGTTTTGGCCAGAATTCATTAGAGAGCCATCCAGCCTCTTCTCCTGCACAACCATGACTGATGGTCTTTTCTACTGCCTGGCACTGAAGGTTAATCTGGCAAAATAAAGGTTAGTGAAACCTTGGACCAAGTCAGTGCTCAAAGGTGAATCTCTGAAGGGGAGAGGAGGGAAAGGCCAGTGAGAGGGAACAGTATTAAATAGAGTTGGGTTCCATGATTCTTTTTTCAAGTCACGAGGAAGGATTCCTTTGTTTACTTATTTATTCCTTCTTTCAATCTGGCTAGCTGTCCCAGAAGCGGCCTCATCTCTAATGTGGGCCCAGAGCTCCAGCTCTGTCAGGAACTCCAAAGTTCCCCAACGCCACCCCAAGCTTGCCCTAGAGAGTAATGTTTTGTGGACACTCAAATCCACGGAGAGCTTAAAGATGGTTCTTTGGGGAGAGGGCAAGGTGACGGAATGACCATCATCAGCAATCTGTTCTCTGAAAAATCTGAGCCATGGGAACAGAGAACCTAAGTCTTGCATACCGCAGGGGAGGAGAGGGGGTGATTGGAATGTTTGCCCATATTCTCCTAAAATATCCAGTGAACCGTGAACCTAAACTTTATACCTGAGGCAAACTGGGAATTGCTATTTTAACAAAGCACAGCTTAGAAAACAACCCGCACACGTTTTGTAACTTCGGCCAGCCCCAGAGAGATTTCTGGCAGCATTTTATGGGTGACTAATACTCAAGTTAAAATCAACACGGGTTTTCCAAACACAGCCTCTCTGAGGGCAAACAGGCTTTTCACCTGTCTGCCACAGCTCTTTGCCACATGGGATCCAGGAAAAAGCTTTTTTTCTGGACATACAATGGAGCTCTTAAGCTGCCTTGAGAGTCTTATCATCTGGTCTAGGCTCTCTCCACTCGGTCTACTGGTGTATCTCTCATAGAGGAGGACAAGAGGGAGCATGCGCAACATGAGACAGGAAATGCACTCGTTGATTCCACAAACATCTGTGGAACTCCTCCCTCCCTGTGGGGCCACTGGGGAATACCAAGATGACTAAGCCACAGTTGAATGAGGGCAGATAGGAAAACAAACAATTAAAACAATGCAGCCAAGTGCTGAATAAAGTTTATACCAACAGCCGTGGGAACACAAAGAAGGAATAATTAATTCTATCAGAGGGAGACAAGGAAGATTGCATAGAGGGTCACCTTCGAGCTGTCCCTTAACAGATGAGTTGGAAAGTTCAGGTGACAAAGGAGAAGGCGGGCATTCCTGCAGGCAGAGGGACCGCAGACAAGAAGGTGTGGAGGCATGAAAGCCCCATGAGAAGTGTGGTGTGTGAGTACAGGGCAGGCGAGAGTGAACAGAAGGGTATGAGGCTGATACATGGGTTGGGATGAGATGTGTAGGCATGTATGCAACACTAAAGGATCCAGACTTGAGGTGCCTTGGTGGCTCAGTCGGTTAAGTGTCTGACTTTGGCTCAGGTCATGATCTCACGACTCTGGGTTCCAGCCCCATGTCAGGCTCTGCACTGACAGCTCAGAGCTTGGAGCCTGCTTAGGAGTCTGTCTCCATCTCTCTCTGCCCCTCCCCTGCTCATGCTCTGTCTCTCTCTTTCTCTCTCTCAAAAATAAATAAACATGAAAAAAAATTTCTTTTAAGGAGCCAGACTTATTTATTTGGGTGAAACAGAAGATTTTAGGCATAAGTATGATTTATCAGAGTTTACAAAGATACATCAGGCAACTAGTGATGTGGCGCAGGGAGCAGGAAGGTCAGAGGCTTGTACCATAGCCCAACTAAGAGAAAAGAAAAGCTAAAATAAGTGAATTGTGGGGGAAATGGGGAGGAGATCCGGGCATGTGGCCTTTGGAAAATGGAACCAATAGCACTTGGTGGCTAAGGAGATTTGGAGAGCGAGATGGGAAGGGAGTCAAGGGGGATTCTGAGGTTACCAACTTGGCCATGATGATGGCGGTAACTGAGCTAGGAAATTGAACACAAGAGGCTGAAACACAGAGAAATTAGTCTCTGCTCATCCCAAATGTTTAATATATAGTAATAGGGTATGGAACAGCCTAGGTAAAGGCGGTTGCTTTCATATAGACATAACTTTTAAATCAATTGCTATGAAATTAAAACATTCTTTTGTTGTGGGTGGTGTTAGACACGTGTCCTTCAGGGAGACAAGTGAATACAGTGCTGATGGAAGAACATTCCCTCTCCTAGGCGGTGCTCCCGAGGTGACTGGCAGTGAAAACAAGAGCCAGGCAGGGAAGGACCTCTGCCTTCCTCCCCATTTCCAAATGCGTTGAGTGCCCAGGGCAGGGAGGGCACCGAGGAGACCTGCTGAGCTGAAAGGTCAGGCCCTGGCGTGACACTTGGGATGCCCAGGAGCAACTGGGGTGCAATTAGGTGCAGTATTTACACTGGGACAGATTGCAAGGGCAGAGGTGACGAACAGGCACTGCAAAAGTGGCCATGGGACCTCAGAATTACTTCACTTCCTTCTCCCTCCGGTCTGAGCAGCCCCAGAAAATGGCAGCTCTGAGCTGGGAAGCTGATTGTCACTCTGTGTAATTAGCCACCCTGGTTGACCACATCCCGCGGACAGCCTGGGCTGTGAGTTAAGAGGCATCCTTGCCATCTAGGAGGCTTCAGTCTGAGGATGAGAAATGTAAGTGTTCACGTTCAACGAGGGGAGCACAGAAGGTTGAAGCCAGAGATTAGGAGAGGCTGAGGAGATAACCGTCAGCGTCCTTCTGAAAAGAGAGGCTTCCTGGAAGCTATGAGCTGTTCCTTGCGTGAGGAACGGGGGCGACATTCCAGGGGTAAAAGCACTAGGTCGGCTCAGACCTGAGAGAGTTGTGCCACCTCCCTAGTGGAAGGTGAGGCTGTTGCGGTTCAGGGCAGTGAAGAATAGCCAATGGGGAGCCATCCAAGGGTTTTGAACAGAGGTTCGACTTTGGGGAATGATCATTTCAGCAGTCGTTTCTGAGATATGCAGGCTAGGGAGAAATGAAAGACAAGATCTGCTAGGAGACCACTGGAATATGAAGTAGGAATCTGACTTTCATTAAGGCAAGCACTGAGCTAAAAAATGTTGACATAATCTTATACGACCAGTATTGTTACTCCCCAGTCTACAGTTTGGTGAAAGTGAAGATCAGAGGTTTCAGAAACATGCCCCTGTAGGTGGCAGAGCTGATTCACAGCCATGTCTGTTGGACTTCCAAGCCTGTGTTCCCCTCATACCGTATTGGAGGTGGGTACCGGTGAGAGTGCAAAGGACAGTGATTTCCATCCCTGGCTGAGCGTTAGCTTCACCTGGGGAAATTTGCAAGATCGTGATACCCGGACCAATGAAATCAGGACCTCTGAGAGTGGAACCCGGACATCAGTATGTATGTAAATCTCCTAGTACACACCTGACTTTGAGAACCACGGCTGCGAGAGATGTTGCAAAGAAGAATTGATAATGGTTGCTAGCAAATGTGAAGACTGAGAGAGAAGGAGGATAGAAGGTGACTTTAAGATTTTTCACTTGGATAAAGTCTGAAAGAGATGCGATTGTGGAAACAAAGAATTCATTTTTAGAGTACTATATCTTACCCTTGTACTGTGATGTCCAGGTGGAAATGCCCAGGGGATGCTTGGCTTCCGGGGCCTCAGAGACGAGATCGTATCTAGCTGAGCACCTCAGCACTGTGGTGTGCCGGGGCCAGCCCAGACCAGCTTGGGAGAGCCAACTGCTCCATTTTCCGAAATGCTGTAAGCCAGTTATCCACGCGACCATCATTCAAATCAAATCATAAAAACTTATAATTAAATAATCTTAAAAACAAATGTAATCTATTCTCAAAACTCGTCCCTTCCTAATTACTTTACCCCGCTTTACTTTCATCTGTGCTCTTGAGGTTATTTACATCTTTTTATCTGTGTGGTGAAAAAAATCATGTCCCGGTATCTTACGTGGACCTCTCCCCAAGTCCGTATCGGCCATGTCAATAGCTTGAAAGCGGCCGGGATGAAGACTATTTACATCGCGAAAACTGGCCGAAACCATAAATTAGGACCGCCCGCTCCCCCAAATAGCCAGTCGTCAAACATTTGCCAACACGCCACTATCTGCAACCGTGTGATGGTCTATGCAGAAAAGCCCATGTGTGAGCATGCTCCAAAAGCTTCATGAAGGTAAACCAAAGAGAGTAAGGTAGAAACTAAGACCTCACAGATGAGGGGGACAAATCAACGCCAGAAACACTTTTTAATATTGACTGCTCTTTCCCCACACACAAGTTCTTTGCCCTACTCAGGTCCTTTGGGATCACTGTTATTCCAAATAAACCCGTTTCATTTAGCTCCATGAATAAGAAACTTCTAGTCAGAGAAGATATATTTCATATGCACACATAAAAATACTCTGTTTATATAGCACTTTCCTTTTAAGGAGCTCACAGCAATTACACATGTTCTCATTATTCCTATGAACACCCTGGGGAAGTAGCTAGGTGGCAGAGGAAATAGGAAGGAATGAAAAAAAAAAAAACCTGTTAAATTAGAAATCAGGGCATTACCTAGCCTGAGTACTATAAACAATCTTTCTTCTCCCAGTGCAGGAAACCCTGACTTCAGATCTTTAAAGCATCCTGCTTAAGAAGGTTCTAGAATTGGACTCACATCACTGACATTTCCCCATGGGCATGGCTATGGAAACCTCCCACTCTCTCCCTTCTTTCCTCCTCGTTCTCTTGCTCTTTTGGCCCCATCTCCTAATTTGGGCCAGAACTGGAGTTTGCAGTCCAAGCCTGCTGGCCCAAAACCCTAGGGAGTTCACCAAAGGGGCCAGCCGCAGGAAAGGAGATGAGCCCTGGGCAGCAGTGACAGTCACTGTGTCAGGAGACCTTCCCTCGTGACTCGATGTCTCTGTGATGCTGATTCCTGGGCTTGGTGCCAGTGACACCACCATTCCCCCTGCACCAGCTGCTTTGTCCCACTGGGGATCCAAATGACTTCTCTGGCTTTCCTTGGCACTTCCCTGTGAGGCTCTGGATGATTCCAAATTGGTCCTTTGGAATACAAGCCAGTATAACACTAGTGCCAGCATCTTCTCCATCCATTTGGGATTTATCCACTACAGAGCACCACTTATGAGATTGGCAATGATGAAAATGGGAGGAAGAATGAACTGAAGTACATGTGTCTCCAAACCAGAGACAAACTGAGAAAGGCAGATGGAAACAGAGACAGAGAGAGAACCAAGAGGGGCAAAGAGTTATAGAGCAATTCGTAAACAGAGAAGTTATTTTCTTTGGAGTAGTTCTGTTTTGACTAAGAATTTCACTGTTTGTGAGTAACTGGTGGGGGGTAAATCATTAGGGTAAATCTTCCTGATGGATGACCTTGGGCTCCACCCAAGCCAGACTCCCATGTGGCAGTGTCCCCTTGACAACTCCTCTGGAGGCAACCCTGAGCAGGGAGTAATGGCCTGAGAGTGAGCCCTGCCATGGGGAGCAAATATTTGGCCAAATACCACTAGATATTCAGATTGTGGGGACCCAGTCGAGTCTGAAGGAGACATCCCAGATTCCCAGGAAGGGCTTCCTACTGGCCACAAAAATGGCGGCAGATCTGCTGGTGCATTCCTTCTCACCTTCTCACTCCTAGGCTCTCCTTCTTACCGAGCTGTGAGGTTCTGAAGAGTTCCCTGAGATCGGAGGGCCCTCGGACTCAGCCGATGGTCCACACCAGCCATCCAAAACAAACAAGTCAACTAAGTGGAAGCAGCCCTAGCTTGGGAGGCAGGGGACAGGTTTTCATCCAACCAGCTCCTTGCGGCTCCTGGGGAGCTCAGGTTACTCACCTGTGAGTTGACTTGGTGAAAGTAGCAGCAGGTCATTTTCATTCCACAGTCATGTCCTGAGTACCTACCAGATGTCAAGGGTTGTGTTGGGTTATAGAAACAAAAAGCCAGACAGCCCACAGCGACCCAGGAGATATCAATGAGCATACAGGCCATGCTCTCTGAGGGCATGTCCATCTAATGGTCTCTAAATAATTTCACAGGGGGCTTCCCCAAATCTCCTGAACTGATGAATTCACCCCTCTTAAGTAAGAGGAATCCTGTTTTGTTTGTTTGTTGTTTGTTTGTTTACATTTGGGTTCGCAAACTTAACTATTTGACATGCGTCTGTGGGTATCTGGAATGTTCATTGAACCTCCCCACAGCCCCTGGGGACGTAGGTGCTACAACATCTGCCACAATCAGAAACAGGCTTCAGGCTCCTGTCTGCTCAGGGCACCATATGCACTATGTTAAAGAGGCACAGCCCAGCTGTCCAGAAGCTTCTAGAAACCCTGGAGCTCACCCAAATAAAAGACAAACAAACAACTGAGCAAACTCGGATAAAATGGTGCTGTCAGACCAACAAAGGGAATGCAAACGAAGAGCTGGTGAAGAACCAGCAGTTGGGGGAGTGGGGGTGGCGGGGGGGGGGGGGGGCGGGCGAGAGAGGGATAGATGAGTTTGCACAGGCCAGACAACGGGGTTGGGGGTGCAGGGTCATTCTTTCTGTCTCATCCGTCCGGGGTTGCCAGGGTCTTTTGAATGGTGGACAAAAGAGGGTAGAGAGAACTGGGGTGGGGACCGAGGATAAAGCCCCGCAGTGAATGAGTCCCAAAGTCGTGGGACATGGGTGCAAAGTCACAAAGCCAGGGTAAAGCCTTCTAGCACTCCACTCTGGCTCCTTCTACAATCTGCTCCCCTGCCTTCCCCTCCCCTCCTAACATCTTACACAAGAGTCTCCTATTGTGTTAATATCAGGGGGAAAAGTGACTAAGGCTGGGGTATGACTAAGGAAAATAAAACTAGGAAGGGAGTCTCAAATGCTTGCCTCCACCCCCAGGTTACTTGGCTCATTCCCTGATTCCGTCAGTTCACAGACTCTGACATAAAAGGCAGGAAGTTACATACGCTAAACAAAGCTCCTTAGATGTCAGGAAATTAACCTGGGAAATCGGAGCCAAGAGCGATTAAAGGCGCTGTACTCGGAGTTCAAAAACCACTATGGCGTTAGATCAAAAGCTGTTTGCTGGGCACCCCGGGCTCAGCTCTGCCAAACTGCACATCCCGGAAAACCTGGCCACAGGGCCCGCATGCCTGTCTGCTGTGCATTTGCTCTGCCCCATGACTTAATCCTCACTCACAGCTACGGCTTTTGACTCCTCTTGCCATAGCAGTTTGGATGCCTGCCCTTGGTGGGTCAGAGCCAGAAAAGCAGCCAGCCTGCCCTGGCTTCTGGGGGTGGGGAAGATCACACACCTAACCTCAGAGGGAGTCCAACAAGTGGTCCCCTGAGGGAACAAAGAAAGTCCTTAAAAGGAGGGGGACGGGAGGCACACTGGGGAACCTGATCCTCCTCCCTAAGAGAACAAATGCCTCATGGAGGGTAGAAAGGTCAGAGCAGAGCAAACCATAGAATTGTGAGAATCATTACTTATGTCCTCAGCAATAATAATATCCTTTGAGTGTCATCTTTATAATCTTTACAATTAAGGGATTAGACTAGGTGTTATGACACCTTCTAGTTATCATATACTGAAATTCTTAAACAGCTTTAACATTTCACACCACAATGAAGTTATCAAGGGACTCGCACACCATTTCATTTGTATCTCCGGCGATGGGCATTAGCCTCATGTACAGAGGAGTAAACTGAGGCGCCGTGCAGCGGCTTGCCTAATGTCACAGAGCTGGCAGATAGCAGAGCCCTAATAAACCCTCATTCTGGTGGCTTCCGGTCCATCACTCTAGAAGGGCAAGAGTGGAAAATGGCATTGTCCCGGAAATGACTGAAAGTACATTTCTAATCACAAACTCAAAAGTGTTAAGTCGTCCTGATTTTTTTTTTTCTTCTGGTATTGGAAAGCAAGTGAGGTCAGAGAGAAGTCTTTTTTTTTATTTTTACTTTTTACTGTAGTAGAGTTGACCACACTATTATATTAGTTTTGGGCGTGCAACATAGTGATTCAACAATTACATATATTACGAAACGTTCACCATGATAAGTATGGTTCCTATCTGTCACCATACAGCGTTGTTATAATATTACTATGTTCCCTATGGAGAGAGGAGCCATTTAGTGTGCCAGGATTCTGGGATATGGAACACTCAGAAATGTTACACCCCACAATGGCCTCACAATGGTGTAAAAACCTTTTTGTGTCTACAGAGGTTAGTTTAGTTGTATTAGCTAGAGAGGAAAATGGCGAGAGAAGTGTAATTAGTTTGTTCTTCACCCATGACACCTTCAAGACTGGCCCTGTCCCCTCTCTGAATGGGGTGATCCTTTGGGCCACACCACCCTCATCCAGAGCTTATTGGACCAGGAAGAGTAAGTCAGAGTTGCTCTCCCACAGGACTGGTATGGACACCTAGAAAGAGCTGTTCAAGCATCATGAGCTTGAAGCTATTCAATCACTGTATTCGTCAGTGTTCTCCAGAGAAGCAGAAACAATTGGATGTATGTAGATATAGAAAGAGATTTATTATAAGAAGTTGGCACACGCAGTTATGGAGGCCAGCAAGTCCCAAGATCTGCATGGAGAGTCAGGTAGCTGGAGACCCAGGAGAGCTGATGGTTTAGTCCCAGGCCAAAGCCTGGCAAGCTCAAGATCCAGGAAGAGCCAATGCCCCAGTTTGAAGGGTGTGAGGCAGGAGGAGGCAGTAACTTCTCTGTTACTTAGGTCAGGACTTTTTGTTCTATGCAGCCCTCAACCGATGGGATGAGGCCCACCCATATTGGGAATGCAATTTGCTTTATTGAGTCCACCAATTTAAATCTTAATCTCATTGCAAAACAGAAACACCCAGAATAATGTCTGGCTAATATCAGTGTACCCCATGGCCTAGACAAGTTGACACATAAAATCAATCATCACAATCACATAGAGAAGGGCCAGGTGAGCGGTGGGAAGCCAGAACCCAGGCAAGACCAAGGAAGGAAGCCCACAGATGCAGGGAAAGCCAGCTTAAAGAGCGGAAAGTGATCATTCTCAGTGAGGAATTGAGATGAGGGATGGACAGAGTGCTGGCCGGAGGCCTTGCAGATCCCATGAGGGTTCTCTGGTTCTCCCAGCCCCCCTCCTTAACTGAACTGGTTTGGGTAGGTTTCTCTTTCTGATGACAAAACCACCTGTGATTAGAACAAGCACACCATGGATGTCTTTGAATTGTACTGCATAGCCCTGTTCTCCAAGCTTTAGACCAGCCATTAATCAAGGGATGAACCATACTGAATGCCATGTTGTATACTCTGTACCCTTGGTCCTTGGATAATTTACATTTGCAGTTTGATTGCATGCAAACACCCACACGCAGCTGAAATAAAATGTTTTCATGGGATATGGGCTTGAATAAGGTGCTTTGACCTATAAGGCTTAGGGACAAAGAGAGTTACTCAGCTAGTGAGAGATCTCATACAGCTGCTCAGCGTCTAGTCCACAGTGCAGTTTTACTCTTCTCGACTCACTTTTCTTTAGGAATTTTCCGAGGAAAATCCGATGTTAGGGGATTTCCCTGAATTTAGGAATTTGTAGTGGCCCAGGCTGAGTTCCTTCCAAATGCCATGTCATGAACATAATTTTTAGACATCTCTGTCAACTCTTCTACTATTAGCTTTTTGGAATGCCTTATTCAACTGTGTAGGTAACTGAGGTCCACAGTTACCTAGGACCTCGTAAGGGCACAATGCGTTTTTAAGTTCATTCTCTCATCCAGTTCTCACAAGATCATATTATTCTCGATTGTATTAATCTGCTTAAGCTAAGTTGTGCAGCCATAACAGAAAACCCACAAATCTCAGCGTTTACTGCGGCAAAGTTTTACTTCTCGTTCATGTGATACGTGCACCGTGGATCAGCTACAGCCCTTCCGCTCATCTGCATTCCAGGACCCAGCGACAGAGAGAAACAGAGTGGCAGACCACACAGTGTCTCCTAAGGCGTCCCGAGAGCACTGACACAATTGACTTTCGCCAGCCAAAGCAAATCTCACAGCCAAGCCTGACGTCAACAGGGCAGGGGATCTATAGTTTTTCCACAGGAAGGAGGGGTGCCCAAAATCACACGGCCACACCCGGCACCAGGGGACAAGGATGTATAATCCTTCCTCTGAAGGAGACGGCAAAATTATCAACACTAATACCACAGAGCACAGTGCCTTACAAAAAAAAAAAAAAAAAAAAAAAAGAAAAGAAAAAGAAACTGAGCTGAAACAATTGCCCGATCAAACATCTTAGTGGCAGACTGGTATTTAAAGGAAGTTTTAGGAGTCCGGGTGGCAGAGTCTTTCCACTACACCACAGCTGCTTCCAGGTCTTCCTCTGGAGACATGCCCTCCAGGACCCGATCTGTATCTCGTGCCACCCCCGGGTACTGTTCACGTCAAGTTGTCACACTAAAACATTTGGCCCTTGAATCTTTTATTCCGAAGGATCCCACGCCCGGGGGAAATCCAAGCGAGCCAAGGCAGACAAAGTTAACAACGGAGAAAGATAGATCGAGCCAATAAAGTTCTCAGGAAGTGGTGCCATTTAAATTTTTCCTTAGTTTAACCAAACCAAAGATAGAGAGGAGGTGGTGGCACCTGGAAAGGACAAGAAGTTGTCATCCTCTAAGGGACAACAGAGAAGAAGGACGGGGCTGCCTGGGTGGCGCAGTTAAGCGCCCGACTCTTGATCTCAACTCAGGTCATGATCTCACAGTTTGTGGGTTCAAGCTCTGCTTCGGGCTCTGCACTGACGGCATAGAGCCTGCTTGGACTCTGTCTCTCCTTCTCTCTGCCCCCTTCCTGCTCGTGTACTCTCTCTCTCTTGCTCTGTCCCTCAAAACAAATAAACTTACATTTGCTTTTAAAAAGGGAAGGACAGTGCTGTCTGCTTGCAGAACTTCAGGGTGGTGTCCACTGGGTCCCTCTGGCCACTGGCTGATTACACCCTGCAGTAGCCAGAATAAAGGGTCTGGAAAGTACCGGCACTGAGGCCTGGGAAGAGCCAGGCACCAATAATTTAGAAAGGGCCTTAATCACGGCCTGGTCAGCATTTCCAGGGTTCATGATTCCCATCACCACAAACAGCACCCATCCCAAATGGGCACCCTGGTGGCTGTGGCTAATGATCTGTCTGGCCAGCAAGTAGTTTTGCTCAAGGAAAAAGTCCGACTGCATACGGGTCCCCAAATATAGACAACCAGTCCGAATTCACTGGGGTTTTGTTTCTGGATCCTTTCATTTCCTTAAGTTGCACAGATGACATGTTCGGTCTTCGGATGGTACTGGCTACAAAAAGTTCAGTGCTGTCACACTTCGCAGCAGAGTCTGTATGGAATACCTGTTCCCTCTCTCTGCCAACATTTTTAAGATTGGGTTTGGTTCAAATACAGTAAGTCAAGAATCCATCCTGCCCGGGATGTATCAGATTGCACAAGTGTTATGAAACACATACCATCCTGGATGTTCTTCCAAAAGAACGTGCCGAAAATGCTGCCCTTCTGCCAAACTACAGGCTCCTTTCCAACCTGCACCACTCTCTGCCCTCAGTCCAAACGCCCAACCAGCTGACGTGTGTCCTTGGCTGTGACTGACGGCTGGGCTGCCTCGGGACACCCGATGTCACCTCTCCTGGGTTCTCTTCAGCGCGTCGGTGCACAGGCAACACCAGGGGACTTTGAAGGAAAAGGTAAGAAGGCTCAATGGGGCAATTTCCACAGCATCTTACTACTCTATATTGCTGGTAAGCAAACAGCAAGGCTCGCTTTTGAGAGGGATGTCTCCAAAGAAAGTCCAGAAAGCAGGCTCAGAATCGTAGCCTGGCTGCAGGCCAGAGTGTGGCAGACGTACTCTCGGGCATGTCAAATACAGTACTTCAATACTCAGTTCATTCATAGGCCCAACCATCTGTGAAGCTGGACACAGGGTCATGCAGAAGGAAGTCACTGAAAGCATCTCCAAAACACCCAAAGCTGCAATCCCAATGTTACTATCGTTTCACTGCTGTGTCAGACACGTTAATAGCATACAGGCCAAAGGACATTAAAAAAGATTAACGTTGGGGCGCCTGGGTGGCGCAGTCGGTTAAGCGTCCGACTTCAGCCAGGTCACGATCTCGCGGTCCGTGAGTTCGAGCCCCGCGTCGGGCTCTGGGCTGATGGCTCAGAGCCTGGAGCCTGTTTCCGATTCTGTGTCTCCCTCTCTCTCTGCCCCTCCCCCGTTCATGCTCTGTCTCTCTCTGTCCCCAAAATAAATAAACATTGAAAAAAAAATTTAAAAAAGATTAACGTTAATATAATGTTAATGTTAGGGGTGCCTGGGTGTCTCAGTCGGTTGAGCGTCTGACTTCGGCTGAGGTCGTGATCTCACGGTTCGTGAGTTCGGGCCCCGCATTGGGCTCTGCGCTGACAGCTCAGAGCCTGGGGCCTGCTTCGGATTCTGTGTCTCCTTGTCTCTCTGCCCCTCCCCGACTCGTGCTCTGTCTCTCTCTGCTTCTCAAAAATAAAGAGAGTAATTAAAAAAATAAAAAATATATAATGTTAATGTTAATGATAAATATTAATGTTCAAGGGGGCGAAGAAGATTACAAAGCAGAGCTAGGGTCTGATAATAAGCCAAGAGCATTTAGCAGGCAACACAGAAAACATGGATTTACAGCTGAAGCTCTCCCCCGGGTGGGCAGGAGCGATCTCTCAACACTCAGCCTACACACGTTTACTGTGGCCACCACATGTCCATATGTCGACAGGCATGCCAGAGTAGGCATAGTATAGCACTGAAGGGGACGTGATGCCTGCCCCGACAAGTAGATGAGATAAGACCTACACACCAATGAGTGAAATGACACCCCACAGGTGAAAAGTGCCACAAAAGAGGTGCAAATGAAGCATTTTAGGATGTCTGAAGACAGATTGCTCCCCCACAGTGGTGAGACCTTGGTTTTACGGAGAAGAAGCATTTGAGCTGAATCTGAAAAGGAGCTAAGGATGAAGGCTTATGGAGTTGGGGGACTAAGAGACCTCATCAGCTGCAGCCATGTATGTAGCAGAGGTGCTGAGGTCTCGCCCAGATCCCCTTGGCATGCGGGGATTCCCTTAGCCTAGCTGCTGGGGCTTTGGCTCCTCACGGCTGCTCCCAGCTGCTCCCCTTCTCTGGAGGCTTGTCCCCCGCTGACCAGAGCACCTCACCAGAGAGATAACCACACCCTGCCTCCGGGGCAGCTGACAGCCAGTGATGGATAGAGGGGTACACAAGGCCAGGCCCCTTGCCCCCAGGCGGAGACAATTCTGCAGTGTGGTGTATGAAGATACCACCCCACCCCAGTGGCTCGGGCTGAGGCTAGTCTCTTTTCCCTGGCTTCTGTCCCCACTCCCATCCTGCTTCACCTCTTCAGCGAATCACGTGTACCTAATCCTTATCTCAGCCTTTGCTCTAGCTCTCCCTCCTGCAGCTGCACAGGTGCACTGCCAAGGCTTTCTTTGCAAGGTCCCCCATGAACCACCTGTTCCACCCTCTACCCCCTGCTAACTTCCTCTGCGGCACCCCCACCCGTCCCCTCACTGCTTCCACACCTCACACCTTACTTTTGATCTTCCTCCTGCTCCACAAGCTTCCTCTCCATTTGTCCACCTCTTCCAAGATCTAACTCAAGTTCTACCTATCCCACCACCTGTACCTCAGGTGTATTTTTAAGGACTGAAGACAGGTGCCAAAACACGTACCTATTTTTTTTTTTTTTTGCCTTTTAGACAATTAGATCAGAACTTAATCATCTAAATAGATGTTGCCACTTTCCAAGTACTCATCTTGAGAGATTAATCACTTCCTCCAATGCAGCCACGGCCCATCCTAATTTAAGGATCCCACTTCTGAGTTTGCCTTCAGAGCATGTCATCAACATGAGTGAACACACGACAGCCTCCAGCAGTTCTCTGCCCTTTGAATTTGTAGAGAATCACTCAGGACCGTGACTGGTGATGGCAGGTCAGTGAGAGTTTATATTTTGTTTTGTAATTCCACAATTTACACACTTAGGCCTGGCCTTTGGAAAATAAAACCCTTCATCCCACAACACTGCCTTAACCCCAACCAATCCCAACGATGGCAAATATTTGCTCCGTGAAAGTGATTTTTCTTTCCTTTACGAGACATTTGGATTCACACCTGATGAGTAATGCAGGTATTGATTTCTTCATTCCACAAATATTTATTAAGCACTTTCCACATGCAAGCACTGTGCTACAGGCTGTAACATCAGATAAAACATGGTTTTTACTCACATGAGGCTTGGATTATAAGGATGCTGGATGACAAGGGCAGGAACTACTTGCAGGAAGGCATAGATAGAATTCTGGCACGACGAGGCCCCTCTTGTGAAGGGCGGACTGGAGAATGAGCACAGAGGTGAGAGGCACTCAGGCTGCTGAGTGGCCAGCAAGGACTCATCTTGAGAGTGATGGGAAGCCACTGAGGGCTCAGTGAGAAAAGCCAACCAACAAAGAAAAGCCGTATCATGTGATTAAAAACTCATGAAACAGTTGTGATGTGTGTGCTCAGTACTTGTTCACATGTGCCGGCATGATTAATTCTCCTAACTTCGTGAAAGACACATTCTTGTGGCGCCTTCACGGATGAGAAAACCAAGACCAAAGAGGTTTGGTAATTTGCTCAAGATCGTACAGAATTGGGATTCAAACTCTTATCTCTCCACATCTCTCAACTCCGAAGCCCGGAATAACCCCCTTAAAGAACTCAGCAAAAAACATAAACAGATACTTCATTTCAAAAGAAGCTTTGAATTCCGAATATATGTACGGCGTTCAACCTGGGCACCAACCAAAGCATTGGAAAGTTAAACAATAATATTGAGCCACTTTATACCCATTTAACTAGTAGGAACATTAATAACCATGCATGCGTCCATCTAATTTGTGTCACTCAACTTATCATTAATACATTAATGGCCATATTGTAAATTTACGTAAATCTTTTGGAAAGCAATATAATAATATATATCAAGTCATAAAAATGTCCATATTCCTTTATTGCCTCTAGGAATTTATCTTAAGAAAATGCTTCCAAAGTAGACCCAAAGTTTATCATTGCAACATCATCGTAAAAAGTGCAAAATTGAAAACACCCTATATGTGGAATAATAGGATAACAGTTTGGTAAACCATCATACAACAACTCAATGGAATATTCCATAGTCATTTAATATGATCTTTACAAGGATTACATAATGCCATGTGACTGTCACATAAAAAGGTAAAATACAGTACACTATTGAATTCATGAAGAATATGGCCCAGTATCTTTGCAAATTCCCAGATAAGTGAAAACCATTGTAGCATACAATCTCCCCCTTTAAAATGCAGTATCTAAAAATGTTAAGTAACCCCTTAAGACTCTTAATGTATCTAAGAGTTCAGAATTTGCTTATAAAGCTATATATATACATATATATGTATATATATATATATATATAAATTCTGCCAATAAAACAAGCTCTAGATTGCATTATAGCACATTATTAGTGTACTTACCCAAATTTACTGAAATCTGCAAAGAAACAACATCTTTATCGTTTCATGAGCGTTCTTTGCAAGCTCCACACGCAACCACAAAAGCAGTGTTGCAACGCTGCCCCCAGCAATGGGGGGAGGGGCTTGCTCACTCACTCTAGATTCTTACCTTCTCACACGATGGTTTGGAAATCCAACCATTTCAAAATCGAACCCCCGCAAAATTACAAATTATTGCCATCTTTGAAGTTCCAGGCAAATAATTGAAGTTGAGAATATCAGATTCAAGAATGTCAACAGTCAACTACCATCCGTAATTATAAAAGCATTATGATTACAGCTACTGGTAAATGTAGACAGCCAATGCTGCTTGGAAACACAAAAAAAGAAAGACAGTTGTATTTGGGTGAAAGAATTCTAAGCAATATTTCCTTTTAAAACATCAAGTGTTATATTGCTGTTTTATAATAAATAAAGTTCACACAAAGATTTATTATTCTACAGCCACATTCTTCTACATTGAACTCCATTGACTTTAGCCCATTGGTATTTTATAGTTTTTAATGTGTTTTTACGGCTTTAGGGTTACAATAAATGGGTCAAGACTGGAGAATTAGTAGGAACTTGCTGCAGAATTAACCATTTCATATAACTTTCAACTAGAGATGTCAAAATCAGGAGGGTCTTTGTACCCATGAACACTGGTACAAAACCACATACTTGAGTTTCAAAGCTGACTCTCGTTCACTCAAATAAAGAAAGGTGCCTATGATTGTTGATCACCCATTGACCGATTTGACGGGAACTACAAGTTACATCTGGGGCTCTATCTACGTGACTTGGAGAAAGGAAGGGAGGAAGGAAGAACAAAAAGAGGAAGGGAATCATTACGTATTCATGCTAACAAGCATTGTGAACCAGTTTTATTTTTCTTGCTTTCACAGCAACTTGTGTTGATGTTTAGGGGTCATTCTACCTGTCACATGCACGTCACCAGAGATGGAAGGGAAGAGGCCGACGGAGCAGGTGAGAGACGCTTAGACTACACATCAGTGTGTGAAACAGAAACTGGGCCTGATGATCCTCCAGGGACTCATCATACAGGAGCATCTAACTGAGAAAGCAGATGCTCTCTGATTTTGCGGGAGGGCACAGGGAGGGATGAGCCACAAATGTTCAGGAGCATGAACTTTGCAATTTGTAAATACTCACTGTTTTTCCACTTAGTATAAATAATAATAATAACAGTAATAGTAATAATAATGATAATAATAATAATGCAGAGATGTCAAAGGAGAAGCTGATGTCAAAGGAGAAGCTGATGTCAAAGGAGAAGCTGAAAACAACCTAAGAGAAACACCAGTAACAAGGATTAGTGGGGATGGGGAACAGCAGAAATTACCGTATTTAGCTCAGATCTTGAAATATTGTGAGTTTGCTGTGAAATCCAATTTCCGCGTTTTGAATAATGGAATTTCATAACCTCTTTAAGCCTTGGGGTTATGCATTTTTTTAATCGACCAAATAAATTTAATAGAGGAATGGAGTGAAGGCTTAGGATAAGAAGAAGTGAGAAAATTTAGTTATGCAAGATGAGTAAGTTCTGGAAATCTAACGCACAGTATATGATGATAATTAGCAACACTATAGCGTATGCTTGAATCTTTTAAGAGGGTAAATCTTAAATGAAATTAAATCATTTCAACACACACACACACACACACACGCTAACCATGTGGAGGTAACTGTCACCTAGGTTAATTATCTGGATCATGGTGCTCAGTTCACCATGTGTATATATATCGAAGTATCAAGTTGTACCCCTTAAATATACACAATTTTATGTCAATAACGTCTCAGTTAAGCTGCCTTAAAAAAATGCCCGAGAGGAGAAAAGAATATTTAAAACATCTTAGGAGTATTAGCACCTCCTTCTTTACCAAACTATCATTCTACCACTGCCGGAGTGAAGGGTGATGAGGAAAAAGAATAAAGCACGCTAAGATCACACCTCAGAGAGCTCAGGCTTCTTCACCCAGTACACCTCCCACCCAGCCCGCCTCCCAACTAACAAACTCAACCCCTACTGACTGTCCCCATTAATCAGGCACAGCCAATCCTCATCCCACTGACTCCTCAGATCTGCAAACAGGTTAGGTAACTAATTGAAGAGTGCAGTGAACACTGTGGTTGACTTCGCCAGCCAGGAGCTGCTTCAAGAATGTTCCTGGAACATATTTCTGCTGGCAATCTCCTGGGGAAATCTTCTCTCTCATGAGAGACCATCCCTGACAGAGGAACTCTCTCATCATCCTGGGGCAAGGATGTGATTGATGTATCTTTTCCCCAGCAAGGATCACTCTAAGGATGGCAGAGGGGCAAGGGGAAAGATAGCAAAGACCCGGGGTGGCATCACTGAGCTGCCAAGCCCACCAACCCCACAGTCAGCCCAACTTCTGGACCTCATGTTAATGAGATAATAAAATTCCTAAGTGTCTACACCAGGATGAGTCAGATTCAATCTCCTTTTCATCAAAAGCATCCTGGCAGATGCAAAATGCCAGTATCCAAACTCAGGTCTGTCTGATGACCAAGCACCTACTCATTCCAAAGGTTTTCTAGTCTGAGAGGCTGTCTCTGATGGGCAGAAATTCTCGAAGTGTTTCCAGCCCAACAGCTGCAGTGGCTCTGGCGTCAGATGAAATCCCAGCTCTGACACTCAATGTCCATGCGATCGTAGGCAGATTACCTCTTTTCCTTATACCTTTTACCTCATCTGAAAAACGGGAATAATATTAGTGCTTGCCATAAAAGATGTCTGAAGCCTAAGGGACATTTCCATACAGTAAGTAACCAGTGTCCCTAGCTCTCATGAGAAAGGGGGCCTCATGACTTTTGACACCTAGATTCTTTACAGAATTTTTATGTTTTGAACAAAGTGATTTTATTTCCCACTGATTTACTATATCTATGTCATAACCAAAATACAGTGTTTCCCTGATGTTTGTCCCTCTCTGAGCTTTCAGCTTTTTAATTTGTGACTGTCCTCATTCTTTTTCAAGAGAACACAACATCATTGAAGAAGGCACTTAAAATCTCACCCATAGTATTGCACTACCTAATTAAACTATTTTCGCTCCTTGATATTACCTCTTGCATATAATGTGTACATAGCCACAATGATAGTGAGCATTCTACTTTGCTGTTATTTTTACGTAACTCATAACACATTTCTCTGTAATTCAACACATTCTTTGTGAGCATTCATTTTAATAATGCTATGGTATTGGTATAGCACAATCCACTGAACATTCTCCTAGCATTGGTATTTTTTTATTCAGATTGCTTCCTTATTTATTTTATCTTAAAGATAATGCAGCAGTAAACATTTGTGTTTATATGTTCTTTGATTTCTGTGAATGATTTCCTTAAGAAAAATTCCTAGGAGTAGAATTACTGTGTCTCAGCTATGTAGTGACTTTATGCCTCCTGCTGTATAATTCTTTCCAAAAGGATTGTTCCAGTTTGCAACTATAAACTTTATCTTAACTAGTCAAGACTGAAATTGAGTTCCTCTGAGCAGTGACTTGGTTTGAAACATCACAGAAGTCTTTGTAGTTTGGTGAAATCAGTATTTTGATTGCCTTGCCATGGTTTCAAGATTTATAAGTCAAGTTCTGCTTTCTTGCTTTGAAAGTTCCCCCTTGAACCAATCAGTCTTTTTTTTCCCCCATAGGCCATGAACTTTTAAAAGCCTGTCTGCTTTTATCTCCTTGTCTCCCTTCATGAATTTAATTGGATTGATATACACCCCCAAGGATTCGTAAATGGCTCAAGGACACCATTTTAAATGGATAATCTAACCCAACTTCGTACTTCCTGTGAGAGGCACATTTCTAGTCTGGGAATGAAGTGGTACAATCACTCCATCCAGATGGGATAGCACTGATTTTCCCAGCTCCTTGGAAACCCACTGACCGCTTCATGAATACCTGGGACATTAATTGGTGAAGTAATTAAGAAAAATGCATCCCATGCAACGTTTAAGGTGGACCCCTCCTCACTCCTCCATATAGCAAAAATAACTACCCTCCTTTTCCTTTGGAGCATGGAAAGTGGGTTTGGCTATGCGAGGATGGGTCTCTTGAGGGGGTGTATTTTTGTCTGGTTCTGAATTTACCTGACTCATGGGCAGACACCTCTCGGTCATAGGCAAGGCAGTTAACGCAGCCCTGGATGCTCTTAAAGGGACTTTGTCTGCTTGCTATGAGGTCTTTCCACCTTCTCATCTTTCCAATGATGATCAACCCTAACCTAAATGCAGACACTAAAACACAAGGCACCATGACTAGGTTCTAGAGCAGTCGTTCAGATGATGCAGAGCATACTTATGTTCATTTTTCCCTCCAGATCATCATCCACATGAACACACAACATTTAAAAGTTCTGGAAGAATTCCCACAGTATGTCTAGAGACCTATTGGAGTTACAAAGCCCATGTTAAGAAACACTTCAAGTTGAAGGAGCTAGAAATGTTTTTGTTTTCTGTAAAAGATCAGATAGCAAATATTTTATATTTCGAGGCCCATATGGTCTTTGTAACAACTACTCAACTCTACCAGTACAAGAGCAGCCATAGACAATTTATAAACACATAGGCACAGCCATGTTCCAATAAGACTTTCTTAATGAAAAACGAGTCCTGGATTTGGCCCAAGAGCCATAGCTGGTCAATTTGCATCTAGTATGTGAATGGTAAAGTGGGAAATCTGCCTAACTATCAGCTCTGTGCTCTTGCTATCTGCAGATTGTGTTTGCAAGCCCATTGGTTCATTTCATCAGTGTCTGTATTTATATGTCATGAGATTTAGGATGTAGATATTGATTCATTCATTCAAACATGTTGGTGTTTTTGCTACTTACGGTATGCCATCACAGTACAGTTTTGTCCTTCAGTAGTCTTGTCTCTGTCTATTAAGTCTGACCCAAGACTGCATTCTTTGGTGAGGTAGGTGGAATTAACTAAGAAAATTAAAGCTGAACAGTGGTGGGCAGTATAAATCAATTTCCAAGAACTTCTGATGAGCAATTAGCTCTAGCTTCTTCTTTGAGATCTGAGCAGATTGACTGGAATGGCTTTTCTAGGGATCAATGAAGAGTTGAAGGCAGGAAACCTGTCTGATGTAGACGAGGATACGGAGCTCAGAGCTAATGACTGGTGCTGCAAATACTTAACTGTGTGACCTTTCCCTGGGCAAGCTGTCTAATTTCTCTGGGACTCCATTTCCCCTGTGTAAAGCAAGAGATTTGTATTAGGCTAACTGGATGAGTCCCAAATCGGCTCAAGCTTTGAACAAAGTTTTGTGTCAACCAGTCTATGCTAAGAGGCTTCCAGTATGCCAGAAAACAAGCAATTTAAAGAGATTTCTTTGTCTAGTGGAGCTCAAATACACATCCTGTGAAGGTCCCTCATTTTGCTTTCACCTAAAACTAGGACATTTCATTCATCTTGAGCACCATGATGGTCATGAAAATGTACCTGACTTACAAGTCTTCCACCCAAGGTTTAAAACACACACGAAACTGCAAATTGCAACCCGAGGCAGAGTGCAAACAGAGGGGCGGCGTGCCGCGGGAGTGGGGAGAGGAGGTACTGACCTGACCGGAAGCAGAAGCATTCAAATCGGGCCCTGTGGGATGAGCAGATTTTAATAAGCCTGGAAGGGGGGGCAGTGTTAAAAGGCTTTGCTAACAGAGGGTAATTCAAACAGAAATATGGTGGGAAGATGCAGGCATCAGCTGAACCACATTCAGAGTATGGTCACCTCGCCAGGGGGTGGGCTGCCTACTTCCTGTTGCTGTCGGTACTCACCTCCGCCGGTTCAGCAACAGTAACTATCACAAGCAAACACGCACTGAGGAACTTTTCATTATATACGATTTTTTTTTTTTTTTTTTTTTTTTTTTTTCACATTGAGGATGACACTTTGGTTTGCACCTTTCAAGTGGCTGATCCTTCAGGGTCATGGGCCCGTGGTTAAAAATAAAGTCAGGTCAGGGCACCTGGGTGGCTCAGTCGGTTGAGCATCTGACTTTTGATTTTGACTCAGGTCACGATCTCGCGGGTCGGGGGATCAAGGGCTGCGGTCTCTGCACTGACAGCTCAGAGCCCGCCTGGGATTCTCTCTCTCCCTCTCTCTCTCTCTCTCTCTCTCTGTCTCTGCTCCTGCCCCCCGCCCCCCAAAATAAATAAATAAGCCCAATACTGGCAATTTCCTTTCAGTAAAACACCACCTAACATATGAAATGAAGGTTAATGACTTGAATGCTATTGATATTTTTGTCTTATTTATATTTAATTCGATTTCAGTGGTTGTATGACAAATACAAGCATACAGAATGTATGTCTACTTTCATATTTTTACATTTTTATATAACTCTCTATGAAAATAATTTAAGTCAACACTTGGAGTCTGTAAGAATTTTTTAAAGGTATTTATTACTCAATCTTTTAAATATCACATTATATGAACTCAAAGTTTATTTCTTCATATACCAGAAGGAGATGGTAATTGTTTATTTTGCAAGGCTATTAGGAGGATGAAAAGAGGTCTGGAAAGTTTAAAATGCTACATAACAGGGGTGCCTGGGTGGCTCAGTCGGTTAGGTGATCGACTTCAGCTCGGGTTATGATCTCGCCATACCCGAGTTCAAGCCCCGCATTAGGCTCTGTGCTGACAGCTCAGAGCCTGGAGCCTGCTTCAGATTCTGTGTCTCCCTCTCTCTCTGCCATTCCCCCCGGCTTGTGCTCTCTTTTTATCAAAAATAAATACACAATAAATAAATAAATTAATTAATTAAATGCTACATAACATCAAGGAGATAAAATGGTATTTATTGTTAAACAGATACAAGTGAAAACCCAAAAAAGCCATCCAGTATCTACCTCTGAGCCTACATAATCAGGGTTCTTGGCAAAATGATTTTTCTGGGTAAAGAACAAGGACTCACAATTTAGATGGGTTCCCTGGGGAGCCCTACACATGCAGCAAAACTCTATCTGCCTGACTGCATCATTATTCCTACAAGTTCAGAGACACTCATGAGTTAAGTCAAGACTCCTTCCATTTGAAACAAAACTCAGTCCCGAGTCAATGTAACTGCCAGCTCATAACACTGAAGCTTTGCAGAACTGTTTGCAAGCAGATGATGACAGAATGCATCTTGAAATCTAAGCTGGGAAGTCTTTTGACCGAGGCAGGTGGACAAGATTTTCTATAGAACATTCTTTTGCATCAAGGAATCCAAATAGGATGCATCTCGTAAAACATTCCATTCCAGCTGGGCTCAGGAAGATGGGTGCATGCAGGAATCACAAGGCAAGTGTGTGTCCAGCTGAAACAGTGGAGGACAGTGATGGGGATCCAGGATTTCTGCATGAAATGGCTCACCGATATCCATACATTAGTATTTACTGAAGAGAGGTGGGTCACCACCATCAATGAAAATAAAATTTGGATAAGCCAAGCATTAACTAGTAATTTCAGGAATTTACATTTTTATCTGTTGCACCAATGTGGCAATTCCTTATTCAAGGTGAATCAATTCCCATTTCTTGGGTGTCCAAGGAGTGACTGGTACTGAAGGTTTTGAGTTTCAGTTGCACTGTTTTAATGATAATGACATTTTCCTGGCTGATAGAAGTTTTTATAGTCTCCAAGAATTTTTTTGAACTTCACAACAAGGTGGAATTATGATTTTTTTTAACTTGAGATAGATACCTCTGAACTATTATGCTGGGAATTTTGTTCTACATCACTGAGCAAAATCAGTCCTTATAATTACTGTTTCTGCATTCTTCTCAAATGCCTGACAAATTACTCTAGCTGGTACATTCTCCCCAACCAATATGCTCTCCCAATTCACCCTGGGGGAAAATTTGGACCTCTACAACTGGATCTCTACGTTTTGTCAGGAGCTATCTATTCTCTACCTCTCACTAGGGGTAGGGTCCTCTTGACCAGGTGAGCAGCAAGCGATCTGGTTTCAAAGCCCCCTCTTATTGCCTGCTTTCCTGGACCACTCCTGGTACCAACTCTTGCAGGTTGGCAGTCAAACTGGATTCTTCAGAAGCAGACTTGGAAATGGAATTTGGCAAACTGGGTGTTTCTTAGGGATCAAGAGCTGTGGAAGTGAGAGGGAGGTGGGTAGGACTGGTCAGAGAGAGAAGTCAAACGAATACACACCGAACACAGTCATGGCCAGCATCACAAGGAGCTCAGGAGTGTATATGACCCATATGGGGCTGAAATGGCTGGACCTCTATACCCACCTCAATCAGTCACTGGAAGAGGCAGATCTGTCGCTGATGCAAGGCCTGAAGATACTGACAACTGGAAAGCCAGTGGTTTCTTGAAGGGGGATCTGGACAGTGCACCTTTGTACCCACCACAGTCCACCCCTTGCACTGTTCAGAACCACTTCTTGATGTTCATTTGGGGAGCAACTCTTTAGGATTCCAGAGAACGCTTCTTCCTGGAGAGACTCAGAGGAAGTTTTGAGTGATGAATCGTATCTCCTCACACTGCATCTGTTATTAGGGACACAGTGGATACTCAACTTCTCCCTCTTCTGTTATTCTCTACTTGAGTCCTCTTATCTATAGCCACCACGTCTGTGGGCTCCCGTGGCTTACCAAGGGTCAAGACCCAGACCTTCTTTCTTGAGTAGTATGAGTCTCGGGCCACCATGACCTTCTCAGGCCAGGGTTATAGACTCACAGTTGGGCAGGGGAGTACCAAGAGGCACCTGAGTGTATCACCTGAGGGCCACATATATTCCTCCTTGCTTCCATTGTATGACAGCAGCCTTGCTCCTAAAAGCACTCAGGTCAGGCCACCTGGCTTCTTAAAGCTTTTGGCCACTGGGACATGCACAGGATTGTTTCAATCCACTTAATTGGAATCCAGCCTCACCACAAGCCCTCCCAGGGAGAGCCAGAACGCAGAGCTCCTGAAAGACTGAGCCTGACCTAATATGGAACTCAAAACTGAGTCCCCACTGTAGAGAATCTCTCTCCTCTTGAGCCTCTACTCTAAGCATTTAAACTCTGCTGGCACATCATCCTTTTCTAAAATGAGATTCCAATTTTTAAAATCCAGTTAAAAAAAATCAACTCTTAAAGCAGCATCCTGCCCCTAAGCCCCTTCTAACTTCTACAACGATCCATGGGTATGAGCCACTTCACTCTCCTCTAATTGTTGTTCCCACGCAGCCCCAGCCCTTCCCACCATGGGCTCACAGAAGGCAAAAGGAAACCCAGTAGGATATGAGAAGTACTATTTTCACTCTGGAGAACTAGAGGAACAAAAAGCTACCTGCATAGAAACTCACAAGAGAACCTGTAGAAGCTCTCTTATCACGAAAAATGTCTCATTCATTTTAGTATTAAAATAACATCACATCAGAATGGTATTCGGGAACAGTCTTTTGTTATCTTTGAAATGCCTTTCTGGAGCATTGCTATCTTGCAGAGCCCTCCCAACTGATCAGAAAGTGGTTCAGTCCCTTTTCCACAGCCAGCATGTGTAGGGAGTCTGAGTACAGAGGTCTTAAAATCTTCTGGGGCTGGATAGGGCCCCGTGGAGAAATGTCCTTCTGTCCCTTCTGCCGCCACTGCCTTACAGGGCCCGGGTCTCATCAGTGGCCTCACCAGGAGACGAGATGCTGTGTTGCCTCTCTTACCTCCGTCAATGCCCTCCACAGCCCCCCCCCCCCAGTGAATGCAAAATCATATACTTGTTTTGGAAACCCAATTTCACGCAGACTTTACCTCTACGCCCCTCCTGTATATTTTCAGCACCTCTCCTGGGGTCTCACAGACAGGATTTACAGTCTGGACACCGTGCGGTCATCTCTGAGTGAGGGGGAAGGGTTGCCGGATTTGAGACAGAACACTCGGTCCCACTCCTCAGGCACAGTCCACGGCTGTATAGCTGAGAATTTACTCGGGTGAAACAACTGTTCTCACCATTGCTTCCCCACCTCCTTCGTCAGAAGCTCAAGAAGCCCCGATAGATAGCGAATGTTCTGGCTCTCAGAGGCTCCCCACAGTTCTGGAGAGGTCCCAGCTGGGGGTTCAACGCGTGCCTGCTCAGGTCATATCCTGAAGCCGGTTTTTTAAAGAAGACCTCTCCTACCTTTCCCTCTCCTACATCTCCCTGAGGGGCCTCATTTCCTCAGGTGCAGCTCAGGCCTGCGCCTTTGGGCTTTCTTTGCTGGTCAGATAAACTGCGAATTCCCCTGGGAGGAGGTCTACTTTAGTTTTATTAGCCCTTTTACTTTAACATGAATACACTGGAGAACCTTTCCTGGGGTAGTTTTGACAGGAAAATACTTAGTGTTTGGAACTGCACACCGACCAGAGAAAGAGAAATGCGTCCTGGGGAAAGGCAGAGCCGAGAGGAGTCAGAAGAGTGGGGACTTCCGCTCACTGAGGACAGCTCCTCAGTCCTGTTCGCTGCAGATGTGCAGTGATCTCTGGGGGGTGGAGCTGCCAGGGCTCTTGGTTTCCCAGCAACAGAGAACTTGGGGAGCTCAGCACAGCCGGGAGGTTGTTCTTAGCACAGCTGGTCTGAGAAGCCAAGTTCACAGCCAACGACCCACCACAGGGATGAGGGGATTAGGAGCTCATCTCTGCAAAGTCACATGAGGTCCCCAAACTTCTGCACACATCCCTCCCCTGCCTCCACCTAGGACCTGGTGCAGGGGAGAATTCCCCCAGAGTGCCGGGCTCTGTCCTAGTGGCAAATGTCCCCCAGAGAGGGAAGCTCTGTTCCTTACCTTGATTTAAGACGGGGGGGTGGGGGGGGCTTCCCTTCCACCAGACCAGATGGATTTGAATCTCCAGTACAAGATTTCAGGAGGAGGCAATAACGATGGCATAGATTTAAAATCAGGCAGATGAGCTCAATTCCTGGCTCAGCCACTTACCGGCTGCATGACCTTGGGCAATTGATGTAACCAGTCAGGGTCATGGTTTTCTCATCCATTTGATGGGGGTAACATTTTGTATCTCACAAAGTGATTGGGTAGAGTTTCAAGAAAATGAAAACATAAAACAGCTGGCCCCGAACAAGAATTCGGTAAATACTCTTTCCTTTCACCTTCTTCCATCCCAAGCTTCTGCGTGTCATTGGCCCATCACAGGTCCAGCCTGGGGTGCAGTGAGAGCAGTTCTCCACAGGGATGAGCTGTCATTGTTAGACGGAAGGAGGGGGCTGAGCCCACATCAGCATTTCTGAGGCAGCCAAGGGCGAGAATCTTGGACTTGGACCCCAGAGGCACCCAGGCGTGCTATGTGAATACCCACCCAAACAGCCTCGGCAGCTGCGAGAACTCCAGCCCAAGTTATCTGAAACCCACCTTATGAAAGCAAAAAGCAAAAACAAAAACAAAAACAAAAACAAAAAAACAGAATCAAGGAAAGACAAGTGACTTTTCCCAGTCCAGCATTCCTAACTACTTAGGCCAAACAAAAGATTTACCTATTAATTTTTTTAATCCGGAAAAGGTATTCTCTTCCCACTGGAAAGAAATAGGCAATGCTTAGAGAAAAAAAGCTCCCTTTCAGATTTTCTTAATGGGACGAAAGTCTGATGAAATTAACACAAGCAAATATGAGCCCGAATACACCCCTCAAAGGCCTCCCCAGGTGGAATTTGTTTGGAGAGAAAACTGCCCAAGACCATCACTTGCCTCCTGTTTGAGAGTGTGGTGATGGCACCCCAGCCCTGAAGTTAGAGGAAATATTTATATGTCTGTAGTTTTTAACTACAGTCCTGATCTCAAATATTCCATGCCGTTGCCCCACAAACAAATATTTGCCCAGGTGATAGATGTGAATTTAGAAAATGCGGCGGGGCAAACATAGGCCCACTGTGCTCAGAGGCCCCATCCGCCCTGGTTTTCACAGTTGGGCCTGAAAAGCCTCTTGTTGACTCCCGTAGTGGGTCCTCCAGGCGCTAACAGGATGCCAGCACCTTCCTTGCAGGGTGTTGCTTTCCTCCCAGAGCTGGAGGACAAGGCCTTCTTAAACACACACACACACACACACATACACACACACACACTGTGCTGTCTATGGGAACATGAGTGGTTACTGGGCCCCTGAAAAAATTTCCAAACAGAGTCAATCTCTTGGAACACTTAGTAACAATTTTTCTCTTGGTTTTGATGTGGGTTTTTGTTGTTGTTGTTGTTTTTAATCCTCATATCCAGCCTGTCAGGGCCCTGTCATGGGAATAAGAAACCGGAGGCGAGGGTGCATCTGAGCTGAGTAGCAACCTGCAAACCCCTCTCCACTCTGAGGTTCAAATGCCAGCAGGCCCGCCGGCTGCTCGGCCCCACAACCTGGGTGAGGATTCGCCGTTCAGCTTCTATTGGCTGAACCGCGCCCCTGGCGAGATTCCATTCTTACCTCAAGGCGATACCCTCAAGGGGCCCATTTCTTGGAGACAGGTGTCCTTTAGCAAAACTTCACACACAAATACAAATTAGTTTACCCAGTTACCCTTCAACAAGAACTATTTACTTAAGTCTTCTGCTCTACCCTCTTGCATAAATTATTTAGCTTTCTTGTGAAATATCACTTACAATTTCTTTACTCATTTGGTGAGAACGTTGTCTTCAAGCATGTTCACCAGCAGTTAAATAGAAAGGAAAATAAAAACAAAATAAAGTGAAATAAAGTGAGTAACAGTTCTTTAAGTGGGGCCTAAAGCTCTCTCCCTAGGCCTAGAAGTTTTCATGTGAAGCCCCTTTATCATCCTGGCCAGACAAGTGGTTGCTTAGTAACTCCTCTTATCAATGATTTAGGTTTTCTCCTGATTGCCTTGTAAGACGATAGTACCTCTGGTATTTTCTATTCCTTCCCTTCCACTTGTAATGAGAAACGATTTTGTAAAAGGTCACTGTCCAGAAATTTACTTTCATTTACAAGCACAGCCTCTCACTAGCACGTGCCCACGGCGGAAGTTGTACAATAATTAATGTTAATCCTCCCACAGCGGTTCTCAAATTTTACTACTCATCAGAATCTTCTGGGGAAGTTTTTAATAACACGGAGGCGCAGGCCCTATCCTATTTCGAAGAGCCTGAGGCTCCGTATTCTTTCCTAACACACCAGTGGTGGAGACCCATTCCCAGAGCCTGCATCCACTTGCTACAGAATCACCAGAACCCGTAGTGTTCAGGTGTCCGCGTGACGATGCCAATCAAAATCAGATCGATGCCTTAACTTTCACATGTGGCTCCAAGGAGACTTCTCCAGTGCATTCATCACGACCCTGCACCCAGGCACACGCAGACTTCCTAGAGGCCCCGCGTCAGCTCTCGTATCCGCACGCCGCGTACACAGAGGGGCTGTGATGGCAGTGTTTGGGTCCTGTCTCCCAGGAGACGCATTCTACAGAAGATGAACATCAGAGAGAGTGAGCTAAAGTCTCACCGAGGGGAAAACAAGGTCCGAGTCTCACTTGCTTCAAAGCTGACACTTCAGTTAGCTAGTAAAACTCATTTCGCAACAGGGCTGTGAGACACTGAAATTCACTGCAAAAACAAAACTGCCGTGGCATTTTCTTCTCTGGAGAATTTACGAGTTCAGAGAGTCATCTCTCCGCAGTAGTTGAAAGCACAGATCTGGCTGCATGTACGTGACTTGAATTTCTGTGATCTTCAGAGAAACTTGAGCTGCTTCCTGGAATGGTTTGGAACAGTTTCTCCAACCTAGAGCACTGAATCAAACAGGCCAATACAACAGAAATGCAACTTTCCTAAGTACACACGAGAAATCAAAAATGAAAGATGATGAAGGCAGAAAATACTCTAAACCCTGTCAGAATTTCTGCTTCCAAGTTCATCTCTCCTTCCAAAAAAAAAAAAAAAAAAAAAAGCAAACTGATCATTTCTTTTTTTTTTTTTAAAGAAGGAAGAAGTTTACTACTGTTTGGTTTTTAAAATGAGGTGCCTAGAAAATATGTGTCATCCTTCCCTCAGCTGGAAAGACCTATGGAGCAGACATCCAGCTGCCACAAGGCTCATGTCCCAGGTAGAAGCACCTCTTGGCCACATTGACATCCTCACAAATCACTGGAAACAGAGCTTTGTGGAGTAGACAAGGAAAATGCTGGAGTTACTGGCAACTCTGTTCAGAGACGACCTAGACTCTGTTGACTTCGTTTCTACACATTCAGAAGTCCCTGGGATAGAAACTCATACTGAAGTTGTGGCCAGAACCTGGACTCCAGAGGTTTAAACTTTGCACAATGGAAATGAAGCTTTACGACAAGGCCTAAAAGTGGTCGTCTTGCATGAGTAACACTTTTATAAGCACTATCATCTGCTGTTTCGCACCTAGAGAAGAAAGGAAGACTGACAAATGGAAGGCTGCCCATCAATATATACAGAAAGGATGGGCTTTGGGTTCACACAGAGCTGAGTCTGAGACCTGCTTTCACCACCTTCCGCCTGTGTGGTCTCAGGAAAAGCTGTTTCGCTTGTCCAGACCTCCGTTTGCTCATCTGTAAAATGAGACAGTTAAAGCATCCACCCACGCAAAGAAAGTGCTCAGTAAGTGTCGGTGGCCATTTGGAATCTATAAGGAAACAAGATCGCTTCATACTTCCAGCGAAATTCTCAAGTCACTGGAAAGCTGGTAATTGTAAGAAAGAAAACGAAGTCAGGGGCGCCTGGGTGGCGCAGTCGGTTAAGCGTCCGACTTCAGCCAGGTCACGATCTCGCGGTCCGTGACTTTGAGCCCCGCGTCGGGCTCTGGGCTGATGGCTCAGAGCCTGGAGCCTGCTTCCGATTCTGTGTCTCCCTCTCTCTCTGCCCCTCCCCCGTTCATGCTCTGTCTCTCTCTGTCCCAAAAATAAATTTTAAAAAGTTGAAAAAATAAAAAAAATAAAAAAAAAAAAAGAAAGAAAACGAAGTCATAGAAGGTGATGGAAGGATCCGGCCTGTTACCTCTTCTAAAAATAAAATGTATGGAGAACTTAATCAATTATTTATTGAGTACCTGAACTACATGCCCAGGACTATTCTTGGCATTACCGAGAAATCAAATATGGTCCGTACTCTACAAGAGGCTACAGTCCAATTGTGTGGACAAATCATACAATTATCTAACTGTACAAAGAAAAATTAGGTACAAAACTAAATGATACGTTCAGTGAAGAAAGGATGAGAAAAATGAGATCAGCGCGAGCTTGGGAAAAACTTTTTGAAGGCAGTGGGGTTGGGAGAGGGCTTGAGAAGTAATTAAGATGCCTCACATTTCTGTTCACATCAGTCACCATGGGAAATCCAACTCTCTAGGCCATGCCTACCTCCTGTAGAGGTCTGTATACCCCCATGCCAACTCAGTCTCACCTTCTTCCGAACCTACCAAACCCTTGTCCTGTGCCCTCTGATCTCATGACTGAAACACTGAAACCTAAACCTCTTCTCTCAGAGTCCTTGTCACCTTCTTGCCCTAACTACGCCTAGCTCCGTCCTAACCAGGCTGATTCTCCCTCACCTTCTCAAGCAGCAGCCCTTTCTCGCACACACCTCTGAGTTACCCATGTGGCCAGGGTCCTCTGTGCCTCCTCCGGCTTCTCCTCCCAAGCCTCTGGTGAGTCTAACACACATACTCTCAGACCAGAAGCCCTTGTTGTGTCATCTACACACAGCCTGAGCCCATCCCCACTTCTTGAAGCCTTTAGCACTGGAGTGATGGGTATTCTTTTCATCCTTGGAAACTATAAATATGTTACCTGTGATATGGCCTGAATCCCATCTTCCCCAAATTCAAATGTTGAAGCCCTCACTCCTAGTCCTCAGAATATGACTGTATTTGGAGATAGGGTCTTTAAAGAGGTAACTACATTAAAATGAGGCACTTAGGTTGGGCCATAATCCAATCTAACTGGTGTCTTTATAAGAGGAAATCTGGACACGCAAAGAGACATCAGGAATGTGCACACTAAGGAAAGACCATATGAGGACATAGCCATCTGCAAGGCCAGGAAAGAGTCTTCAAGAGAAACCAAATCTGCCAACACCTTGACCTTGGACTTCCAGCCTCCAGAACTGTGAGAAATAAATTTCTGTTGTACAAGCCCCCCATTCTCTGGTACTTTGTTATGGGAGCCGACTAACACACATGACAAAGGGAAGTTGTAGATGAAATTAAGATTGCTAATGAGCTGACCTTAAAACAGAGAGATTATCGTGGATTATCCAGATGGGGCTGATCATAAGGGTCCTTAAAAATGGAAGAGGGAGGGTCGTCTGGGTGGCTAAGTTGGTCGAGTGTCTGACTCTTGATTTCAGCTCAGGTCATGATCCCAGGGTCATGGGATCGAACCCCCATGGGGCTATGCACTAAGCATTGAGGCTTCTTGGGATTCTCTGTGTGTGTGTGTGTGTGTGTGTGTGTCTGTCTGTCTGTCTCTCCCTAAGCCCTTTTCCCTTGCTGGTGCATTCTCTCTCTCTCTCTAAAATAAAAAAAAATGGAAGAAGGAAGCAGAGAGGTCAGAGTGATACCATAAGAGGAAGATACAGCCTACAGTAGCCAGCTTTGAAGTGAAGGAGGGCCACAGGCTGAGGGATCTGCAGGCAGCCTCTAGAAGGTGAAAAGGGTAAGGAAACATATTCTCCCCCAGAACCTCCAGGAAGGAACACAGGCCTGCCAACACCTTACTTTTAGCCCATGACGCTGTGTTGATCATCTACATAAAAGTGAGGTCATCCAGGGGCGCCTGGGTGGCTTGGTTGGTTAAGCGTCCGACTTCGGCTCAGGTCACAATCTCACGGTCCGTGAGTTCGAGCCCCGCGTCGGGCTCTGTGCTGACAGCTCAGAGCCTGGAGCCTGATTCAGATTCTGTGTCTTTCTCTCTCTCTGCCCCTCCCCTGTTCATGCTCTCTCTCTGTCTCAAAAATAAATAAACGTTAAAAAAAAAAATTAAAAGTGAGGTCATCCACGTGTGTTGCTCAAACCACTACATTTTTGGTTATTTTTCACAGCAGCAATAGGAAGCTGATACAACTCCAGTCACGGCAGTTGTAACATCTATATAGAGTAGACAGTCCATCCAATATCCTCCCGTCCTTCTGTCCCTTGGGTTTCTCTCTTCCACAGGCCTGTCCTGCACACTCCCTCAGGCCACATTCCCTCTTGTCCACTGCCTGTAACCTGTCCACGTGTCATTTTAAAGCACCACACTCTCCAACTTTCACTTGTTGTCTTTCCACCTCACTCCCCCAGTTCCCAACCCAGACTCTAGACATCCCGCAGCTGCACGTCCTCTCTCCCTCATGCTCTTCCCAGTTGAGGGGCACCGGCTGTAAACACAGTCATCCCTTACATGCAGCCTCCCCATCTTTACTTGTTTTCTCCCTTTCGTACTCATGTGGACGCACCAAGCCCAGGGAAGATCCTATCCTCCATCCACTCTGTACTTGTACCCAAGCACCTGAACGTGGCTCAAGGACAACATTCTGCAAGCCTCCACGGTCTCGGTTTCAATCCATGACTAATAATCTCAAGAGGACCCTCGGTGCTATCAGCTAATCCTACCACATTCCTCTCCATTCACTCTCTCATTCTCCAGGGTGTATATCTCATATCTGAATACTGACCTTGAGCTATCGCCTCCTTACCTCTTCCTTGGCCACCCCAAAGCTGACTGAGGTACCTCTCCTTGGGGGGGTCTTAAAATATTCTGTGCATCTTATTATACTTACCATCTTAGATTATAATTATCTGTACCCTCACTGGATGGTGAGATCCCTGAGGGCAGAGACCAGGTGCTTTTCCATGCCCTGCAGTAAGCCTAGTATCCAGAACAGAGCAGGTCCTCTTAAGTGCTTGATGAATGGATGAAGAAATGAATGAATGAGCCAACAAATAACGTGGAAGGAAAGAGGCATGGAGTAAGCCAGGTGACCTGCAGCATTATATAGTAGTTTCTTTAAACTCTGAACCACTTTTTCCCAAAAGAATAGAAGCCAGAGTGGCTGGCTGACCTCCTAAGTTCATTACCGCACTAGGCAAACATCCTGAGACAGCCGTTGGAAAGTGAGTTGTATATATTTGTTTAAATCGGGATAGATTTCATTTGGAGATGTTCTCAAGTCTGGAGTCATGAAATCTTAGAAGAGGATGGGGCCTTTGAGGTCATGTAATTTCGTGCTCTGAGGTTGTCCAGCCCAATCTGAGGAGTGACCTTGGCTTCAGAGAGGTGCTGTTTGCTATTTTGGTGGATTTGTTATTATATCAATTATTTTGAACCCAAGTTGTCTAGAACATGACAAAGACACTGGAAAAGAAAAATATTCACCTTAAAAGAGGCCAGTTAAAATCGGCCTCTTTCACACATTTTCCTGATTTGAAAAGTTAACACAGAACCAGAGGGAATGGAGAGATACGCAAACCAAAGTCAGGAAATCGAGGTCTATAGGCTCCCGTGTGTACTTGTGCAAACCACTGAACCTTACCAAGTTTTTATTCCAGACAATAGAGGTTACTGTACCTCCATTCCCCTCCCCAGACCTGACTACATTAGGTAATGCCTGTAACTACACTGTGCTCCCAGGAGAGTGGGTACGAGCAAAAGTTATACTGTTGTAAATATTCCAGCAACAGTGAGAAACTAATGGCCCTTTCTTGTAATTTTTTAAAAAATCATAAACCGCATGATTTGACCCAGCCAAGTTGTGAAAAATGTCCCTCGTGATTTGACTTAGCCAAGTTGTGAGAAATGCAGCTGACCACAGCAACTTACAGGATAACAAATGGAAACTTCTGGATTTGGGCTGCTTTTTACTAGAAAGAAAATCAAATGCAAAAATACAGAACACACAATGTCTCCGGGCCAGGCCTTTGAGCTTTCCGTGGTGAACAGTTACTTGTTAAAAACGCAACACAACAGAACAAAAACCAAAACGTGTATTCAGCACCTACACAGTACACGGTGCTGGGCCAGGCCAAGATAGATAAAGATGATAACTTCCAGTGTCTTCTCTAGAGACACTCACAGGTGATGGTTGGGGAAGACAAATCACAAGGATGACAAGTGCTGCTAATGAGGCACTATGGGAATGAGAATGCCATCCGCTAACATTTTTCGTCCCTCTTCTGAGCAGGGGCGAGTTGGTCTGGTCAATAAATGTTAGAAAAAATAATATGGGCAGAAGAATTTAACTGCCAACATGAGACTCGGTGGAGACTCCTCTGGTATCTTAGTGCCTGTGGAAGTATGAACTTGGCCTTGAGCCAAGGTGTGAGGTCAGCCACCCAGGAGAGGCCCCCAAAGCCACAGCAAACGGCCTCGACTAGAACTCCGTGGTTGTTGTTTGGGGCCTGTGAGGTTTAGGGAGTGTTTGTTGTCCCGCTACCCTGACTGCAGGGGAGATGCTACAAAGGAAGGTGTTTGAGAGAAGCCCCTTCACCCCCTGCAGAGGAAGGGATGGGAACCAGAGCCCTACCAGAGGCATTACCTCAGCACTAGGGCTGTTCTGTTTTGTTCTCAGTGTTCAAGGATTCCATCATTTCTTCATAGTCTGCCTGCCTCACTGACGCTCTGCATTCTTGCCGAATAAGCTTCTTCTGCAACCTGTGGTCAGAAATAGGTCTTCACATCCGGAATCACAGGCGCAAAGAGCGGTCTTCTCTACTTGTGTCGGGAGACCCTTACAGATGCAAACCGGAATGACTCCGCCCATGGCAAATTTGAACCTAACGGCATTTTTTTTTCAGGTATAAAAATAAGAGAATGTAAGAGTTTAGTGTCTTCCTTGAGTGATTTCTCCTCCACTTATCCAAATATGCTATGTTAAGAAATCATCTGCTGGAGAACTCTGGAATACTACGTACATCCCCTTCCTTCAGGAGTTTGGAACATCCCTAAGGACAATTGAAGACACACAACAAGCGGGCCGATCCACTTGCAAAGGGGTCTCTACAGGACGACTAACCCAAAGTGTTAGAACCCCCTGGAGTGTTAGGTATCCGGGTGAAAGCTGTATCCAACACAGTAAGATGACTGGTTAAATACAACACAGATTTTTAAAAGACTTCTTGAGATTTGTATATTATAAAATTGACCTGTTTTAAGTGTACGGTTTGAGTAATTTGATTTTTTTAATGTTTATTTATCTTTGAGACAGAGAGAGACAGAGCACGAGTAGGGGAGGGGCAGAGAGAGAGAGAGAGAGAGAGAGAGAGAGAGAGACAGAATCCGAAGCAGGCTCCATCCAGGCTCGAGCTGTCAGCACAGAGCCCGACACGGGGCTCAAACCCACAAACCGCGAGATCATGACCTGAGCCGAAGTCGGTCGCTCAACCGACTGAGCCACCCAGGCGCCCCTGGTTTAATTAATTTGGGTAAACTTACACAGCTGTACAACCATCACCTTAATCCAGGTCTGGCGCACTTCTATCACCTGAAAGTTTCCTCACACCTGTTTACGGCTAATGCTTGCTCCCATTCCCACCCTCAGGCTACAGTTTTGTCTTTTCTAGAAATTTCATATAAATTGAATCATTGCAAAATGGAGTCTTTTGTGTCTGGGCTTCTTTCACTTAGTATAACATTTTGGAGTTTCATCCATGTTGTGACATGTTTAGCAGTTCGTTCCTTTTCACTGCCGTAGCATTTTGTGATACGGATATGTCACATTTTGTTTGTGCATCAGGAGATGAACATTTGGACTTCAGACTATTATGCATAATGCTGCTCTGAGCATTCATGTACAAGTCTTTGTGTGGGTAGATATCATCATTTCTCTTGAGTGGATACCTAGAAGTGGAATTGTTTATGTTTAAGGGTCTGTTGTTGTTGTTCTTTTCAGTAGGCTCCACACCCAAGGTGGGGCTTGAACTCACAACCCTGAAACCAAGAGTTACATGCTCTACCGACTGAGCCAGCCAGGCGCCCTTATGTTTAAGTTTTAAGAAACAGCTAAACGGATTTCCAAAGTGACTGTGACTGTACCACTTTACATTATTACCAGCAATGTATATGGGTTTCAGTTTCTCCACATTCTCTCCAAAAGTTCGTACCGTAAGTCTTTTTGATTAGTGACATTCTAGTAGGTATAGAATGTACCTAGTATATAGACGTACACTAACTAGTTGTGATCTTATTTATATTTCCCTAATGATTGAGCATGATAAGCATCTTTTCCTGTGCTTTTTTTTGTTTTGTTTTTTGGCCATCGATGCATTTTTGTTGATAAAATATCTATTAAATACCTTGTCTATTTATTTGTTGGATAGTGTGTCTTATTGGTGAGTTGTAGGAGTTCTTTTTTTTTTTTTTTTTAACGTTTATTTATTTTTGAGACAGAGAGAGACAGAGCATGAACGGGGGAGGGTCAGAGAGAGGGAGACACAGAATCTGAAACAGGCTCCAGGCTCTGGGCTGTCAGCACAGAGCCCGACGCGGGGCTCGAACTCACGGACCGCGAGATCATGACCTGAGCCGAAGTCGGCCGCTTAACCGACTGAGCCACCCAGGTGCCCCATGGAGTTCTTTACATGTTCTGGATATAAGTCTCTCATGAGAGACGTATGGTCTGCAAATCATTCCTGTCAGTTTGCTTTCCATTTCTCCTCTAAATGTTACTCAAAAGTCAAAGTTCTTAATTCTCATAAAGTCCACTGTATCCTTTTTATTTTCTTTTATAGATCACACGCTTGAAGTCATACTTAAGAAATTTTTGCCTAACCCAAGGTGGGAGAGATTTTTTCTAAACGTTTTATAATTTGAGCTCTAACATTTAGATTTATGGTCTGCTTTGAATTAATTTTTGTGTATAGAATGAAGCGTCTAAATATTTTATATCTGTTGCTGTTGTTTGTTTATTTTGCATATGGATATCCAATTTTTCCACTACCATTTGACAAGACTATCCTTACTCTTTTGTATCCCTTTTAAAAATCAATTAACCACAAAAGTGTGGGTTTATTTCTGGACTCTAACGTCTACCATTGACCTACATTCTATCTGTATGCAAATACCACATGTATTTGGTTACTGTACCTTGATAATAAGTTTTGAAATCAGATAGTTTAGGTCCTCCAACTTTGTTCTTCTTTTTCAACACTGTTGTGGCAAATTTAGGTCTTTTGCATTTCCAGATAAAGTTTTAGGATGATCAAACGTTATTTTTTATTTTTTATTTTTAGCACTACAGTTTTTACCTTATGGAAAAAATTCTGTATTTCTTCCAAGTATTTTTTTTTTTTTTTTCTGAGAGGTCAGAATTCGATCTGACTTGAACAAGAGAGAGGGATTGTCAATGGTGTGAAGTATATAAGATGACCCCTAAAGTGTAACAGGTGCTTCTCCCTTTTCTCCCTTCCACACCCTCGCTTGTGTTTTCCCCAGAAGGTGGGGAGTCAGAACAACATGGGTTTAGCTTCTGCCTCTGTAACTTACCAAGTGGACAAGTTTAGGCGATTTATTTAACTTCCCTGAGCTTAATTTCTCGATCTGTAAAAGAGAGATAATAATATCTACCTCACAGGGGTGCCCTGACTATTAAATGTAATGTGCCAGGTACAAGAAAGGTTTAACAAAGACTTTATAGATAAATGAATAAATAAATAAAGAGTTGGTGATTATTCAAGCTTTATGGCAAAACAGACCAATGACAAACACTCTGTGGCTTCATGATTAAATGCACATTGGGGAGAAAGAACTCATTTTCCGGTTTCCCACAGATATTCCTCGTAGGAAACTAAACAATCTGATTCCACTTACCTTTGGCACTAGTAGAAAGGATATTCAACACTCCTCCCTCAAGGGTCCAGGCTGAGATTTTCAGAATTCAGGGATCTGCTTTTCTCTTTCTTGTGTTCCATATAATGCCCTTGTAGCTCAGTACTGCCTTGAGTCCCGGGGAAGAGAGAGCATGCTCTTGGCCTCTAGGGTTGCCACATTTAGCAAATAAAAATACAGGATGCTCACTTAACTTTGAATTTCAGAGAAACAGTAAACAATTTTTAGTATAAGTATGTCCCATGCAATTTTGAGGATATGCTTGTCCTAAAAAGTTGGTCTTTGTTTACCTGAAATTTAAACCGAATTGCGTGTCCCGTGCTTTAGCGGGCTTTGCAGAATGTAAACACACTTAACACAAACAAGCAAAAACTGTAGTAAAGAAATACATGGGCCCCCTGTCATCCGTTACGCAGACCTGGCGCTCATCGGTGGCCCAGCATAACCTGTCGCCATAAACGTTCTCTCTCGTAACTAAACCATTCTCGTAGCGAACGCCACGCCGGCCCCAGGGAACCACTTGTCCACACCTCTTGCTCGTTTGTCCTTGAAATAAAAGGCAACTGCATCCAAACGCCGTGAAAGCCTGTGGCTCGGGCTGCTGCCAAGGTCAGAGGTGGACGCTGCTTCAAAGTGCCCGGAATGTTTGAGTGACAGAAGCATGAAGGTAAAAGACAAATTAGCTTGCCGAGAACTTCCTCTCAGATAGCACGGATGACATCAATTAAATATCGCTTCCCAGGAGTGCCGGATGGCTCATCTGTGCTCCAGAGCATGGCTCTGGGGCTACTCGCAAGTCAGCAGGGCGTTGGCAACATGCTGACAGAAGAACGTTTTGCGATGTTAAACAGCTCGCATTACTCTTAAATTTGTGTGTTTGTATAAACATGCACGTGACATACACAAACCGTGATGATTCTTTTACGTTGGCAACTGAAGGGACCCGTAACGCTAGAAATACAAACACATTTATTTTTTATAAAGCATTTAATAGGATTCGGATATTTGAAAAATCAAAAACTCAACTCCATGTAAATCATTTTGGTTGGATGTGCCTCGTAATTTTAATTTGCCTCTTAATTTTAAAAGGCCACTGCCACTATTTTAGGAGAAAAATAACGATTAAAAATGTATAGGAAAGAATGATTAATTTTCACATTTAATGTCGTTCATTTTTTAAATAAAAACAGATTTACTTCATCACCTCCAAATAATTACAATGTATTTTAATAGAGACATTATTGGGGCGCCTGGGTGGCGCAGTCGGTTAAGCGTCCGACTTCAGCCAGGTCACGATCTCGCGGTCCGTGAGTTCAAGCCCCGCGTCAGGCTGTGGGCTGATGGCTCAGAGCCTGGAGCCTGTTTCTGATTCTGTGTCTCCCTCTCTCTCTGCCCCTCCCCCGTTCATGCTCTGTCTCTCTCTGTCCCAAAAATAAATAAACGTTGAATAGAGACATTATTTAATAGACATTTTAATAAAGACATACATGTCTTTATTATGAAGTAAGCATAAACGACAGAAAAATCTTGATTATAACAGAGTGGTTGAGCTGAAGTAGGGCGGGATAAATAAAATGTACGTAATAATTATATAATTTATTATGATTTAAGCCTCGACTTATTATTTATCCAACATTGCCAGTTCACCAAAAACTCACCCAGCCACGTACAATAACAGTTAAATTCCGTCATCTTTAATATTTTACCAACTATGAGTCAAGTAAAACCTATAGCCTTATATGTGTTTTTATTTATTTATTTATTGGTTTGTTTGTTTTGAGAGAGAGCGAGCACGAGCTGGGGAGGGGCAGAGAGAGGCAGAGACAGAATCCCAAGCAGGTTGTCAGCGTGGAGCCCCAGTGGTGGTTTCCATCTCAGGAACCACGAGGTCATGACCTGAGCTGAAATCAAGAGTTTGCCGCTTAACCACCAGAGCCACTCAGGCGCCCCCACCCTGTAAGCATTTTGAAGCTTTGTTGCTGTTTCGCATGGTAGGCAGACATAATACATTTTATTTACCAGTTTGCTGGCAACGTTGATAAGCTTTCTGGACACAGACGTGTGGGCTGTGGTTCTCCACCAGAAACTCTTGCTCTGGGCACCCCCACCCTGTCAGAGTGGGGCCTGCCTAAGCAGCCCGAATAATGGAGGTGGGCAAGGGCAATGGGCACGATGCTGTATCACCCCTGAAGGGAGAGGAAGAGAGAAGGACCAGTGGGCAAAGACCTCCCAAGGTGCTGAACAAGCAAAGTCAAGGCGAACGTTGGATTGGTGGGCCATAGAATTGCTAGATCCAGCTGGGTCCTGTGATGGTCCAAGAGGCAGGCCTTGGTTGGGACCTGGAATTTCTCCAGTGCATCAGGTAGAGGGGAGTATGCCATGGCCCCCGCTGTAATTGAGGATGGTGAGGTCTGGCAGGTGCAGAAATCCCGGCTGAGGGTGAGCCCAAGGCCAGGTGGGGGCGTGTGACTAGAAGGACAGAGGGAAGGCTGCGAGAAATGACTTCAGATAGGCACACGACTAACTGAGCACTGCAGACTTTGCAGGGATCAAGATCCAGGGAAGGTTTGATTTACATAATTAGCCGACATAATGACTGGCCCATGTTACCTGATGATGGCAAAACAGTCTGCCACACCCTCAGCTGCCTGTTCCTGCTGGGAACGGTTGCCGATATCCCTTCCTCCAGCGGAGGCCCTTCACCTCCAGCAGGAAACGCTTGTGCCTGACCCGGAAGCCAGCACCGGCCCCACCCCGCCCTCCTCTCCAACCTTTCGCTTTTATCTCCCCACCCCCATTTTCCGGTGCCCCCATTTGACTCGGAGGAACACCAGAGGGTCTGTAAGGTTTCCTCACAGTGTTTCCCATCCACATGCTCGTCCCCACCTTGTCATCTCCTTTCTGTTTCTCATGGAACCCTGGACATCTTCCAGACCCAGAACAGTGCCACCCCGCCCACTGCCAGCCCAGATTGGGGCCATGGCCTCCCATAGGCTCTTGTCACACAGGATAGATTTCTGTGTCCCGGCCATCCTTTAGTGGATGGAACAGGGTCTATCCTCAGTAAACTGGGAGCATTTGAGGCTCAAGAACCTTCCATCTTTTGTTCCCTGCATCAAGCATGGTGCCTGGCACATAATCAACACTCAATAAACATTCGTTGCGTGAAGTGAACACAATCTCACTTGAACTTCACAGCACCAAGTAGAAGTTGGCATATTATTATCTCATTTGTATGGGTGAAAACGCAGGCTTAAAAAATTGAGATTCTCTCAGAAAGGATCTTGGTATTAATCCTAAAAGAAAAAAAAAAAGTTATCTGGCTCGTAAGGCCACACACAGGACATTCTACTAAATTGTGAGTGCTAAATTAAACGGCTTTTTTTTTTTTTTTAATTTAAGAATGTTTCTGTAGCTGTGAATTCTGTTTGAAGAATAAGGGAACAAGTCGTTCTCACCTTTGAAGCTATGAAGCAGTAGTTATACACTTTAGAATATTCCTTGGTCAATGAGAATTGTTTTTGAACCTTCCCTTTGCATAAAGTTGAGTTGGTATCATGAGTTGAGAAATAATTATAGTAAAGAGCACTCAGCCCACAAGAGCCTTTGTTGTTGTTGTTGTTGTTGTTGCTTTTAAATCAGTCCTTTACAGGAAGCTGGTTTTCACCCAGGTAACTGCTGCAAAATATTTTTCCAGGTAAGAGCAACATTCTTCAGCCAATCAGAGGCATCTCTGTTGTGCGACTTCACCTACCTCATTACCATTCACTACACAGGCCAGCCATGTAATTACCTTCAGTATGGAACACATCCTGTTTCCGCTTGCTCAAACTCCCAGACTAACATTTTCTCTGACTTTCCAGAACTGGGCTGTGAAGCCTCAGACGGGTAAATAAGTGGCCTGACTCTCAGAACCCCTGCCTCCCAGCATGTTGGGGCACAAACTCAAAGCCAACCCTGAACTGTGAGAAGCACAACTAGCGAGCTCCCACTTGGTCCTTCGGGAAGAGGGTCATTAAAGGAGTCCCTGGCTCCAATCAGGGGCTAGTAAACAATGCCCCGGGACTCACACACGGGCACCTCCTCCTGGTGATCCTGCCCCCCTCTCCCCCCATGAGCAGACCCCAAAAGCATTAACAACTGCCAGAACATTAAGGGGGAGCCTTAACATGACAGACACCAAAACCTCCAATAAGCCTGTCTCCTATCCTTTGGCCCAACATAACAAACAGAAAAGGGGTGATGATTTCTCAAGGGCCAGCCTCGAATACCATCTCTGCCTCTTTGTAGCAGTGTGACCCGGAGCAAGTTATTCAGCCTACCAGGCTTGCTTAGCCATTTGTAATACGTATTTTGTAATTTATACTTGAGGATAATAGTATTTACCTCACAGCTGTTGTGAAGATTAAATAATACAGGGTGTGGAAAGTGCAGGGCACAGAGCTGGCCCATCACCAGACATTATTTCTCTTCCCTCTTTCCCCCACCCCCATCCCCGGAAGCTCAGAGAAAAATGGCTTAATCATCATGAAGGAACTTGAAGACTGAAAGCGCAAAAGCAGGGGGTGCAAATTCAGCCCCCCGCCAGGGCCAGGAGATGTTAATAAATATAACCAGTATGAGGGCATGGGGGCTATGACAAGGAGGAGAAAGTGTGCCCCATGGAGAAGGGCCTCTTGGAATTCTCTCAAATACAGAGGCGCCTGGCCCAGCGTTACCAGAGCTTCAATTATTTAAGAGAAGCAAGAAAGAAATCAAGATATTTGTTTGAGAGTTCCCAGTTTTTAAAAGTTGAATCACATTAAAATAAAACAAGAATATCTTGAAGGTCAAATAAAATACATTCCCTTGGGCCTCCAGTTTACAATCTCTCTTCAAGGTAAAAATACAAATGGCACAATGTTATAGAGGGGACTAAACTTGGAGACCAGGGCAAATCCTGTGGCACTCACGTCATCTACTGTGATCTGTAATCCCCAGACATAAATCTGGTAGTTATCACCACAAATAGCCAAAAAGAGCTGTAATGAGCTCTTACCGTGTGCCTACATTACCTCACCTAATCCTAACAATCCTATAGGGTAGGTCTTACCATGGTCACCATTTTGCAGATGAAAAAAACATAACGGAGAGAGATTACTTTCCCAGCATCATCTATTTGTTAAGAGGTGATGCTGAGATCAGCAAATGCGTGCTCCAAACCCCAGTTTCCTCAACACTCCCGAGATCCATGCTTAAGTAGGCTTGAAGCGTTAAGGAAGAGAGGCTCAGGGAGAATCGTAGTCGACAAGTCATTGCTGCCATGTCTACTCCGTCACCGTGTCCACTTGGCACAGATTCTCAAGAGACATGGGAAGCAGAATGTTTTCTGCCAAGGGCCTTTGGCTGGAGGTGTTTTCTGCCCTGCAAGCTTCTCAGGAAGAGTGGCTCCTGAGTGTAACCAACCGATAAACAAAAAGCAGCCTACACTTAAGAAAATTAGGGTCAATATTTGTTATGGCCTCGCGTCCCTGACAACTAACAGGATGTGGGTACAGAAGCAGTCATCAGACTCAGAGCATGACATATCTTCCACCCACCCCACGGGCCACACCCCAGCCTGCCCACCTCCTCCCTGTGTGCTTCGGACACTCAGGTGAGCATAGAGGGTGGATGGTATACAGCCTCTCCTGAGAGGCTTAGACTGGTAGTACCGAGGACATAGTCCATATTCCAAAAAGCCTTGACACATGTCAGAAACAAAAAACTCAACAGTAAATTGAGACAATAGAGTTACCTCTTCCCACTCATCAGATTTGCAAGAGTTGAAAAGTTTGACAATCCCAAGTGTCGTCGAAGATGTGAGGGAAATGGGAATACTCATACACCGCTGGTAGGAGTGTAAATCAATGTAAACATTTAAGAGCCTTTCATAATATTGCAGGTGCACGCAGCCTATGACCCAGCTAAGCAATCTAGGTACATAACCCCAGAAGAAATGCCCCTTATGTGCACAAGGAGCTACGTCCAAGAAGGTTTACTAAAACATTCTATGGGATAGCCCAAGACAGGGAAAGTGATAGGTTTTGTGCTGGGTTCACACTGAGGAACCCAATGCAGAAGTGGAAATTCATAAGCTAGATTCATATAAACCAACATGGTTACGTCTTAGGAATCTGACGTGAAGCGAGCAAAGAAAGTCACCGCATGAGAAATAAAACATGTCACCACCTCTCTGCAAGTATTTTTAAAACACACTAGTATGGTGTGGTGTGTAGGGAAAGCAAAAAAGACGTGTATTGGAAGATGTGCACTAAATTCATGGTGGTGGTGGCATCTAGGGAAGGGGGACCCGAATAGGACTGGAAAGGAGACAGAAGGAAGTAGGACGTTTCTGATAAAACCCGTGTATCCATTCCTTCCGGCTGGTGGGCACAGGGTATTGGCTCTATCTGGTGTTGTTTCTTTCTTGTTCTTTTCTTTTTTTTTTTTTTTTTTTTAGTGTTTATTTATTTTTGAGAGAGAGAGACACAGAGAGCGAGTAGGGGAGGCAGAGAGAGAGAGAGAGAGAGAGAGAGAGGGAGACACAAAATCCAAAGCAACCTCCAGGCTCTGAGCTGTCAGCACCGAGCCCGATGCGGGACTTGAACCCACGAACCATGCGATCATGACCTGAGCCACCCAGGCGCCCCTACCCGCTGTTGTTTCTGACTTTTCATCCAAACTGTAAAGTGTGGAAAACAATCCCATCTTCCTCATGTGTCTGTCGTGGGGACTAAATTAATGAAGAAGGCATGTCCTTACCATACCATGACTCTAAGTCACCTCATTTCCCCTGTTTTAAAATCTCTGAAGTCAGGGACTGCTTACAGTCCCCAATATCTTAAAATTATAATTGGTGATGATTTTTGTTTGTTATTTCTTAAGCCCACGACATAAAGGTATGTGATATGCAATGGGGGTCTTAGCTTCTATTGTGGTAGTTCCTGACCTTTCTGTTTCAAATAGCAGCTACGTGTAAATCAAGATAAATCAGTACATGACTGGGCTGTTACCCAATCTGTATAGCCAACCCTCAGAAAAGGGCTAAGAAGAACTTACCCCATTTTAAACAGTCGTCCCAGCCTACTTAGGAATAGAACGAGGTTCGCTCCTGGCCCTAGATAGGTCGTATCTCTAAAATCAGCCAGTGTATTTCAACATTGTTTATGGATCTTTTGCAGGGCAGCTGCTGGGGTATCCCCGCTGGGACAGACAGAAGTATTAGGTGCTCAGTAACCACGGTAAACGAGCCCTCCAGCCCATCTTTTTAACAGGCAACGGAAGGATTTGCTAAGTATTTCTGAGAGATGAGGACATATTTGGACAATCTGTGGAAAAAAATGTGATTACAGATAAGGAGCCTGAGAGGCAGTAAAGTTACTATGCCGAATGATTTAAAACTGGTAAATAATGATCCTGGAATCCGGACCCAGGTCTGTCCGATTCCAAAGCCTATAATGCCACGTTGGGTTTTATCGTACGTTGACCTGTTGAGAAGTCCGACCCTCCCACCGACTTCGCTGTAAGGCTGCTGAAGATGTTTGACTGGCGCCTCGTGCGTCCCAGCCGGATGTTCCTCCTTTTGAAATCTTGGATCCCTGGGTGCCTGGGTGGCTCAGTCGGTTGAGCGTCTGACTTCGGCTCAGGTCATGATCTCGAGGTCCGGGAGTGGGAGCCCTGCGCCTGGCACGCTGCTGTCGGCCCGTCAGCCCTGAGCCCTCTTCTGATCCTCTGTCAACCACCCCCCCCCCGTCCCTCTGCCCCTCCCCTGCTTTCTTTCTGTCTCCAGAAATAAATAAAACATTGACTTAAAAAAGAAAATAAAATCATGAGTCACATTCGACATTCATGGGATGACGGACCCCAGGATTAGACTAGACCCGGGAGACCATCTTGCTCAGGCCTCTGCCTGTGGACAGGCCGCACACACTGCCCTTGTCAGAGAGGACGCTGACTGCCAGGGACGCCAGGAGGTGCTGGGACGCAGGTGCGGCAAGGGACAGATGGCAGATGTTTTCCAGTGCCCGGCTTTTTCATCATTGGGAAATAAGGAATAAATGCTGGGGAAATGTGTATAATAACACATATTATGCTTTATATTTTTCAAAGATTTTTTTCACTTGTTTAATGGGATCATCACAACAATTTCATGCATTCAGGGAATAAATATTATACGACTCTTGTTTTACAAATCAGACCAGCGAGGCCAAGAAATAAGTGGTTTCTGAAGACCGTATAGCTAGCATAGCGAGAAGTAGAACATCGATGTTCCAATTCTCAATCTAGCCACTTTCCAGTCAACTCTAAGAGCAACCCAGGAGAAACCACTTACAAAGATTCTGTTATAATGGGCTCGCATGCCAAGTATTTTATTAGATTTCTTGCTCCTCCTTTCAACCTATTTCATAAGCAATAGCAGCCGAATTACTTCTCTTTCTCTTTCTTTCCAACTTATGGACACACGCAGTCTTTTCTTCCAAAACATTTGACGGTGTGTGGCGAGAGCAAAACCCAACGTATTCACTGTTGTCCTGTCCCAGCCTGGCAATTTGCCTGTGTCTCCGGGCATATTCTGATGAAATTACCGCTCAACTCACAGTATACTTCCTTAGAGCCCTGAGTGAACTCCCCTGCCCCATTAAGCTGAAGTTTTATCTATCCAAGATGTCAACTTGATATCTTATTTTCCATCCTGCCTAATGCTAGCAATACAATTTGTGAAACAACACATCAAAATGGAAATTGCTCCTCGAAAATGCGGTCATAAACATGCATCAAGTTTTTCACGTGGTAGATTTTTTAAAATACAGTTCTGATAGGCTTAGGATATACGTAATCAAGAATACATCTGTGTTTTTTTATTTTCGAACCAGGAAAGTGAGCTCCCAAAGATTTTCGAAGTAGTGATTTGACTTTCAACAAGCTTGTTTTTACGGCCCATCGCTAGTCAATAACCCATTATTTTCATGTGCTGGAACGACACAAGAAGATTAATTTGTATGCTGTGGAAACTCCAGCCAAAACAGTTGGTTAATAATTACTACTTTTCACCGAATGCCTATTATGCATCAAGTGTTATACTTTACTCGGGGAGATTAAGTATTATGAAACTGGTTTCACAACTGATGAAGTTGAAGTTCAAAGAAGGTAAGTGACTTACTTGCCTCCGATGGCCCAGCTCAGAAGTAGAAAGTCAAGATTTGAACTCAAAGTCTATACCCTTAACCACTCTGATATGATTTAATTTGACCTCAAGTTTTGTCTTTAAAATGGGGTTTGAGGGGCGCTGTGTGCCTCAGTCGAGTAAGTGTCCATCTCTTGATTTCAGCTCAGCTCGTGATCTCACAATTTATGGGTTCAAGCCCCAGGTCGGGCTCTGTGCTGATAGTGTGGAGCCTTCTCTGTCTCCCTCTCTTTCTGCCCCTCCCCCACTCACTTGCGCACGCGCTCTCTCTCTTTCTCTCAAAAATAAATGAATATACATTTAAAGTGAAATCAAATCAAATCAAGTAGGGTTTGAAGATTCAGAATCTGGAATTCCCATGAGAAGTTGAGTGGCTCTTGAAATAATCCTGCAAATAATAGTATGTTTTGGCTTTCATATATTCAGTCAATTGATACCATTTTCCTTTCTTCTTCTTGGTCCTGGGGATGAAATGGTGATAGCAGATATGGTGTCTATCTTCACGGAGCCTACAGCCCGGAGGGAACACCAACTGCTAATTGAATAATCGCACAAGTAAATGTCAAGCTACACTCCTACAAGCTCTGCCACATTTAATGTGATAAAGGAAATGTATGGTACACGTTCAGGGGGACCTGACCAGGTCTCAGAGGTGATGACCGGCTTCAGAGTAGGAAGTGTTGAGATCCATAACCCATGAAGCACAACACTCGGTGGGTTGTCGCCTCTAAAGCTGGCGAAACAGTAGGAATGACAACCATTAGGATTTCTAACTGAGTCCAGCCGTCAGTGCTTTCAAACTGAATCTCCTATGTCCCCTACTGACCTGATCCCTATTCTCTTAGAGCAAAAGACGTTGTCTCCAGCTCTTTCAACTGAACCCAAGTGTATTCGAAATGGCCCATCCCGTTAATGGCATGGACGTGGAGAGTACTTGCGGAGAGCAGAGTCGAGGAGGACTCTGCAAGTATAAACGTGGGTAGCTAGGAACTGAGCTCCGTCCTTCAGTAGCAGCACTGGAGTTGAACAGCAGTGAACAGGAGAACTTGGATTACAACAGTATATATCGCATTTCAGGCTAAGAGATTCAAGCGATGGTAAAATATCCAAGGGGAAACAGCTTGCAGACTGGCAGTGCTGGGGGAGGAGATAAGAACAAATTGTAAAACTGAGTCTCAGACCAGTATGTATCTGCATTCAGTAATAATGATTCTTTATGATTACATACCATCGTCATCATTTCGCATGGTGCTTACTACACGTCTGCACGCGTGTTAACTGTTGGAGTCTTAGAGCAAGACTGGGAGGCAGACACTATTATCATTTCCATTCCACAGATTGGGAATCTGAGACACAGAGAGTTTAAGTGACGTGGCCAAGGTAATAATGCCAAGCCAGTTTCAAACACAGGCAAGCTGGCCCCCAAGCCATATCCTTAACCAGCCGATGCCTCCCTACGTAGCGTTACCAATTACAGCGCCCTTGTACCTCCGTCCCATGCTTATCCCCCCACAGCAACGTATTCCCTCGACAGAGGAAGTTTATTGTTCTGCTTAGCTTTACAGAAGGCCAACACAAAAGCCGGCCCACAACAGAGGGTTTCAGAACTCAAACCCATGTCTTCTGATTCCAAATTCACTCCACCAACGCTGCCCTTGAAAGCTCACGAGCTCCCGCCTCAGGCAGCTCAGGCAGAGGGAAAAGAGGGAATTCTCACAGGTGTTGAGGAGAAAAGAGGGACGGTGTAAGAATGAAAAGCTAGAAAGACAAAAAGCCTAGAAAGACGAATAAAGATATTTTCCCTTCTAGTAACAACCTTACCAAATCGTGATTGACGACTGTGGGCAAAGTGCTATGTTTGGTGATTAATAAAAGCTTGTCCAAGATCAGCTGCAATGCTAAACACCTTGCAGCAGACCCGATTCTTGTCCTCGATGAGCTTACTGTCTTGCTGGGAAGTTAGTCAGACTTCAAACACAGGGAAAGAATTTTTTAAGGCAGTCGTACTGCCAGTTGAATGTCTGGGAGAAGAGCAGGAGGATTTTGGAGAAGGAAAAGTTACCAGCTGAATTGTTACAGAGAAGTCACAAAACCTGCCTCATGGGGGAAGATGGGTCCTGAGCAGTTTACATAGAGAAATCATTCTGTGCTCACGCTCGTCTGTTTATTTTTATTTTTATTTTTTTAATGTGTGTTTGTTTGTTTATGGATGGATGGATGTATTGAGAGAGAGAGAGCAAGTACAGGAGGGGCAAAGAGAGGGGGACAGAGAATCCCAAGCAGGCTCCATGCTATGAGCACAGAGCTCAAAACCGGCTCGAACCCACAAACTGCAAGATCATAACTTGAGCCAAAACCAGGAGTCGGTCGCTTAACCGACTGAGCCATCTGGGTGCCTCTCTTCTGTTTATTTATTTTCTTTTTAATTTTTTTTTTTTAACGTTTATTTATTTTTGAGACAGAGAGAGACAGAGCATGAACAGGGGAGGGTCAGAGAGAGGGAGACACAGAATCTGAAACAGGCCCCAGGCTCTGAGCTGTCAGCGCAGAGCCTGACGCGGGGCTCGAACTCACGGACCGCGAGATCATAACCTGAGCCGAAGTCGGCCGCTCAACCGACTGAGCCACCCAGGCGCCCCTCTTCTGTTTATTTTTAATTACATCCACACATTTATCCTGATCCTTTAGGGACCAAGACGGCAGAAAACAAATTCATATCCTTTCCTCTATGCTTCCTCTCTCTTGCCAAAAAGTGAAAAATACTAACAACTTCTCTAAACGCAGCGTTGAGGTAGTTACCTGAGCGGCCTGTTCCAGTTCTAGAAGCTCTCCTTCCCCTGCCACAAGAATAAGTTTTATTTACACTCTTACCCCAAAGGAATTTGAAAGTGCTCTGAATGTGCCCAAGGGGCCACCCTCCAAATGTTAACTAAGTCAACAGTCCCTCAAGGAAGTAATTTTGCTTTTAGAAACCGGTAAAGCCCCACCTGTAGCCGAAGAAACATAGTCCATGTGATTCCTATTTCCCAAGAAGAAACTAACCCAAAATGGACAGCGTTTGTTAAAGTGGTTTCCTTATCACCGTAAAGGAATCTCAAAAAGCCAATCTACAACCAGGAACCCAGCTGTAAATCTCCCCAAGTCCACCGGTGTTAAAACAGATGCCTGAAATAAAGACCAGAAGTTGAACAAATCCCTTTCCCCTTGATGCAAATTCCCGTCGCTGCTGTCGAACAGGATTTACAGACCTTGAGTCAATTAAAGGGAATTATATGCGGCACCCAGAACGGGCAAATTCATACACGTGATGGTGGTTACCAGGGGCTGGGGGAGGGGGAGACAGGACAGTTGTTTTTAATGGGAACAGAGCGTTGGTTTGGGGAGATACAGATGTTCTGGAGATGAATAGTGTATTGGAGCACAACAATGCGAACGTGCTTGATGCCGCAGAACGGATTAAAATGGTAGATTTTATGTTCTGTATATTTTACCACAGTTTTTTTTTTTTTTAATTTTTTTTTTTCAACGTTTATCTATTTCTGGGACAGAGAGAGACAGAGCATAAACGGGGGAGGGGCGGAGAGAGAGGGAGACACAGAATCGGAAACAGGCTCCAGGCTCTGAGCCATCAGCCCAGAGCCTGACGCAGGGCTCGAACTCACGGACCGCGAGATCGTGACCTGGCTGAAGTCGGGCGCTTAACCAACTGCGCCACCCAGGCGCCCCTTTACCACAGTTTTAAGAAAGGAGTAAAGAGAATTTGTTTCAAAACCTGGAATCTAGAGTCTTTCCTAATAACAGCGGCGAAGGCAACTGCCACCTTTTTATGACAAACAAGTTTTTAGTAAACTATTTTTAAAATACCATAAGTGAGGGGCGCCTGGGTGGCTCGGTCAGTTGAGCATCCGACTTCGGCTCAGGTCATGATCTGAAAGTTCGTGAGTTCGAGCCCCGCGTCAGGCTCTGTGCTGACACCTCAGAGCTTGGAGCCTGCTTTGGATTCTGCGTCTCCCTCTCTCTCTGCCTCTCCCTGGCTCATGCTCTGTCTCTCTCTCTCTCTCTCTCTCTCTCAAAAATAAACACTAAAAAATAAATAAATAAGTAAGTAAAATAAAATACTGTGAGTGAAGAGGAGGGAGACAGTAAGGCTTTTGAAGAGTGTAATATGAAGAAGAATCAAACTGTTTACCAGGAGCCATAGTATGAGTAATTCAGGTGCACCATCATTTCCTGGATTATTTGAGGAACAACTCAGCCCGCCAGATGGTCATTCAGCAACCTAACAGAAGTGCGTTGAGGGTTTGAGCCAATTATTATCCCTTTAAGGAAACTAAGACTGCAGAACTATATTTCCGCACCTGGAATAGACCAAACTCATAGAAACAGAAATAGACTAGAAGTTACCAGAGGCTGGGGAGACTTATTGTTTAGTGGGTACGGAGTTTCTGCTGAGGATAATGAGAAGATTCTGGAAACAGTGGTGATGGTTACATCACAGTGTGAGTGCCCTTAATGCCACGGAATTGTACCTTCTGGAATAGTTACATTTTATGTTCTGTATATTTTACCACAATTTTTTAAAAATGGTAAACCATCTCAGCTGCTTGAAATAACAATAAAATGAAAATCCGTTCCAAGAAAGAAAGAGGGAATCCTGAGGAAAAGGACGAATAAAGAGTTGGTAGTTGGTAGACAGCGGAAGGAAGAAACCGTATTTCACAAAAGGGCCGCTGTGGGCATGAGGCAGCACGTAGGCAATCTACCCTGCAGACATCTATCCTGGATCTCTGCTGGCAAGGTCCCATTCAGCCAAAAGTTTTTCTAGCGGCCCAGCCCCTCTTTCTCTGTCCTCCTGTCCCCTTCCTCCCCCCTCCTAAACTATTCAGAGCCCTAACCCGTCATTTTCTTTCTTTTAAATTGGCAACCGCCCACATTGGATAAACAAGATACACAGGATGGAGGGGGGTGGTGAAGCGGAAGCACATTGCAGGGCTAAGAAAACAAATAGCCAATGAAGCAGAAGAAACCACAATGTGACTTAGACGCGCTTGGCTCTGGAGAGAAGTGTCCGACGAGTCAATTATTTCCAGATCTCCACCGGCCCTGGGATGGAGAGGGCAAACCGCACCGTTTGTCGGAGTTGAGTTCCTATGGGGTGGAGTCCGAGTCAAAGGAATGGATAGAGAGAAACAAGAAGGGGACTGAAGGTCCCTTTTCATTAAGTTGTCACTGGGAAAGCCAAGTCTGTAATAAAGCTTGTTGGGTACTGATTAAGCTCTGCGGGTTTGGGCAGGGAGGAAAAGGATAAAATAGCAGTCATGACATGACACCTTCTCCCTGGCTCTCACTGGAGCAAAGCCGGAAGATGTGGCCCATGCCAGGCACGGAGGCCACAAAGCCACATGGCCACACACTGAGAGGTTCCCATGGGCGCTCAGGTCTGAGCATCTCGGGAAGGCGGCAGAAGCAGCAGGAGGAAGGGCGGATCACAGGCAGGTGGACGGGCTCTGCCTCTTTGGCACTCTTAGCCATTGGGAGAAAGACCTAGATGGACCTTGCCTTTCCATGAGCTCTTTCCTGAGCCATGAGCACGGAGGCAAGGAGACCCTTAAAAAAAGTCAGTTGTGGGGCGCCTGGGTGGCGCAGTCGGTTAAGCGTCCGACTTCAGCCAGGTCACGATCTCGCGGTCCGTGAGTTCGAGCCCCGCATCAGGCTCTGGGCTGATGGCTCAGAGCCTGGAGCCTGTTTCGGATTCTGTGTCTCCCTCTCTCTCTGCCCCTCCCCCGTTCATGCTCTGTCTCTCTCTGTCCCAAAAATAAATAAACGTTGAAAAAAAAAAAAAAAAAAAAAAAAAGTCAGTTGTGGTTTACTGTAGACAGAGGTGAGCAGGGCCCTGTCTCTCAGACAAAGAGAGCTGCTGGATGAGCTAGATGATTTGTCTGTAAGTCCAGCCTACCCTTTTGGCAGGTAGCAGTATAAACGCTCGCCCTCCCCCCCCCCCCCCACCCATTGCATAGAGTCAAAACGTGGGATGCACCCTCAGGCTATTTTTAATACAGGCCAGCTTTGCCGATATGAAGACTCGCTGCCTGAACGTCAGTGCCTTTGAAACGTTGACTGTGCAGAGCACTGTGAAAAGCACCGTAGGGAAGGTGACCAGAGAATAGATCATGCAAATAGGAACCATGTGGATACGTATCACATGGATATGAATATCAATGACAGCAAAAGATAACGCATAAAAGGGGCACCAAGACACTGGGTGACCGGGGAAGATGTGTAGATGGAAACAACCCTGGGACTTTTCTGGAGAACCAGGCTTGCCAGTAAAGTGGTGAACTTTTAGTATTAAAACAGTAACGCTAGGGGCGCCTGGGTGGCGCAGTCGGTTAAGCGTCCGACTTCAGCCAGGTCACGATCTCGCGGTCCGGGAGTTCGAGCCCCGCGTCAGGCTCCGGGCTGATGGCTCAGAGCCTGGAGCCTGTTTCCGATTCTGTGTCTCCCTCTCTCTCTGCCCCTCCCCCGTTCATGCTCTGTCTCTCTCTGTCCCAAAAATAAATAAACGTTGAAAAAAAAAAAAAAACAAAACAAAACAAAAAAAAAAAACAGTAACGCTAACATTAACTACCATTAACCTGAAAGAAACGTATGTTTGTTCCTCCAGAACAAAGGAGCAACAAAGCCCTCAGTCGACCAGTCACATTTTCTTCCTTCTGGACTTTGTTCCTTTAATTGCCAAACCGTGTTTATGACTTTTACTACAGAATAATGACTACTGTGTTCAGATGAAGTGATTTATTTTTAACGACGTGCACTACATATTATTGAAACGAACAGAAAATGGACCCCACGTGCTCAGATTCTTTGGGTACAGTTTTTGCATATGAAAATTGCCAGTCTCAGTTACCAAGCACGATCACGATGAATTTTCCTCCTTTTGACTTTGGCTCTGCACCCACTTTAAGTGGGAAGTTGGACTGGATAATCCCCAGGTCCCTTTCAACCCCAAAGTCCCATGAGTCCATGTAGGAGGGGGGATCGTGGACTGTCAAGTGAGGAGCTCTGACAAAGAGCGGGGAGACTGGGCGACCTGAACCCTGACCCACTGCCACCATTGGTATGCCCGTGGGAACATCCCCCCACCGCCCCCCGGCAATCAGCTGTCACTGTGGGCAATGGGAGCACCAAAGAGACTGTACCAGGGTGGTTGGGCACGCTTGGGGTTTTCTCAGTTGTGTATAAAATGTTTTGCAAACACGACTTCAGGACACATTCCTACCACTGCCCACACCATCCCCCTCAGACCAGATTGTTGCCCCTGAGACCCTCCTGTAGAGAAATCCTGTAGGGTCACCATCTGCGTGCTAGTGTCTCAGCTGTAAACCTGGAATAATAATAACATTGACCTCTCTCCCCATAGTGGCGTGGGGATTGACTAATTAAGCCCTGTAAATCGCCTTGAAAACTGGACAATAGAATTCTCTGCCTGACTGTCAGAAAGAATTCACACCATCCCCCGGGCCTGACCCGAGGGTGGTGGCACAGCTCTCTAGTCTCTCTTCGCTAGTATTTTGTCACACTCGGACAAAGGGCTCTGGAGTCAAAGGGCAGCTTAAACCACACACCCAATATCTCGCTAAGAGGAATTCCTGAGAATCAGCTTAGTGCTGATGATGATTGCCAAATGCTCTGAATCACTTCCTTTTCTCCCACAGACTAGCTTTTTCTTGATTTGTGTTCCCAGATGAAATGGGTGTGTATGTGGGTGTGGGAGAGGGACCATGCCTGTAGCCCTAGGCTTGTACTTCCCAGTGACATGGCGGTTCTAGATGCTGCCACGGTGACCCAAATAGGGATTCCCTTCAAAGCTTCCTCTTCCTAGTCCCTGTTTCCTAATCTTGGTTCAGATTTCACTTTGATACTTAACTACTCGAGGGCAGACCCTGCCTGGTTTTCCACCCAGATGAAGCCGAGGAAACCAGTGCGGCCCAGAGCCCTCCACGTACAAAATCATGCAGGGATGGTGTACAATTAAAGAGCTGCTATGGTTTCTGTGAAAACAGCTCCGTGCAAACATCTGGACCTTCTGCAGATGGTTTACTAATCCATACATATCACTGCCAATGAGCTCTTTGCAAAATCCTTTTAAAGTATATCAGATGTGACAGGTTTCCAGAAGCTGGGATCCTGAGTTTAATGTGCTGACATTCAGAAAAGCCAATAGCATTCCTGATAATTCACAAAGCTCCTTTCAAGTAACTTTGTGATGCAGTTATTGAAAGGGCTGGACTTTTCTTTAAATCAGACCTGACAGAGATTAAAAAATAAATAATAACTATAAAGAGGAATGAGTGAATTGGATCAGGAAAACATGACTGTTATTTAAAATGGTAATTTAAATTTTCACTTAGATCAAAAACAAACAGCAAATGCAATTAAATGAGGGCTTACGTCGTTATCTGTTTTAGACACCAGGGTCACAACTCGGAGTATGAACCTGTTTTGTGTACCTAACACAAGTTGACAGGTACTCTGAATGAATGAAATACCAACTACATAAAATACTGAATAGATATTAATTGCAATTAATACCCAAATCCCCCAAGTCTTCTCAGTTTTCCACTATTCTTTCATTCCGTATTCACTGAATACCTACTGTTTGTCACCATGACAGCTTATGGGGTCACCGTGATGAACAGCTGTGGTCTATGCCATGAAGGAGCTAACGGTTTATGAAAGGCAAGGATTGTTCATAAATATAAGCGCTCTTTCTCTAAATTGTTTAGAGCAGTCTACTAAATACAAATATGTCTTGCTAAAAATAATGAAGCTTAGCAATATTATCATTTTTAAAAATTTAGATCTTTCAATAATTCACCATTAAAAAGTTACACTCTTTAAATCCAGAAATCGGGGCGCCTGGGTGGCTCAGTCGGTTAAGCGGCCGACTTCGGCTCAGGTCATGATTTCGCGGTCCGTGGGTTCGAGCCCCGCGTCGGGCTCTGTGCTGACAGCTCAGAGCCTGGAGCTTGCTTCCGATTCTGTGTCTCCCTCTCTCTGACCCTCCCCCGTTCATGCTCTGTCTCTCTCTCTCTCTCTCAAAAATAAATAAAATGTTAAAAAAAAATTTAAAAAAAATCCAGAAATGGTCAAGAATATTGCCTATCTGTCCATTTTCTACTCTAGTCTCTATTGTGACTCACAGAACCTGGAAAGAACTAACCTTGACTAAAGTGACAGCAAATCTAATTGAATAGTTAGTGGATAAATTCATGACCTTGGCCTCATTAGCAGAGCACTCAATCTAGTAAATATAAAGAAATAAAATGAAGCAATGCTCTTTACCCAGGATTGTTTTGCTCACGGCCATACCACTCGGAAATCATAGCCTGAACACAGTTATATACATTATGGGAGGAGTATACGTTGATACAAGTTCTCCAGAGATAACTTGGCAATATCTATTACACATTTGTGCACATAACTTTTGGTCCAGTAACTATATTTCTAGGAAGTTCTCCAACCAATAGATGCATGCGTATTTGCAAAAACACCTACACAAGGTTTTTCATTGATTCATAGTAGCGAAAAACTGCAAATAATCTAAATATCCATCAATAAGGGATTGGTTAAATCAATTATTATATCTCCATGCAGTGGAATACCATGCAGCCATTTTAAAAGAATGAAATAGATCTAGACGATGTACATCAACCTCCGTGATATACTACCAACTGAAAAAAACAAAAATAAGGCACAGATCATATTGAATAATATGATACTTGAGATTTTCAAGAGGAGATTAAAAGGATTTTGTAAAGAGCTCATTTAAATATATATGTGTGCATATATAAAGTGTATTATGCATGCATGCTTGAATTTACATAGAAAAGACACACAGTGGTTGCTTTGAACTTTAGAGTCAGGGATGAAAAAGACCAATTCTTCTCTTTGATATAGTAACGCTTGAATTTTTTTTTTTTTCAGATTTTAAAGTAATTAAAAAGAAATGACCTGGAAAGATTGTCCACATGTTCTGTCTCTCAATTCAATGGCTTCTTGTGTTCATCCAAACTTGAGACATTCAGTAGTGTTTAAGTACTTCAAGAACACTCCAAACTATCCGAAGGCAGGGACTATGGCTCGTGGTCTTGACCTTCCTTGGGCAAGTTACCTATCTTTCATAAACCTGTTGCCTCAATGGTATATGGAGACAATACCAGCGGTAGCTAACGTTTATTAAGAACCACGATCCAGCCTCTAACTGCTTTTAACGTGGATTGCACCTAGTCTCAAAACAATCCTAATAAGCATTATTGCTGTATCCCATTTTATAGATTAGAAAAGACACATATCACTAAAGTTGTAAATGGAGGATTTGTCTGTGTCCAGGCCCCTTGTACCTACTGGGTTGTGTAAGAAGTGAGAAAGTGGGTGTAAAATACTTGGCAATGTCCGGCTCTTCAGGAAGTGCTTAGGAAACGTTACATATTATTCCTGATGTTATTTCTTCCCTGCCAGGAAACTCTTCCAGCCATTAAAAACATGCACCCAACTGAACTGAAACAAGGTAGCTCTGTGCTGAAAGCACTGAGATCCTAGCAGGAGCAGGCTCATGGGAGAGATACACAGCCACTACTTGGGCTCAGACATGTGGAATCACCTCACATGTCTTCAGCCACGTGTGGATTGCCACGGGAAGTCATTAGGGAAAGTACTGTAGCAGGGTATGTGTTTTCCCCTTGGGATATGAAGGTTCTACTGCCAGTAATAGCAGATGTGGCCAGCCAATTACAGACTGGAGATGGGTAATCACATCTTGCATTTGAAGGCTTAATCTGATCACCTCTGGGGTCAAGGAATGACAGTTATCGTAATGGCTAAAGTTTGTTTCCACCTCCACTTATGGACCGAAGTTCAAGCCTTGGAGGTCTGAAACGGAGTCTATCTTTGTTCTGCAGTATGCATGTATGCATGCGCAGGTGTGCATTCCTGCGTGTGAGTGCGTGTGTGCATGTGTGTGTGTGTGAGAGAGAGAGAGAGAGAGAGAGAGAGATTTTTTGTGCACATATAAGATGCTCCAAAGCTTGGCCCTGTCACCCTGTCTCCAAGTTTACCTAGTAAATATTTCTTTTGAGAAAACAGGGAGTCAGGAGGCCTCAATTCGGCTTTCAGTTCTGCTCCAAATTGCTTTGCAATTCCGAGGCTGTGGCTAATCTGTGAAATTAGGGCAGTCTCCAAACGTTTACTTCTTCGTCTCCCCCACACAACTGAAACTCCCCAAAGGCAGAAGCTCTTGTATCAATCATCGAATTCTCAGTGTCTAAAATAGTGTCTGGCATACAGTAGACGCTCAGTAAACACAGCAAACGACTGAGTTTCTTTCCAGTGACAATGTGGCGTGAGTCCACGAAATCATAATCTAATGCGTTGACTTGATTCCAGCACGTGCAGCAGATAACATTGGCTGTCAGCTCTCTTCTTTTCTCTGCCTACCGTTGAGACACCTTCGTGAACACTGGCACCAGAACCTAACATGTGCGAAAGGAGATGATGTTGAGATCTGCCAAATTTTTCTCTACTCCGGCAGTAGTGGAAATGATTTGGATGAAGAAGAAACAAAGTATTGGATGAAGAAGAAACAAAGTATTAATTCGAAGGGCTGGTGATTTGCTGGTTTTGTTGAAGCAAGGTGTGTCTGCCAATCGCCCCATCCATACTCACAACTGGCCACCCACAACACTTGTCACCGAGGCCTCTATCCTCAGTTCCCCTCGGCGAGACAAGTCCAAGACTGCTGGCTAACAACCGTCTGAGGGCTTCCAGTGACATGGCAATCATTCCAGATCTGGAAGGGAAATGACCAAGGAGGACCTTCTGGGTTTTTGTCTGTTTCCATGAACGTTAGTCAGGGTTCTTGGACGCCAACAACACAAACTCTCACCAATGGAAGCAGAAGAGGGGTTTAAGAATTTCAGGTACCACAAATCAAGTGGGGTCCGCCCCTCTACCACCCCCCACTTTACCGCCACCCCCTCCAGTGCTGAATGCTGCTTGCCTCTTGGGTACCCCACCGCCAGGGTGAACGTTGATTGGTCCCTTGGTTTTTGTGCTGTTTGATCAAAATTCGAAGTTCCAAAAGGAGCATATGATTGGCCAATCAGGGCCTCACCGCCCCCCCCCCCACCAACCACAGGCATACCCCAGATATACTGCAGGTGCTGTTCCAGACTACTGCAATAAAATGAGTATCACAATAAAGCCAGTCAAATGAGATTTCTTGTTTCCCAGTGCACATAAAAGTTATGTTCACGGTATACTGTAGTCTATTAAGTGTGCAATAGCATTACATCTAAAAATAAAACAAAGCACATACCTTACTTGAAAACTACTTTATTGCCCAAAAATGCTAACCATCATGTGAGCTCTCACTGAGTTGTAAACAATGATCGCAGATAACTGTAACACATAAAATAGTGAAAAAGTGTGAATATGGCAAGAATTGCCAAACTGCAACACAGAGACATGAAGTAAGCAAACGCTGTTGGAAAAATGGCACCAAGAGACAGGCTCGACGAAGGGTTGCCGCAAATCTCCAATCTGTAAAAAGCGTAATATCCGCAAAGCATAATATGGCAGAGCACAATCACACAAGGTATACCGTATCTGTCCCAGTGGGCTCCCACAGTGGTAAAGGGGGTCCTAACTCTCACACGGCGGGGGAGTCCCCCAAGTAGAAAGGAGATTTGCACGCTGGTCAGCCACAGAAAAGTGACGGGTGGCCACTACATCACAACCCGATAGTGTAGCATCTGTGCGCTTTGATAATACATCATTTATAAAGATGGGTAAAACCTAGAGCCTACAGTCACAAACCCGAGCACTCGAAGCGGGGCAGACTCGTGATTGATGGACATGGGGCTTATTCGAATTCCTGCTCTAAAGGCTGAAAAAATCACCAGCCCAAATTAAATTTTAATCACCGGGCAGCTTCCTGCAACTTCACCCAGAGCCATTTTAGAAGTTGTGGTTGAGCGCCACTCGTGTGCCCTAAAGTTCCTGCTGCCACCACGAATTCAGCCAAGGGGACTTCCGGCTCTTGATCAAGCTCCCATTCCTCTCTTAAGTCCTCCCACCTCCAAAACACAAGATGACCCCACGCCTTGCTCCTTCTTAGCCCAGGGGTCACTCTGGAACTCCAGGGACACAGCTTCAGACCTTGGCCCCAGCTCCCCTGTAGAAGGGGATGAGCCAGCTCAACCTCTAGTTCACAGCAGCCTGACGGTGGGGTAGGAAGGGACAGAAGCCAGGGTGGGAGGCAAGACCCTTCTCAGCAAATAATGCTGATGTTCACACACACATGCACACACACACACACACACTGGAAATAACTGCCTAGCAGTAATTCAACAAATTCTATACAATCATCCTAAGGGGTATTTGTATATGAATAAAAAATACTGGAAGGGTCACCTAGGACCCATGGGAATCAGTGAGAAGGGCAACGAAAAACCCTTACTTTTCACTGCGTAGCCTATTTCATTTACATGTTGACTGTGGGTACGCAGCCTCTGCTGTATAATTAGAACCACACATTTAGGGGCGCCTGGGTGGCTCAGTCGATTGAGCGTCCAACTTTGGCTCGGGTCGTGATCTCATGGTTCATGAGTTTGAGCCCCACATAGAGCTCTGTGCTGACAGCTCAGAGCCTGGAGCCTGCCTCAGATTCTGTGTCTCCCTCTCTCTCTGCCCTTCCCCTACTCGTGCTCTGTCTCTCTCTGTCTCTCAAAAATAAAAACGTTTAAAAAAATTTTTTTAATGATGTAAAAAAAAAAAAAAAAAAAAAAACAAGCAAAGCATAGCAAGAAAAAGGCCACTATCGAGCAGGCTTTAGGGGTCAAGAATTTCTTCCCAGACAAGGGGTTCACCTGAGCCTGTGGGAAGGCAGGCTTCTCTCAGGTGAGAACACATTTCTCCTTGCAGGCCCAAAGGGATAACCATCTCTGCCCGTATCTTTTCCTTAATGTTCCCCAGAACCAGGTCTGTGCTCAACTCAGGCGGAGACTTACCTTCCGCCTCCTCCGCAGAAATGTGGACAAGATTTGTAAAAAGTGAGTCAGGGAGAGGAACTTTCTGGGCCTCACACCACGGTGGGGGATGGGACGGCCCTCTCTCCCCATCCAAAGAGTCAAGAGTTACTAAAAGCACAAGTGTTCCGATAACAGGCCCGCTTGGTTTGTAGTTCTGTACGAATGGTGGAGATGTTGGCGGGAACTGGTTTGCGAACTCAACTGACGTCTAGAGCCAGAAAAGTCGTGGCCAGACTTTACTAACTGCTAGGTAGATGTCTTCTTCTGGGCTGCCGAAAGCAACCCCCCAAAACAGCTCGTATCAGAGCTGGGACAACAAGAAATGGGGAGGAGGGCGAGGATGAGCTTAATAAAGGGCCCTTAAAAGAAAGAAGGAACTTCCCCTAAATTCCTACTGACACTAGGACACTCTCTCCACACAAAACCTTTAGAAGCCCGGCCACAGATGCCTGCAAGGGAAGCACTGGGGTGCGTGAGCCAAAGCCAAGCCTAATGCCTCCGTTCTTCCCACCGCTTCCTGCTGCCCCGGACCTTCCAGGCTGACCTTCCCCGTTTTCCTCAACGCTTCTGAGCTTCTAAGAGCTCACCTCGGTTCATGCGGCACAAGGAAAAGTGAGGGACTGAATCCCTTTCCCCCTGCCCCCACCGCAGACCAGGCAATCTGTAGCGCCCTAACACCAATGTCTGTGGGTCCCATACACTTCAGTTTTTATCCCTCTGCTGCAGGGAAGTTCCCAGTTCAGAGCCCTTGGGACGCGGGTGGCTGGAGGAGGGCCAAACTGCTCCAGGCAGGTGGGGAGCCTAAGCTGGTCAAATCCGTCCACTTTAGGGTAGTGACCGCCACATCTGGCTGGGCTGCAGGCCTAGGACCTTCCTCCACTCAGATGCTGACGGTTGCTGCCAGTGTTCCACGGAAGGCCCTCAGCTACCAAGGCAAGATGACCGAGCCCACTCCATCCTCGCACCCACTTATCCGCATCCTTGGGGAGTTCCAGCCCTTTCCTCAGTACTTGAGAAGGGTCCTGCGGTGGGCTTCCCTCGCCCAGGGCCCTTCCCCAGACCCCTGAAGGGGAGGTTCTTTAAACCTCAACAGCGTGGGCCGGGACTCGCCCTCATTCCACTTGTCTTTTGAGACCCCCGCCCCAGGCCCGCCGGTCGCTGCCTCCAATCCGGCCCTCGGCCAGGGGGTAGTGGTGCAAGGCAGACTGGCTTAAAGCTTGGCCGCCCCAATCCCGGCCCCGGGCGCCGGCGGGTCCCCGGCCGCGCGGAGCCCCAGAGCGGCTGAGCCCCCGGCCCCTATGCGCGCACAAAGCCGGCGGCCGCCGGAACCCTCGGCCCCGCCGCGTTCGGCCGCTGGATGCCGAGCCGGCAGGGGCCCCGGGCGGAGCGGCTCCGCGCGCTGCGCTCCGGCCGCCCAGCGCGGGGAGGACGCGCGGCAGCGCCAGCCTCGGGGCCGCGCTGGTTAGGTAGCAGGGGGGACCGGAAGGATGGCGAGGAAGTAGGAGAGGGTTTCCTGAGATGAAAGATTACTTCCGTCCGGGCTCTGGCCTCTCTCTGGAGCCGGCTCGTTGGGGGCTGGGGAGCGGGGTGCGCGGGGCTCGGGGGCCGCGCCTTGCCACCTGCAGCGCCCGCAGCCGGCGGGACGCGCGCGGCCGGGTCGGGGGGCTAACGCGGGGGGATTCTTGCAGGTGGGACTCGAGGGCATTGCCTAGCGCCCAAGCCATGGTGGCCAAACAGCGGATCCGGATGGCCAACGAGAAGCACAGCAAAAACATCACCCAGAGGGGGAACGTAGCCAAAACCCTGGTAAGGCGGGGGCGGCGCCGACCGGGCCGAGCGGGGCAGGGCCGGCGGGGGCGGGGCGGGGCCGGCGGGCCGGTGGCGGGCGCGGGGCCCGGCCTCCCCGCTCCCCGGCCCGGGCCCGGGCCCGCCCCTCCCGCGGGGTCCCGCAGAGTGGGCGCCGAGTGCCGGGCTCTGGGGCGCGGACCTCGCGGAGCCCTGGCGGGCGGCGAGGGCCGGGTCGGTGGTGGCCCCTCAGGGGGCGGCCGCCGGGGCTACCACGGAGGCGCGGGAGAGCCTCCCCAGGAGAGAACTGGGCCTTTGTCTCCGGGAAAAACGGAAAGTCACATCCTTCAGGAACAGTTAAACTAACTGCGTGACACAGGACCCGGAACCCAGTAGGTGCTAGAACGTTCGATGAATGAATGAGCAGGTAAATGGAGGCCTCTTATCATCACCCCCTTCCAAGCTCCGACTCCTGGCCTCCACCCTCAACAGACACCCACCAGGATAAGGTTTCCCCTCCAGCCTCTTTGTTATGGCGCTGAATAAGTTGGAGGGGCGCAAAGTGCGAAATGAGGTTCAGACCCATGTTTCCCTCCATCCTCCTTTCTCTCCTTCTCCTCTTCTCCAGGGAGGCCTCTCGCTACCGGGCTGAAGTTTAAATGCAACATTACTCTTGTTCACCCTGTAAATTCTGGCTCATCCTGGTGGTATGATCCAGAACTTCGGAGACTAAAGCTTTGTAACTGGTCTTCAAAGTAAAATCTGCCTTACGCACCAGGGTTAGTTTTAGCAAAGCAGAATGTCTTCAAGAGAAAATGCCAGGTCCGTGAGTTTGGATACTCAGAGGCATGCCTGGGATGAGTTGTTGGGCAGTGTTGGTCTCCAAGTCTGTGAGCCAAGATGCCTGGAATCTGTTACCCCAGACACTTAAGTGAAGTCCAGCTGAAGCTTTGGGTTTGGCTGGAAAAGCTCGCAGACCTGATGAGGCACTTCCTTTTAGCCAAAGAAATGATCCTGGTTTGAGTAACTGAGCAAAAAGCTAGAGCTGCAATGATCACACCAGAATTCTTGCAAAACTGAGCAGTACCACGGCAGAGAAATCTTAGGATCAAACTCTGTTCTACTCAGAGCTTTATCCACAGTTCCAGGCTTAACTTATGCTGGAAATTCTCTCATTGGGAGTTAGATCATTGTGACTGAACAGTAACATGCTAATATACCAGTGAATTGGAACCATTTTTCACATAGATCTATTTTTCCTATTTCTTTTTACTCAGAAAAACAAACCTTGCTGTCCAAATTGACCTTGAGAAACAAATTTTAATCGGTGTTAAAGCACTTAGGGTTTTATATCCCTAGGAGGTCACTTCTTCCTAGATATCATACAGACTAGCTGAGGTACTGAAAATCTCCAGTTGTGTGGTTCTTTTGAATGAACTAAGAAACTACAGAACTAACAGTTATGAACTAAACTCAGTTGACAACATATCCCACTGCAAAAGTAGCAACACGGTAACTGATTCGCAAAGCTAAGTTATCCATCCCGGCTTGGTGAACTCAAGGTTGGCCACCTTTAGCTTTTCAAGACCATTAGAAGGTGTTTGAGACCTGGGGGAGGGGAGAGGGCGAGTTAGTGGCTTCAAAATAAGAAAAGAAAATTTAAAAATTGGAGGAAAATATTTAAATATCTAGGAAATGTAGTTACTCTCATTTCAACTCAACTCAACTTTCAAAGCTACATTAGGACGAATGTTTAATCTATGGTGTGAGTGAATTTTAATAGGTTCGGATACACCATGGCTTGGGGCCCTTCAGAAGTGCCTGGTACCTGTGAGGATGTTCAAACGGCCCTACTACATTTGTATAATGAAAGGCTCCCAAACCAAGCCACGATGTATGTTTATTTTCAGTTGGCTAGGAGAGCCTTTTGGTTAACTTTATTGTAAATAGGCCAACATCCAAAAAGAAAACCGAAGTACTTTAAGCCCTAAATCTCATTTTCCTAATTACAGGTCAAACCCAATTATACTTTGAAAGAAGTAACTTGCAAGAGATAACTTGTTTGGGAGGAAATTGGGAACATATGAACAGATTCGAACTGAAAAATCAGCATAAGCATTCGGAAATAAACCCCTTCAATTGTATGCAGATGCTTCAGTATTTCATTAGCTAATAGCTATGGAGTAAATCGATATTATTCTCCCAGAGAGCAGATATATCCAAAAAACAAAGAAGTAATCATTTTGTGATTATACGGTAGTAACTTCTCCAGAATGAAGGGGATTTAAAGGTCAGCGTTCTGAGTTACCCTGCTAGTATATAATCATGGGGAAACGAGCCCCTGACATTATGAGGGAAGTAACATACTCCTATTTGAAATGAACCATGTCATTTGCAAGATTCTGCTGCTTTTCTTACCTTTACCAGCGATAGATTCAGGCTTAGGTGAATTGCCCCAAAGGGATTGTGCTGGGGACTGCTTCCAAAACAGGAATTCAGAGCTCTCAAAAAAAAGGATATATTGGTGTTCTTGAGCTCTGAAAATCCCCAGATCATATCGAGTCACTGGAAAATGCCATCAAACAGATTTTTGTACTATATAGTCCAAGCTCTGCATGTCGATAATTTGTGTTTTTCTGCAAAGGAAAAATAATGGACTCCATTGCTATCTGCTATCTGAGTAATTCATTTACAGGCTCCTGAATTCACTTGTTGGCTTTGCTGGAGATCAATGAGCTTTTTATACAGCGTTAGGGGGATGACAGCAACAGAACTGGTTTCTGGTCAACCGTGACAGATGGGTTAGGAAGTTAGTGAAAGAGGGTGGGGACGGGGTAAGTGCCGCACTCTGTTCAGGTAACTTTATTTGGTATCTCTGTTATTTACGTGATCTGGCCTTGACCTGGCATTGGGTGCCAAAGAATGACACAGTGACAACACTGGTTCAAGTTATCTTACGCAGTTATGTAAGACTGATTTTGTCCTTGTCTGGTCAAGAGCGGGCACCTATTCCCTTGCGGTGCGATTTGTTTGTGCAGGCGTGGTGGTGGAAACAAGCTCGTCGAGGACAGAGAACCGAAGGGTTTTAATCCTTGGAGTCTGCCTGCCACTAACACTTTAATCTCTACTCTGGTATGGAGAGAGTCAGGGATAACCCTATCACCAATTAGGAAGTATTTACAGAAAAGGTAATATCCTTCCTAGATCCCGTCTTTACTCTGCTTGACCTAAGAAGCCGTATTTAATGACGTTTGTGTGATTATTCATTCTTCAGTGAACACTTATTGAGCACCTACTATGTTTAAGTCCTGTGCCAGGCATTGCTATATACATTGACACGTGAAAGAGACACAGTGCCTGCCCTGGTGGGGTAGGGTCCGGTGGAGAGACAGACAGTAGACACGTTATCATGAGAATAAACATGAGATACAAACTGGGATAAATGCTGTGAAGAAAACATACATGGCGATTTAAGTGGTCAGGGAACCCACTTGAGGTAGAAGAGAGAAGGCTGTCTCAGAAAGTAACAGGTAAGCTGAGAAACGAAGAATTGTTGCCTTATTTATAATAAAATGAGTTCTTGTATTGATGTGGGTAACAGCCTATTTCTGGCTCACACACGTGAGGAAATGTTAGTGAGTTATTTTCTTCACTCTAACATCTCCCTTTTTATTGGAGAAGATCACTGTTTTTTTGGACGCCTCTCTCAAAAAAAAAATAGTTTTTCCTTGATCGATTTGATTTTTTTTAATGTTTACTTATTCACGAGAGAGTGAGAGACAGAGTGCGAGAAGGGGAGGGGCAGACGGAGAGGGAGACACAGAATCCGAAGCAGGCTCCAGGCTCTGAGCTGTCAGCACAGAGCTCGACGCGGGGCTCGAACCCAAAAACCGTAAGATCGTGACCGAGCTGAAGTTCTACGCTTAACTGACTAAGCCACCCAAACACCCCCATCGGTTTGATGTTAAGGACCAAGCCGTACCTGCAAATAGACCTAGAGGGGTTGTGGATGGTTGTTCTTATTACGTCTGTGTTTTTAGTTTGAGGGGAGCAGGAGGTGTGCAGGGACTGGATTCGGGTGGGCTCAGTAGTACCATTCTGCTCCCCAGGGAAGGAAGAGATTTCTTCAAAGTGTAAGCTTCATTTGGGTTGAGGAACTTTTCTCATTACAAAATGCTGCTTCCTTTGCCTACGCTCTCACCGTCGCTGTGGTGCTTCCGCCATTCTGAGAATTTCCACAGCACTCACCTTCCCCATGTTCTTGGCGTGTGGAAGGTTTTGAGAAAATGGCCGTTCTGTGACCTTATTTGGAATCCACAGATTCGGGAATTTAAGATGATTCTGTTAGTGGAAACCACCCAGGCTCTGTAATGAGGCAAGTCTAAATTTAAATCCCAGCCCTTGATCAAATTAACAAACTCTGGGTGTCAGTTTCCCAACCACAAAATGGAGTTGATAACACTTGCCTGGCATGGAGTTGTGAGTGGTGGAAAGAGTGGTTGTCGATTGCCTAGGATAGAGCCTGGCATCCAGTGTGCCTTCAACAAATGGAAGCAATTATTAGTACTATCATTTGGGACTCCCAAATCACTGTATCAGTTGGTACTTATACCCCATCTGTCCCTAGAATACTTAAGAGTGCCAAGTGCGCTGAGTTACAGGAGTATAAATAAGGTTATCGGTTAATTTTTTTCACACCTATCTGGATCCTTCACAATTGGCTTTATTCAGCTATTCCCTGCCCATTGGGCATTGAGAATGGATCCATCTCACCCATCGTGGTATTCCCAATCTTTAGTAGGGTCTAGTAGTACCCCACAAATGTTTCCTGAATGAATGAACCTAATCTTACGTTACCCCATTCTCTTGCAGAGGCCGCAAGAAGAGAAATACCCTGTGGGACCATGGCTGCTGGCACTGTTTGTTTTTGTTGTCTGTGGCTCAGGTATGGGTTTTTCGCTGACTTCATAGACCATGCTGTCCTCTGTCCTTCAAAAACACAGGTTTTATTCACAAGAAAATAGACAAAATATATACACACACACACACACACACACACACACACACACACATTGTTCTGGGATTCAAGTTAATCTCTGCCTGAAGCCTTCATCTTAATGGGTTTTGATTTGGTCTCTAGTCTAGCAGAGCAAATATGAGTAGAGACAAAATTGATATCCTATCAAATCATAATCATAAAATGATTACACTGAGCAATTAAATTGGCTGTTTACACTTTAGAGTTCAGTAAAACATAGCCTAAAAAGGGCATTTAGAACAGAAAGTGGAACACCTGTCTGTCTACCCAAGGTAGATCCAGATTGCAGAGAAAGGGAGAGGCTTTATGCCTTTCTCAGAGGAGACTCTACAGAACTCATAAATAGAACTGAGCCTTTGACCTGAGCCTCAAGGTACAGTCACCTCACACTGAAAGGTGGCCAAGTTCAGAGAGCTTTGCTTACACTCACGTGCAAACATGCGCACACACAGGGGAGGCTTGAGCAAAGGATCATGCAGTTGTCTCTCGTTGAATTTGGTTACTGGGAGTCTTGTAATTCCTGGTCCCCATGGGTTGGGTCTCTAAGATAGTGGTAAGTGAGGAATAGTGGGGCTGCTTCTAACAAGGCAGGCCTTCCGAGGTTCCCGAGATCTCTCACTCGAAGAAACAAAACTGCGCACCCCATTCCCAAGGATGTGACTGGAAGGGAATATTTTACCCAATACAGGGAATCCCTCTTCTTTAACAGAGTTTACCCAACCTCTACTGGAATACTTCTGAGGGTGAAGGGCTCACTTCTTCAAAACGCCTATCCCATTTCTGTATAGCTCTAGTTATGTTAGAGACCTCTTGCATCTTTTGAACTACACTGAACTATCTTTTCAGTAGTTCAGGTGCGAACTCCTAAAACCACAAGGCATGGACTCATTCTCTTCTGAACATCTTGAATCATCTTGACTCTTCGGATATTTTAAAGATGAGTTTAAATTCCGCAAACTACTTCTCTCAACTTCTCCCTACTTCTCTCAACCTAGCCTCAAAAGATGTGGTTTCTAGACCCCGCTTCTGGGTACACTCCATGAGTGTCTTAAAGTATACAACATTTGCAGCTGTGGAAGTTGGTCTAGAAGGGGTGTGACTGCTACAGAGGCATTAGGATTGCCACTGCCCTTGATCCCATCACTCTGCTTCTATTAATGTGACCCAAGCTTCTGTTTATTTTCAGCAGTCACAGCACATCCTAGACTCACATCGAGCTGAAGGATAGCCTGGCCCCTCCAAACTCTCCTTAACATAAATGCTCTACAAGCTTCAGAGAAGCATGTACATACCTCCCCCCAATCCAGAGCTGTCTCTTACCCCATCACACATTGTTTATTTTATTCATGACCCTCATCAACGTATGACATTATTTACTTTGCTTCTTTAGTATATATTTCCCACTGCTGGGACATAAGCTCAGGGAAGGGAATGTTTATTTTCCACTAAACCGGTAGATTCTTACAAGTATTTAGCATATAGCGAGTGCTCAGTGTGGTTGGCTGAATGGATTCACGGATGGGTGGATGGATGAGTACAGCAAGATGTTCCCCATACTATAGATATCCAGCCGACTTTCTTGAGACCTAATATAAAGCTTCATGAATATTTCTATTAAAATTTTATTGTTGGTTGTCAGTTGTCTTTTTATAGCGTAGCCACAAAGTCTAGAAATACAGAAGAACATGCATAGTAAATGGCTTGCCGAAATTGCATTATCATGTACGATATGGTCAGTGACATATGATATGGTCAGCGTATCGCCTTCATCAGCGATGCGTAGTTCAGAACGCTGTACAAAATTCCGAGGAATATGGTGCATTAATCCAGCATTTCCATCACTGCCTGCATATTCGTCTGCCGTGTGTTGCCTCAGATGATTGGTCTCTGATTTTTCACCCAGAAACAAAACAAACAAAAAACCATGTGCCTTTAGCAAGACATACAAAAATCAAGAAAAATAAATCTATGTGAAAAGGTGATCTGCCCTTTCAGGCCTTGTGGCCAGCCTGTAGATTGTTAGATCTTGAACCTTGAGCCTCCTATCTAATCATCTTTCTTTGCCAGCTTTATAGTCTCGGAAAGTATACTGTACCTCCAAGTCACTGATAAAGTCTAGACTTGGAGAAGCCCATGGAACACAATTCGAGACAACTCCCTCCAGGTTGACTTTGAACCTCTCTGCAAAACTTGTACAAACAATCATCGTGTCTTGGGGGCTTGGCGGGGTCCGCTGTGTGCCTGGCACTGTGCCAGGCTTTGGAACAACCACTTTCAGGAGGCTGCAGGCAACGGGAGAGGCAGATAAGGAAGCTGTCAGTTGTACCTAGGGCAAGAGTTCTATGATAGCAAGAGTGCCCAGAGTGCTTGGTGGGCACGGATAAGGGACTGTGTTAGCCTGCTCAGGCTGCTATAACAAAATACCACGGACTAGGTGACTTAGAAGTAGCAGAAATTTACTGCTTACAGTTCTGGAGGTTGGAAGTCAGATTAGGGTGCCAGCCTGGTCTGGTGAGGACCCTTTTCCCGGTCACAGACCTCTCCTCATATCTTCATATTGTATCCTCACATGGCAGAAAAGGTAGAGAGCTCTGTGGGGTCTCTTTTATAAGAGCACTGATCCCATTCATGAGGTCTCCACCCTTATGACCTAATCAGCTCCCAAAGCCCCCCGCCTTCTACCACCATCACCTTGGACATCAGGATTCCAGCACGCGGATATGGGAGAACGCAATCAGACCATAGTGGGGACTTCTCAGTCATACTGAGCAGAAGAGAAAGTTTCCCAGAGGAGGTGCCATTTGTGGTGAGTTTTGAAGGACAAACAGCCAGACGAAGGACAGGTCGTTCCACATGAGAGATTACTACGTGACAAAGGCACATAGACTTGAGATAGCGTGCCGGGCTCAAGAATGGCCAAAGCCCAGTGGCAAGGACCTGTGAGTCATCACGCAGCCCGTGTTGTCAGGGGCTACAGAGGTACAGAGCCAGTATTGTTTTCTTTTTTGGCGTCCAGATACATATTAACCGGTGCCCTCCCCAGTCTGCACGGTGAGGTAGCACATGGAGGGGGTTAAGTCGATAAAGTGATTTGGTCTGTTTTTCTCAAACTGGTGTTAGTTCTCAATATCCACCCTTTTCAAAGGGCTTGAAAACCTTCTCTACATTACACTTTAATTAAAATCTTGCCACGCTATCGGTCTATATAGTAGGAACTGTATCTCCTCCCCCCGCCCCCCCCCCCCCAACCTCCGGGTAAATTGGGACATCTGCTGACAGCAGTCTCTTGGAACCCTCCCAGTCTCCATTTGTTTTCTCAGGGATCAAGTACATTGGCTCTGTTATCCTTTCTGGGATGGGAGATCTATCAGGGGGCTGGAATGGGAGCCCGCAGGGCCCAGAGACATGGATTTAAAGTGGCTAAGAGGACACAGCACTTACTAGCATGCCACACCCCCCCTGTCTTCACAGCCTGTTCTCTCCCGGTGTCGCTTCTTTAAATCCTTGTCGTCAAGACCGCGTTGCTTTTATGGAGAGGCTAGTTAGGAGTTGGTTAACATGTTACCATGATTCCTAAGTAATGGGCTTCATCTCTTTTTTGATCGTAACTAAAAATAATCCACTAACCCACCTTTGATTTTTTTTTTTTTTTTTTTTTTTTTGCTAACTTACCTTTTTTTTTTTTTTTTTTTTTTTTCCCTGCAAGCCTCAGCTCAAGTCAGGCACTGTTCTCACAGAAATGTGTCGCTGTTCTCAGCTTGTCCTTGGTGCTGTGCCCTTCCTTCTATCTTTGTACGCGTGCTTTTCTAAGCCAAACATGTCATGAAAAACACAAGAACTCCTTTAGGTCTGTCCCGGTTGCCACCTCGCTGGGATTAGTCACGATTCAGTTCGTCTTGCAGAGCCTACTGCCCTTCTTGAGTTTCTCCTCCTTCAGGTTGTGGGGCCAGTGTCTTCTCTATGTTTAAGAGAGTGTCATGTCCTAACAGCTAGCCATGCCGTCTGTGGGTTCCTCTGCCTCATGTCACGAGCCTTCCTGGTGAGAGGATGACGGAAGCCTCGTGTCACTCTTCTCTCTGAGGCCAGGTGGCTGGCGGCTCATATGTTGTATATTTTTATACAGACAGGAAAAATATGAAAGCTTCCAATATTAACGAAGGCGCTGATCAATGATCTGATTCTCTTGGAAGACAACGCTCTCATCACCTCACTCTGTTGACCCGCTTTTCCCATGATGATTGGTTGGGCAAAGTGCTCTTTTTAGAAATAGTGTCCGTGTACCTAGGATAGGTAAATATTTGGGTCAGGCAAGTAATAAGGAATGCACATCCTATCCGTTCTCCTGGCGAGATTGTGGGAAAGGATCAGGACTGGAGAAACGTTGGCATTTAGGCTCATGCACTCTTATTGGCCACCCTTACTCCACTTCGTGTGGAAAAAAAACAAGTTAACGAACCTCCAAGAGGTCACAGGACCCCTTAACTATATGGGGAGTGATGTGTCACAGCAGTCTTGACCCCTTGCTTCTTGGCTTCTTCCCTGTGGCCTTCCTCATTCTCCACACATGCCTTTAATGCCTGCGGTGCTGATAAGAACAAGATAACGAAAAAGAAGGGAGAAGAACCAGGAGAGCAGCAAGGGTACAGAACGCAGAGGCCCCTGGCGCAAACATGCACCCAGGGAACACTCACCCCCTCATCAGGAAATCAGATAAGAGCACCAGACCTCCTGGGGCTGCCCTGAGGCCCCCAAGATGTGAGTCCAGCCCAGGTACACGGTGGTAGCCTCTAATACATTACCCCGTTGACATGCAGTTGGAAGGAGGCTCTCTAAATGCACCCCTCTTCAGAGTAACTAAATTTCCACTCTCCGTGATTGCAAAAGGGCTCTTAGGCAAGACGCTTCTTTGAAGCCTGACCGTTTGGCAGGAACAGGATGAGAGATGAAGAGGCCTCCGAGAGGAGGGTAGTTTTGGAATCTGCCAGATGTAGGTTCAAAGCCTAAGATTCACTGTCCGCTGGACAACCTCGGACACGTTATTTACTCTCTGTATCGATTTCCTTATTGATCAACTAGGGATAAGAGTAGCCCCTCCAAAGGGCATTGACTGGCTCCGGGGATATTAAGCGCTGGCCCACAGCTCGACACCTGCAGCCTCAGTCACTACCACCATCCCCATCAGCGTAGCCCCGATAGTGGCACCGTGGATGGGAGGGATTGGTGTGCCATGGGGGGGCTCAGGTTTCCATTTGCTTTGCATCTTTCCCGGCTGGGCCTTCCGTGGGCAGCCCAAGGGCAAGGCTCAGCCACTCACATTGGTCTTGCTCTTCAACAGTAGGCCCGGCCTCTTCGCTCCAAGGATGAGTGTCTGCAGTTTGATAACATTCCATTCCGAGGGTGTGAGCCTATCTTTCCGTGATAAAGCTTCAAAATCTTCCCGACCTCCCCACGCAGGGGAAAGGAAGAACCCACCTACAGACTAAAATCAACAAACAGGGGTTTGTAGTTTACGTCGATATCAGAAATATCTATTTCTGATATCTCGACCTGAATACACCACTGTTTTGCTATAAAAGTTCTCTTTGTGAGATACAGAAGCTCTGGGAACAGTGCGTTCTTTTGAGACCCAGTATTATCCAGATAGAGGACATCTCAGGGCCATATGGTTCTTTGTTTTGTATAATTTGGTAACTAGCTGTATTGTTATTATATACATCCTATCAGAAATCTGAAACCTGTTTCTCAGAAAGCCTGTTACGAGAAAACCTCATACGAGGTTTATGTTGTGAGTTATGAGTGTCCTCAGATAATTATTCCAAACTTCTCTTGTTCAAGTCTTGCTTGGCCCGGGACTTTGTTTTGCTTGGGCCTTTTTAACTGGTTACATTTGTCTTTACTTGATTTCCTAGGGCCCCAGATCCACACTGAAGACTTAAGGATTCCAGCATCCCGCCCCCCGCCCCCCTGCCCAGCCCCCCTTAGAGACTCTGCTGTGTTTTTCTTCTCTTTTTATAAAAACACTGTCTTCCATTTCTGCAGGCAGTGGGGCCTCTTTCCAGATAAGCACCTCATCCTGTCTCTCCTGGCCCTTGGTTTCAAACCTGCCTCTTTGAGAACCGTGTGATAGCTTCTGAAGAGTGCTGGTTTTTATCTCGAGACTCAGAGACAAGCGTGACCCAGAATGTCTGTCTGAGGCGGCAAAGATGCCGTCGCTCAGACCGGCCCGCCGCTATCTCTGGGAGACACTTGCAGTCCTGATGCACTGCCCCAGACCATGAATGAAGCCAGTCACCCTGCTGTAACCCTGGATTTTCCTCTACTTTTGTCATCAGCTCCTTTAAGAGTTTTCTAGACGAGGATTCTGAGGCCACGCCCAAGCTCCGGGGGAAAGTGTGCTGCAATTGATTAACAATGTCCATCCTAAACCTGATGTGGACAGCGGGGTCCCGTGCTCACCCTTGCCATCCCTGGCCTTTCCGTGATAGGAGTGCCACGGGGTTCACAGGACAACTGTCTTCCGCATTCCCAGCTTTCCTCTTTGACCAGAATGCCCCCTGGACTCCACGAGATTGAGTAGGTCTTTTCCTTAACACGTTCGTTGTCCAGACAATCGGGCTGTTTAGTCAGCATATACGCGCATCTTGTGATCCTGTAGCATGATTTCCCTTCTCCGAGCCCCGTGTGAAACTGCACGGTGACAGATGGCAGCGGCCCGAGACCAGGCTCTTTGCAACCTGCTTGTCCCCTCCCCTGTCCTTACCCCTCACTGAGGTTTCTACTGGGATTAATGGAGTCCCCGTTTAATTCCTATTATCCCTTGATTCCCAGAGGGAAACTCTCACACATCAGCCGTGCCCCAGCTCCCTCCCTCAGACCATTTCTCCCTCATGTATTCCTAATTTCAATTTGATTTCTCTCTCTCTGGCCAAGCCTGATATTCATTTCCTAATTAGGGATTATGAGAATTTTAATGGTTACTGAAGCCTGAGCATTCTTGAAACTGATGAGCTTAGATCCCCCATCAAAGGGGAACCTCTCGGGTAATAGGATTAACGAGTGGCTGTTATTTCCTTCAGACTTTTCTATTTCCCCGTGTGAGCATATATGACGTTTATAATAGAGAGAAACACAGAAAACTTTTATAATCTAGAAAAAATTAAGTGTATTTTAAGAAGAAAACATCTTGACTAGTGGTTTTGAGCCTGTTTTTAACAAGCAGCCAAACTCTGTTCATATCTTAGGAACAAACGAAAGAGCAGCTGTTCTGGTGGAAGTGGGATCTGTGTGTGTGTGAGAGAGTGAGTGAGTGTGTGTGCGTATGTGTGTGTGTGTGCGTTTGTGAGTGTGCATATGTGTGAGTGTGTACATATTTGTGTGTGTTTACATTTGTGAGTGCGCTTGAGAGTGTGAGCGGATGTGCGTTTGTGTGTGTGTATGTGTTTGCGAGTGTGTGTCTTTGTCTGTGTTTGTGTAGGGGGTACCTCCGGTGTTGCTGGATATTCTGGGTTTTTTTCCATCCCCGGACAGGAACAGACATCTGGACCCTCTTTGCCCATCAAATAGGAAGCTGCGTCTGGCCCGGAGCTGGCCTCTGTCATGACAGAGCTCATGCCTCTGAGCAAATGGCCTGCTAGGTTTATTTGGCACATGAGTTGTGAGTAGTCACACTGTTTCTGGGCAGGGACATTGCTTTCGTCTGTCGGTTAAGGGGCTGTAGGCTCCCGTATCCCCCAGGGAATCTGCCTGTGGACACAGGGGAGGTGGGAGAGATAGCATGTCATAGACCAGCGCGTTTTTCAGGACAGCCTATTCAGAACGGATATGAAGAAGTGATTCCCTGAGATGTTCTTGGTTGGGCCTGAATCCCTCCCATTCCCCAGTCTCATGTTTCAGGTGGTCCAAGGATCTCCCTGTACAGAAGGCCTCTCCATTTCTGGAAGGGCCAACACCCCTGTCCTTCCTAGGACCTACTGTTTCTGCTGAGAACAGTGTGAAGGAGGGAAAGGATCAAGCCACGTGTGTGCCAGCTCCAAGGCCAGCCTCCCTGGGTTTGAAGCCCAGCTCTGCCACCTACTAGCCATGTGGCCTTATCCAGCTTACGCCCATTCTAAGCCTTGGTTCTCCCATTCTTAAAAGCCATAAGAATGGTCCCTAACTCCTAGGACCTTGGGAGTTGATTGTTAGTCATTATATTCATGGCCCTTAGTCACGCTCTCTCCCCACATCTCAGCCTCCCAGGCAAGGTTCTGACCAAGACTCTGAATGCTCACAGAGAAAGAAAGATAACATTCCTAGTGATTTTGCTTTATGGTGGTAAGAAAACTTGTAGAGGGGAGCATACTAGCTCCGAGATCCTGAGGAAGCTGTGGTGATGTCAGCCAGAGGTCGGTGGGGTCACCTCTGTAGGGGCAGCGGGAGCCTCCTCTCTATTTCTAGAAAGAATTCTTTATATAAACTAGCTAATAGGGATGAGCAGGACCTGTTCATACAACTGTCTTGGCTACTTACTATACACGTATATTTTCTCTTCTCGTCACATGATCCCTACGAAGGAGCTATGGTACTCATTTTTCCGGATCGTAAAACTGAGGCTCCTAGAGGAAATCAGCTAGCATCGCATAGCTAAAGAGAGAGAGAGCCAGTACCCAAAGCTGAACTCGAAACCCTATCACACTGCCTTCCCTCCCTCTCACCACTTCTCCCAAAAGTACTACCAAGCAGAAGGTTTCCACCCACCTTAGGCCTTCAGCATATGACCATGTATTGAAAAGAATTCCTGTTAAAACATCTCCTACTTTCCCTGCCAGAAAAGGTGCGTTGTCCAGAGGTTCCACATATACAGCCATCCTGGGTCTGCTCCCAGATGGATAAAGCCTTGACCCAGCCGTGGGCTGCTTGTTGACTGGGCCACCGGGGCACCCCACCTCCTTACCCTTTTCTGGACCTTGCTCCAGGACAGATTTGAATTCACCATGTCTACAGGTCGACCCAAAACACTGGCCTTTCCTGGAGACCGCCAGAACTGTCTCGAAATTGTGACACCCAAAGTGGCTGTCACTCCCCTGAGACTGACAAGCAGGATGTTTGAGGAGCTGGGCAGCCTTGGAGAAGGTCTTCTATTTCACCACAAAGGGAAGACTGAGGACATGCCTCTGCCGAGAAACTCCTGCCTCGAGACCTGACATGGACACTCTGGAAAAGATGTCTCCTCAGCCACTGGCTCCCTCAAGGTGACCTGCATCCTCCTTTGTTCCATGCCCTGTACCCTGTGCCTCATGGAGCATTTGGGTTTGTGTCTGGTCTGCTGCTCGAAGAGCGTTTCTGCTGTCTGCCATTTTTCTGTGGATAAAGGGCATCACGCTCTTTGCTAACGTCCCTTCTCTTCACAGTGCCTTTCTGCCCTCTATCCCAGGCACCTCTGTCTTTCCCCTCATCTCCATCTCTGGAGACGCTACCAGGAAATGCTACCGGAAATAGCATCATGCCTTCGACTCCCTTTGTGCTGATTCTTCCTGAGAGCTTAACCCGCCTTTGCGACGTCTCCTTTCTTGACGTTTCTACTTGTCTCTCACAGGGCCTATACTTTTTCCTACCAGCTTTTTCATTTTTTAAATGGAAAATAATCAAAATGATGTGATTTCTAGAGCGGTCTTGTCCTCCTCAATGGTATTCCTGTGGCCTCTCTCAATCTCTCTTCTCAGCAACTCTCTTGAGCTCGCTTATCATCAACCTTATTCTCAATAAAAGTGGCCTTCTGAAGCTTCCTGTTATCTTGCAGGCAACTCCGGCAGCCTCCCACTCTCTAGCTGTCTCCCTTCTGTCACCCCTGTGTCCTGGCGCTCCCAGTTAGCCGAGGTAGGTCTGTCCCCAGGGTAAGAGTGGGCTGGGATGACACAGTCCCAGGCCTTAAGGAGTTGACGGTCTTTCATGACTTTCCTTCCCCGCCAAAGACCGGGCTCTTGCAACATCGGAATCTAAAAGCAGTTATTTGATGTTGTTTCTTGGTTCGCAAAATAATTCTCTGAGGTTTATAATATGTGTTTTCCTCCATGCTCTTTGCAATTATTCACCTTTCATTTTCCTCCAAGAAATATTCACTGAGGACCTGCTACGTGCCTGGTGCTGAGCTAGGCCCAGGGTGGTCATGAGCAAAATCATGCACGGTCCCTGCTGTCCTGGAGCCTTCAGTCTGGTGGGGAAGCAACATAAGTTTACCAAGTAGTCATGTTGAAACCTGCCCAATTTCAGTCATGAAAGTGGAGGAGAGACATGTAAAGCTGTGAAAGCATATAAGGCAAAAGGCTGGGCAAGTGGTTCTCAGAGTGTGGTCCCTGGACCAGCAGCCTCAGCATCACCGGTGACCCAGTTAGAAATACACATTCTCAGGGCACCTAGGTGGTTCCGTCAGGTAGGCATCCAACTCTTGATCTCAGCTCAGGTCTTAATCTCAGGGTCCTGAGTTCAAGCCCCACGGTGGGCTCCCCCCTGGGCATGAAGCCTACTTAAAAAGAAATACACATTTTCATTTCCCACTCTAGACCCACTGGATTAGAAACTCTGGAGGTGGGGCCCAGCCTCTGTTTCCACACATCCTCAGGAGACTACCATACACACGCAGGTTTGAGAACTCTTGCCTCAGATGGCCAAAGAAAGCTTCTCTGCAGAAAAAACTTCTGGATTATAAAGGAAAACTAGGCAATAGGGTAGGGCGGGAGAAGTATTTCGTACAGAAAGAGTGGCATATGGAAAAGCCCTGTAGTAAGAGCAGAGAGTTTTGAAAACGTGAGGGATTAGCCCAGGAGAGAAGAGTAATCTAAGATACGTCTGGACAGGTTGATAGGACCAGGATATATAGGTCATGGAGGCCACATCAAGGATTGCGCAATAGGAAGCTTTTTGATGTGCTTGAAACACAGGGATGACACAATCTTACTTGTTTTCATTTAAAGCATACATCTAGCTACAGTATGGAGAAAATATTGCAGAAGAGCAAGGGTAGACCAGTTGGAGGTCAAGGCAGGGGTCTGGGGAAAGATGGCGGTAACTTGCACGAAGGTGGTTTCTGGAGGGACGGGGAGAAAGGTGCACAATCACAAGATTCTTCAAGTCCACAGGTGTGGTAATCAGTTGGAGGTGCCGAGGATGACTCTTGCATTTTGAGTTTATGTGCAAGATGGAGGGTAACGAGGCCAAGTCCGGCAGTGGGAAGGGATCCTGAGAAGGTCCTGTTGAGTTTGAAGCGTCTTTGAGCCACCTACGTGTAGATATCAATTCAATGATGGAAGGTGTGGGTCTGGAGCTCTGGGAAGTCAGGGCTGGCAATACACATAGGTGAGTCAGCAAAAGCTAAGGGCCACCTAAAATTGTGGGGCAGGGTGAAGTCACCCGGGAAGGGAGAATGTGAGACATGAGTGAGAATAGAAGAAAGCCCGAGTGCTCACTGAGAGGTGTCATTATTCTTGTTTATTGGTCAGATGGAGTTAGGATGACCCCTGTAAAACCCATTTAGTGTAAAGAGCCAAAGAGAAGAAAACTAGAAAATCAGGGAAATATAGTGTCACAGAGGCCAAGGGATGAGAGAGTATAGGAGGGAGTGGTCAACAATGGTGAGTCGGGAAGTCAGGCAGGAGGTAGCTGGAAACTGCCCATTGGATTAAGTGACATGGAAGGCGCTTTGTGTCCCTAGCAAGAGATATTTTCGGTGGAGTGAAGAGAGCAGGAGCTAGAATAAAGTGGATTGAGGTGGGAATTGAAAGCAAGGAAATGGAGAAAGTGAGTATAGACAGCTTTTTAGAAATGGTTGCAAAGTGGAAGAGAGGGCACCTGTTGGTAGCAGATGTGGACTCGGGAGGATTGTTCCGGTTCATTTGATTGTTGAGTGTGAATGTTTCTTGCATGCTAAAGCCTGAGGATTTCGTTGAAAGGGGATGGTTAAATAAAAGAGAGATGTGACCATCCGAGGTCACCAAAGATCAGGATGCCAAACACAGGTTGGAGAGGGCAGGGGCCCGGGGATTCTGTAGCTCCTGCGCTAGCCTGGATTTTTCTGAACCCCAGTGACCTGCCCGAGGCCAGATGCCCTGACCTGGAATGTCTGCCTGTCCCTCCTTTCCTTGGCATCTCTCTTCCCTGCTGTCTGGCTTACCCACGGCCCCTTTCCTACAGCCTGCTCAGCTGTTTTCTCAGCTTTGTTCACCCACTGTTAAGTTATTAACTTGTCAGGGTCCAGACTCCCCACTTCCTTTCCCTCTTTGAACCCACTGTTGGCTCCCTTCCTGGTCGCTGCCTCGGGAAGCCAGCACGTGGAAAGCCAGGGTGACTCTGCGGGTCATTACTGGCAGGCACAGAGACGTACAATTAACGTAATTGCTCTAGAATGTTGAAGGCTTCTTAAAGACATTGATACAACTGAAAAAGGAATAATAAACGCAACCCACTCTCCCTTATCTCAAAGGTGAAGGCAAATGGTGAACTTAAAACAGACTTTATTCAAAGTAATTTCTCCAACCAGGTTCCATTTTAAAGAGTCACCTGTACACCTGTTAAGGACCATCAGATTTTTACATTTAATTCATGGATTCAGTAGGGTCAAGAGTGATCTTTAATTAGTTCTTAAAGCAGACTTAGGAACTGGTAAGTTGCTTTACCAGAAGTGTTGCTACTCCGAAACAAAAAAAAAAAAAATCTCATCTAAGACTCTTTAGAGAAATTTGCAACCGTTCCGAAAAGAGAATTGAGTGGCTTTATCATTACCTAGCACTTTTGAAGTCATGAATTAACTTAATGGGGCATGATGGACCTAAGGCACAGACTGTTTCCTATTTGTTGACCTACTTTCCGCTGATAACGATGTCCTGTCTAAGGCTAAAATGAAGGGAGAAATAACATTTTTGAGCATTGTATTATGGGCAGATTTTTTTTTTTTGCTTCTATCATGATCTTCATTCCTTGCCATCCTCTGAGATGCACATTATCTACAGCTTTACCAGTAGAGAAAGCAGGGCTCCGGAACTGTGTGGGAGTTTCCCGAAGTTCACACCACTAGGGAGTGGCAGGTAGCACTTGGTACTTGAGCTCTGGTCTCGTGCTCAGGCACGGAGAAGCAGCGGTCATGACCGGAGAGATGGTAACAATAGCAGTAGCTCCCACGCATCGAGCCCTCAGTGTAGGCAGAGCCTTCCTACGTGTCGTTATCGTTTAATCCCTATGACAGCACCACAAGCACCATGGTCCTCATTTCACCCAAAAGGAGGCAGTCTCGAAAATGTTAGCTAATCCGTCCGGTGAAGAACTGGCATTCAGACCTAGTTCCGTCTGACCCTGCCCTTCCACGGTAGACTTGTTTGTCAAGATTAGGGTTGCTTCCCTGATCCCAAGTACAAAACATGAGGCATGGTAGATGTAGATATTCTTTTTCCTAATGTTGTCCAATATACAGCTGCCTCCCAGCACTCCCGTTGAACCGGAATACGGCATGTTTATTTAACGTTTGTTCCTTGTCAGCCCTGGCAGGGGAGGACAGGAAGGTCAGCCATTTCTGTGAGCTTATCCATTTGGGGAAGGTACTTTCTCACCCCCTCAGCAACTTCTGCTGTCAAGACCCACCCCCAAACCCGGGATGGGCCAAGGAAACTTCCGAGCCCAACCATAATGAAGGATCACAAGTTGTTGAATTCACTCCTTCGCTGGACGCGGAGAGGACAGTTCACACAGAACTGGCTAACTTCAATTTTCTGTGTAATTCTAAACGGTCTTTGTGTTCAGCTTGGTCGATAGCAACAGAGTAACAGAAGAGGGCCCAGCACAGGCTGGTTTGGTCACACCAGAGAGGTGAGCGGAGATCATCACTGAAATAAAGGACGGAGAAGCAGAAACGAGAGCCCAGAGCACAGCCAACCAGAGCTGTTTGGGTCTCAGATCAAATACCTTGCACACCCCGTGCCAATACTCCATCGGGGTCTTAGCAATGACTGTTTTTCATTATGGTCACACTGAACCTCCGTGAAAAATTAATATTATGTCAGGTTTGGTGTATATCCAATTTAGGAGAGTAGTGATGATGCGTGCAGGGTTTTTGTTTTGGTTTAGTTTCGGTTTTTTAGGGAAAAAAATGCATTCATGCTTTATCTTTCCTTCAAATCTAGCTGTCCAAGGAAGATCCCCCAAGGATCTTACTAACCTCTGCACACCCAAAGCACAGTACCTGGTGCACAGTACGTGCTCACTAACGTTAGATGATGGAACGTCAAGGGCTTGTTTCCCGAAGGTTCTGGATAGCCTGCTTTAGCGTGGCCGCTCAGCTCGTCCCTGTTTATCCTGTTTTTAGACGGGATTAAATGAAATGATACCCAGCCTCACCTCCAAGAAATCATGCAGCACGTGGTAGTGACAGTTCTCATCTGTTCTCGTCCTCATCAAGCCTGACCACCATTGTCCACTGGGGAGGGCGTAACAAAGACGCTTCGGCCTTATGTTCCCCGGGACACATTTAACCCCAATAGCTAGAACCGGGCGGGAGGAGCTAACTCGCTCTTAGCAAGATAAGCGGGGGTGCCAGGTGGGCTTCCAGGCTCCCCACCCCCTCGGTCAAAACTCCTGGTGGCTCTGGATGAGAGGTAGCGGCATTTCAGAGGAGTTACAGACAGCCAGCAGATCTTGCATCAAGGGCTACCGGCATCCAGGGGCCCGGTTTGATGCATCTGCTCCAAGCACCTGGCCTGCATTCCCTGCTCGGGGGCCGCTCATTTTCCAGGCCACTGCCGTTTTGAAAAGGCAGCCTCGCTGACCTGTGAAATGAGTGCAGTGCCTGTATGAAAGCCCCGTCCCCTCTCCCCAGCAGCCACAGGACACTTCTGGGGAAGGGGGCCAAATCCGTGAGCGCCTGAGGGATCTCTGGCCTGAACTCCTGATGGAATTAGCAGGAGTTATCTATAAATCCCCGAGGCATCCATCAGCAGACAGAGCAAGGCTGCCTTTTTAAAGAAGTTCACTGACCTCTTGTTAACTTAACTCCTTGTTAGGAAATATCTAATCAGCTGGATGCTAACATGTCAAGGGCCCAGGGGTCAGCAGAAGCAGGGTTCGCTGTGGGCTTGGGTTTCCAGCTGTGTGCTGCCTGCTATCTGAGCTGTCTTGTTTTCCTCTTTCAGCTATCTTTCAGATCATTCAGAGCATAAGGATGGGCATGTGAGAAGGCCTGGGGATTTGACCCTGCCCCCTCCCTCTGGAGGGCAGAGGACCACTTAAGCTTTTAGCCAGGGATCTGTGGGAAGCAAACAGCCACACCGAGTAGAAAAAAAAGGCTCCCTCCATTGTTCCCTGATCACTTCATCGTGGATGTCAGACCACATTGCCTTCTCACAGGACATCTTGGTACATCCGTGTTCTCGAGCGGAAAGGACATTTTGCTTTTCTGTTGGTGGGATTGGTAGCTCCCAGATGTCTGCGGCAGCACCCTGTCTGGTTTTGCCCCTGGTCTCACAAATGTATGTATGTGGCCCTCCGAAGGATCACCAGGTTACTTGCTATGGATACAGCCTCTCCTCCGTTGGGGATTGGTTTTACGAATAAATGTCTTTGTTCAACCTTATACCATGTGTGGGTTACAGTGAGAAACCTGAGGTGAAGAACATGCCAGAATAGCTCCAGGTGGGGTTGGGGTGGGGGGTGGGGGACAGGACTAGACGTTTGGGAAAGGGTCAAGGAATCTGTGGCTGGGGAATTAGAGCTAGATTTACCTTTGAGGTCTTGGCCCAGAATGAAGCCCTGGGCTGCTCTCATGACCTTGGATTTTCCACACATTTTACTTTTTTACTCTTTTTTTTTTTTTTTTTTTGGTTTTGGGCGGGGTTTTTTGTTTTTTGTTCTTTTTTTCGATGCAGAAAAGCCACCTACAAAGCGTGTCAAGGTTCGATTAGCTGTTATCTGCTCTTTGTCTGTCTTAGGACTTGACGAGGAGCAGGTGTCTGAGGCCTCTTTATGAAAACCAGCCAACCTCAGGACCCAGGAGGGCTGGAGGCTCATCTCACTCTGGGTGGTCAGCCTGGAGGCTGGGAGAGTTTGGCCCAGGGCTGGTGGGTGCACACCTCTCCCTGGCCAGCCTCCCCACAGCCCCTCAGAGTGTGGTCTGCCTACATGGGCATCCCAGTGTGTGGCGGGGGTGGGGCAAGTGGGAGATGCATCTCGAAATGCAGACTCTGGGGTTCTACCTCAAGCCTGCTCAATTTAAGTGCGGCAGGTGGGGCCAACGCTAATGTTTTGTACAAGCTCCCTGGGTGAGGCTTACGCACTCTAAATTTTCAGGACCACGATCCTGAGAAGGCCCGGCTAAAGAGAAAGTTTTGTCCCATTTCAAGCGGCAAAGACAGCCCCCGCGGAAGCTTGCTCTTAAGCGAGGCCTATCCTGCGGGCACGGCTGGTGGAGGAAAGGGAGAATCGGCCTGCTAGGTTGTTCTGACTTCTGATACGGCCTCAGGAAGTCCGAGGGGCGACCACAGAGATCGGCATCGGGATTAAAGATGTTCAGTGTGCAACTTTAAACAGTCCTGTGTTGCTTCTTAAAATTCCATCTTTGCACTCTTGGCAATTTTGTTCATTCCTCAATATTGGGAGAACTTTAAACATGGAAGCGGTGACAGTGGCCAGGACTTCTGCCAACCACTTCGGGGGCTTTGTTGGAAATGGTGCACTTGGAAATGGGGCGGGGGTGGGGGGGTGGGTAGCTTTTTGTCCACTGGAGTCTTTTACGAAACCCAGACCCTTCAGTTATATTCTTTAGGGCCTTCTTTTCTCCCATCCTCCTCCTCCTCCTCCCCCTCCTCCCCTCCCTCTCCCTCCTTCCCCTCCTCCTCCCCTCCCTCCTCCTCCCCTCCTTCCCCCTCCTTCCCCTCCTCCTCCCTTCCCTCCTCCTCCTCCTCCCTCTCCTCCTCCCCTCCGTCCTCTTCCTCCCCCTCCTCCTCCTTCTCCTCCCCCTCCTCCTCCCCCTCATCCCCTCCCTCCTCCTCCTCTCCCTCCTCCCCTCCCTCCCCTCCTCCTCCCCCTCCTCCCCTCCCTCCTCCCCTCCCTCTCCCTCCTTCCCCTCCTCCTCCCCTCCCTCCTCCTCCCCTCCTTCCCCCTCCTTCCCCTCCTCCTCCCTTCCCTCCTCCTCCTCCCTCTCCTCCTCCCCTCCGTCCTCTTCCTCCCCCTCCTCCTCCTTCTCCTCCCCCTCCTCCTCCCCCCTCATCCCCTCCCTCCTCCTCCCCTCCCTCCTCCCCTCCCTCCTCCCCTCCCTCCTCCCCTCCCTCCTCTCCTCCCTCCTCCCCTCCCTCCTCTCCTCCCTCCTCCCCCTCCTCCTCCTCTCTTCCTGCTGAGAAGAGGGTTGCAGGCCTGCTTCAAAACCAGCAGCCCCAAGGACAGTCTACCACCCTTGTGCTCCCCACCACTGCCACCGCCAGGCCCCTCCCAAGCCGGCAGAAGGCATCTCCCACCACGAGAACTGCACACGAGATGCTCTGCGAGCTGGTCCCCTCATCCTGTTGGCTCTGCTGCCTGTTCTCTTCTAGGTCACTGAGTAAGACCAGTGTACTGTGAAAGATCAGACCTCAGGGCTCCTGCCAAGAGGCCAGAGGAAGAAAGGCTGCTTGACGTAGTTTACCTGGTCCGTGCTCCCTTACGTGGCCTAACTCCCACATGGCCTGGTCTTGCTCGGCGTCTGGCCTTTCTCTTCCTGCCCTAACAGCATGCCCGCCGTGAAAGGTCTTTGCTGGGCCCACGCTTTGCGGGTCTTCCCCCACCACCAATTGGGTTTTTCCCACAACAGTAACAGTCAACAGGGTGATAATCCCTATTTTCAGGAAAGGGAAACTGAAATTTAGCCAGATCGGGCTCTGGATAAGCCCCACTGTCCCCAGGTGACAGGTGTGGCCAGCTGGATCAGCTACTATTGGTAAAACTTCCTGTGATTGATTTATCTCCCCGGGCTACTGGGATCATCCACAAATTGGTTTCCTATTACTTTTCAGGGAGCCTCCCCGAAGTTCTCGTGTGTGACAGTCTGCCCTCCCCGGTGACTTCTGTCACTCTTCTGAAAGCGGAGACAGGGCTGCCTAAGTACCTTAGGGTCATGGTTGATTTATGCCGTACGGCAGGGACGTACAGACATTTTTTGCCACGACCCACGGTAAGAAATACGTGGCAACCTAAAGCACAACGCATCCACCAAAACAAGTTTTCCAGGACAACGCTTATCCTTAACATATGTCATGTACTCTTTCTAACTACCCCCTCCCCATCCCCAGTCTCTTTCTTTCTTTGTTTTTTGGGTTTGTTTTTTTTGAGGGGGGGCTTTTTTTTTTTTTTTTTTTTTAATACTGGTTGCGTCCCCCTCAGCTGATTTTATAGCCCATGAATAGGTTCCAACTCACAGTTTGGAACCGCTGCTCTTCCACCGAAAATCAAGCCCCTAGCGGGAGACGGATGAGCAGGTCTCATGAGGTGAGAAAGTCTGAATCTCACTTTGCGTGCTGGTGAGAGCCTGGCGTCACGCTGGTCACAGCCAACCAGTACCTCCTGTGATACCTGAGCGCTTTCTCTGGATATGTAAATTACAGTGGCAGACCCTGCAAAGAGAGCACGAGCGACCCCTTGAATTCATTGTAATAATGTGAAATAAACACCACATTCCATTTGTCAGCAATCCCTTGCTGTTCGGCACCATCTCTTGGGGTGGGGAAGGGTGGTTTTGTTTTTTTTTTTTTTAACGTTTATTTATTTTTGAGACAGAGACAGAGCATGAACGGGGGAGGGTCAGAGAGAGAGGGAGACACAGAATCTCAAACAGGCTCCAGGCTCTGAGCAGTCAGCACAGAGCCTGACGCGGAGCTCGAGCTCACGGACCGCGAGATCGTGACCTGAGCTGAGGTCAGACGCTTAACCGACGGAGCCACCCAGGCGCCCCGGAAGGGTGGTTTTTAAAGCTGGAATCCACCCAGGGTCTGCAGAGAACCAGAGTCTCCAGGGACCACATGCATGCGTGTGTGTATCTTTTTAGCGTCCAGAAGATTCTGATGCTGCCCATCCACCAATTAGCATCTGGGAACAAACTCGTCAGCTTAAACTTTGACTTAGTTTAAGCCGAAGCAAGGACTCAGCAGGAATACCCCCAAACTGAGCACTGCATCGACGCTGTGCAAGAGCTTTTCCTGCCCGCGTTTTAAGCCTTTGGGGTTCTCCACGGAGTTCGGCAACGAGACGCTGTGCCTTGTTTTGCTCCAGGTCTTGTGTGTCTTTGTCGTCCCAAGTAGATCACACACCGGGGTACAGGGCGCTGAGCCTCGACTCCCAAAGCTCTGTCCATGGTGCAAAGGCTAAGGGCTTTTTCCACGTCTCGACCTAAAAGACAATTCTCATCCTATGCAGACACGAGAATATTCTAACTTCGTGTCCGGGTGCCGCCATGTTGCAGTAACAACAGAAAAGCTGTCACTCAGCCAGTGGGTGCTTCCTTCTCGCTCACACAAGTCTGACCGGTGCAGGCTGGCAAAGCTTCCCTGCGAGGGGTGTCTCCATAGGCCAGCTCGCACCGCCTTCATAACACAGGGTCACCGCAGCACAGAAAGTGAGATGTAGGAGAGACACCACCCTGGCCCCGGAGGTGACGCTTCACTTCCATGCAGCATGACATTGGCCACCGCCAGTCGCATGGCCCAGCCTGTCTGCAGGGAAGACTGGGAAACGTTGGGGCGCACGCGGGTATTCGGTGAACTCTGTTTCTGTCGTAACACTGACTCTATTTAGCATTTTAGATTCAGTGTGTAGTTGAGGTCAGTTTTCTAGCCATCGCCTTTTCTTATCGAGGAAAATTTAGATTTCTTCTAAATCTCACTGCTCTCCTTAGGCCTCGAGGGCCCATCTGTGCAAAGCTCACAGACAGTGGCTCAGAGTAGGCCAGCTGTGTGCTACGGGTAAGTGACCATGGCATTTAGCACCCCAGCCAGGATACTTGTAGGCACGAAATGGGGTACTATAAATAATCATACCAGGACACCAAACATAAATGGTGACTGTCCTGGGCAGATCAGGACGTACGGTCAACCTGCCCACGGATTGATGCACAAACTGTCATCTCGAGAGACACTGGATTAAGTTGGAAAGTTTTGCACTTTCACGAGCCCCTTGTCCATAGCATAAGGCAGACTCTCCTAAGAGAGTGCTGTCTCTCAAAAATAAAGAAAAGAAAAAAAGAAACAGGCATAGAGTCATCACCCAAATTTTACTGCAATGTATTCTTAAGCATTTTACAATCTTCACACGTATTTAGGTTTTTCAACCCCCCCATAAGATCGGTTGGACCCACCAGTAGCTTTTCTGGAGGGCTTGCTGTGTGCCAGAGACGACTCAGGTACTCGTGAGAATACACTTGTACCCTCGTGTCCACCGCACTAAACAGCCCTCAGGGAGGTACTATAATTATCCTTGACTTACTGATGAAGACACTGAGACGCAGAAGGTTTGAAAAACTTGCCAGAGAGGCTGCTGCTGGTGACCAGGGGAGCTGGGACTCAGACCCAGGCAGCCGGGCCCCAGCCTCTGAGCTCTTTATCACGGCACTGCCCTTAACAGGGCCTGATCATAATGAACAGAAAGGGCTGGTTTGGGTTTTGTTTCATTTTTATTTTCACTGCTGTGCATTCCAGACATACAACAGTGCCTGGAGTTCCATAATTGTTCATGAAAGGAATGAATGAATGAGTCAGCAAGTAGTAGCCTCTTGGTGAATACATACTTTCAGCAAGGCCGGAGTGGTGGTGGGGAGGGGGGGGGGTGCAGAACTGAATTGTAGAAATGGCCCAGGACCAGAAATCAGGCCATTGGCTTCTCGCCCTGGCTTCTGCCCATCACTCTTTTCTCTGGACCTTGATGTCCTCAGCCATACATTTGAAGATGTCCTGCCCTCTCGCATCACAGGGCTGTCGTGGGAAGCAAATGATATGATGTATGTGACATTGCTTTGAAAAAACTGTAAAATGTATGCAGATTATATATGCACGTAATTACATCTATGCATACAATTATATATGTAATCATTGCTGCAACCATATAATGATATAATAATAATTGCTACTCAGGACAGGTGGAGACTGCATAGGTTAAAAAAAAAAAAAAAAAAGATTCACATTCAAAATCCTACCCCTACCAGGACCCTATCTTAGAACAACACGCTCTCAGCAGCAAGAATACCCAGACAGGAAAGTGTGGATGGGTCAATGCAATCCATTCCAGCTGATGGAGAGAATTCAAAGTTCAGATAGTACCTCGGTGCCATGATTATCTATATTATTGTTATTTATAATCAATAACAGAGGTTAGGCGAGACTGAGAATTGCTCTGGGCTCTGGAGGACCACCGGAATCTGTTAAGAGGCTGACCGACTGCTAGTTTCACTCTGATTGTATGTTTGTCATCTTCCAATCTCGTCATATGTCACTCCTGAAGGGAGCGGATGCAGGACATGTGGTCAACTCACATGGAGCTGGAGATTCCAAAAGGATGGGGAAGGGGGGCTGGGGGAGGAAAGGAAGATAGAGAGGAACGAAAGGAGGGGGAAGGGAGGGAGGAAGGAGGGAGAAGAAAACGGCGGGAGGGCAGAGATTTTCCGACATTTCAGTGATTCGCCTTATCACCCATTCGGAATCCCCGGACGTGATTTGCTTGGACCAGGCCACAGGCCCTGCCTGTTCCGCCTCCCACACTCTCGACCTTCACTCCAGAACCACATCCCAGAGGGACGCGTCCTCAGGAAGGATGGGAGAAACGTGTCCAGTTCTGAGACCTGTATTATTTCTGTATGAGAGAAAGGCTTATTTCTCCTCTGTCTTTCATCTTAACTATCATTTTGATAAACATCTTCAGACTGGATAAGCTGGTGGTGGCGGGGGATGAGCGAGAGAACAGAACAAAGGTACATTTCTGGTGGTAAGGCGTGAACAGGATTGTCAGGGAGTAAAACGCAGGAAACGGGCGCTAGATGCTGCGGACTGAGCGTGTCTTCGGAGCTCAGGACGAGCAGAGAGCCGGGGCCTGGGGCTGCTTCCTGGGCTCGTAGGCTCCTTAAAGGCTTCACTAGCACGAAGTCACGTCGTGGGGCCCACAGCATCTGGCATCCTCGGGAACCCCCCCACCTTTCACACTGGTCCTGGGGGCACAATCTAATTGTCCTTTGAGGAAGTCAAGGTGGTTGCCAGAACACAAGACGACTTTCAATACGATGGTGGCACAAAAGGTATATGTTTATTAGGCAGACCTCCACTAAATTGGTGTTTGCCCTCTCTTCTGGTAGGGGTTTTGGGAAAATAAAAGGAGAGAGGTTGGTGGCATTGTTCCGTGCTCTGTATGTGGGAAAACTCAGGCTCTTTACATAGTAGGAAAACACTCCGTTTGTTCCCTGCCTAATACGGTGGAGAACCTGGCCGGGGGGGGGGGGGGGGGGGTTTCTTTGCTGCAAAAAGCAGAGGATGGAAACCGAGCAGGAGCGTGCAGTTCTGTGAATTAAGGTCATTTACTGGCAGAAGTCACCAAACCTGTATTTCAAGGGACATCTCTCCAGCTCTCAGTCTCTTGGGCTGGCCTGCAGCCCTGAAGGGACTGGGCTTAGCTCCAAACCCTCTCAACCTGAGCGAAACCCAAAAGATGCCTCTCCCCATTTTCTACAATCAGGGCCGCTACCTAAAATTATCGTTTATTTGTGTTGGAAAAGATTCCTGCTGCTTTCCAACCTGGCCAGCCTCCCCAGGGGCTGAGGAGGGGGAAAGTCACTGATGGAATCACCCAGCTTGGGATTTGCTGCCATTTGCACCCGGGACAAGAGGAAGCCAGCGCACAGCCTCCCCTGTGCACCAATGCCACAGGGAGGCTGAACAGAGTGCCAGAGGACCAGCCATCAAAGCAGCCCTGAAAGCGAGGGCTTGCGCTTTTCCCTAGTAAGCCACCTTGACAAATGTCCCTTGAGGGGGCCGGGGGTGCCTCTTTCTGCCTCTGTCCGTCTCAGTCTCTCACCAAGGAGCAGTTATCGCTACTCTGGGTCTAACACAACTACTTATTCTCTCCCCTGGACTTGGGTGTTCAATTAGCATTGCCTCTTCAAACTGCACGAGCTGTGGCCCGCTGGCTGGTCTCCAGCGTCCCCCCCTCAGTCCAGCGCAGGCTGCACGCTGTCCCCCTTCCCCAAGCCAAGCCAGCTCTTGCATTGTCTCACCTGAGAGGCCCGAAAGCTTCTGGATGATCTCCCGCAGCCTGAGAGGGTATGGGGCTGACGCAGACGGTCACTGGGCCTGGTGATCCGCCCTTTGCTTGGGGCCGAGGTTCTGTTCGTGCAACCACCAGGACGATGCCGGGGACAGCAGTGTTTTCCAGGCCGCCAGCGCAGGAGCCGGCCCCGCTGGGGTAGAAACCCTCCTTGGGACGCTTCTCAGCCTCCACGGAGAGAGGAGATCACGTTTTTTAAACGTTAACCCAAAAAGGCCCCCTGTGATGGCCCAGATTGAAAATCACTGTGGACCCGTGTCCCGCCCTTGACCCTTCAGAGCCATCACAAAGTGGGGCAGGGCCTCAAGGCACAGGTGGGGGACGGAGCTCCAGCCGCACAGCGTCGTCAGGGCCTGGAAGGGCCAGGACCCATCTCCGCCCAGGGAGCCCCGAGCTGTGTGGGCTTCACCCTCAATCCGACACGATCTGGGAAGGGGTTCCCTCCGGCCAAAGATGGGAGGAGACCCAGAGGGTTTACAGGGGTAGGAGGGCAGGCCCGAAGGCTCGGGCGCACCGCGGAATCTTTACTATTAGGGCTGAGGCGGTATGTAGCCACCAGGCCCCTCCGTCACCATCCCTGGGACCTAGATGGCTGTTGCCAGGCAGACTCTCAATGCACAGTGTGCTGAGGCGCTTCAGGGAATCCAGAAAATCGTGTTCTTTCACACAATGGAGGCTGCGCTATTTAGATTTAAAAATACAATGAGGGAGGAAGAGGAACAGAGTCAGCTTTATGGGAGAAGGGCCAGACAAGGGAGCCCCGCCCAGATTCCACCTTTCCTTGCATCGCTGGGGCTTCCGGGACCAGCTCCTGCCCGCACCCCTCCCCCCCTTCTTCTCTCTCGTCCACCACACTCTCCACCTCTGCAATAATCAACAACGTCCACATGGCACTTACCGTGTCAGGTACAGTTCCAAGTTCTCTTCAGGACACTTAGCTCCCAAAACTCTCTGAGGAAGGTTGTTTCTTTGCATCACTTCTCCTCTCTGCTGCCTCCATCTCTACCCCACCCTTGCCCCGCGCCTTGGGTTTTCTCACACACGCATTTACACACACCCCCCCCCCCCCCACAACTTGGACCTCTGTCTCTCACATGCGGCCTCGTCTACGGTTTCCCAGGAAGCGAACCCTCTCCTCAGGGAAGGAAAGGCCTCAGAGAATGAAGACCTTCATCAAGTTTTCCTCTTGCTGGACCATCTGGAGATCAGCTGAGCTACCCTGCGCTGGGGTTGCCTGGAGGGGCCCGGGGGCTGAGTCCCCCCTCACTCCATTAAAGCTTGTGGGAAAGGAAGCACACTCCCCTGCTTATGGCAGCCCCACCGACTCCATGCTGGGCTGCCTGACCTGGCAGGGCCCCGACCCAGAGCCGGGGCTGGCTCCGGGGAGGGGTCTGCCCTGTCTTCTGAGGGAGGAGACAGGCAGAGAGCAAGGGGGGAAACGACAGAGGACAATCTCCTTTCGTGGAGAAGGCCGTGTGGCAGCAAGGCCAATTAGAGAATGGGGACCATGGATTCGGATCCTGGCTGGCCCACTAACTACGCCAGGATGCCTGGCAGATCACCAGCCTTCAGTGGGTTTCCGGTTTTCCCACAGGGAACTGGATTATATTCTTTTTTTTTTTTATTATTATTATTGTTATTATTTTAGGGACGGTTTTTCCCTTTCAAACAAAATCAGAAAAACCCCACGTATAAAAATACACGCGAGCCGGGGCAGGAGGGCTCAGCACCACGCCCTCAGCAACAGCCCTGACCAGATTTGTTCCATTCTAAGCCTTTCAGAGGGCAGACTGTGGGCCCTCCATGGCATCAGGGTGTGGGAATGTTGAACACGGTTCCCTGGCCACCAGGAACCTACAGTCCAGCGGGGAGAGACCCATGCGAACAGACAATGGCCGCACACCTTAATAGGTGACAAAATTCAGGGGCGTCAGTCAGTTAAGTGTCTGACTTCAGCTCAGGTCATGATCTCACGATTCTTCATGAGTTCAAGCCCCAAGTCAGGCTCTCCACTGACAGTGCAGAGCCTACTTGGGATTCTCTCTCTCTCTGCCCCTCCCCTACTTGCTTTCTCTCTCTCTCTCTCTCTCTCAAAATAAATAACCTTTAAAAACAATAGGTGATATAATTCTCAGGAGCCACCCACAAACAACCGTTGTTCACCTCAAAGGAAAAGTGATCCACAATTGCTCATCCACTTCTGGGCACATACTCCAAAGAATGGAAAGCAGGGACTCGATGAGATATTTGCACACCCGTGCTCAAGGCAGCATGATTCACAATAGCCAACACGTGGAAGCAACCCAGTATCCTTCGGTGGATGAACTGATAAGCAAAACGTGGTCTGCATGTCCAATGGAGTATTGTCCAGCCTTACGAAGGCAGGAAACGTTCTGACACATGCCACATGAATGAACCTTGAGAACATGACGCTAAGTGAAATAAGGCAGTCACAAAAAGACAGATACCGTATGATTGCACTTGTATGGGGTACCTAGAGTAGTCAGAGTCCTAGCGACAGAAAGCAGAATGGTGGGTGCCAGGGGCTGGGGGAGGAGGAGTGGGGAGTTGTCGGCTGATGGGTGTCGAGACAAGACACCCACAAGACATTGGGTGTCTTCTTCCGGACAACATTTCTGGAGATGGATGGCGGTGATGGTTTCACAACAACGTGAATGCATTTAATGCCACTGACCCGTACACTTCAAAATGGTTGAGATGGCAAATTTCATGTTACGCGTATTTTACTCACAATAGTTTTAAAAATTGTTGATGTGGCTCAGGCCACTCTTGATTTCGGTCCAGGTCATGATGTCACAGCTTGTGAGATCGGCCCCCATGCCGGGCTCTGCGCTGACAGCATGGAGTCTGCTTGGGATCTTTCTCTCTCTCTCTCTGTCTCTCTCTGTCTCAAAATAAATAAACGCTAAAAAAAAATTGTTGAGTCTTTGGGTCAAAAGTGGCCAAGGTTTCTCATGGGCTGTGGTGGAGAAGTAAAGACAAGGCTGCTCAGCCTGCTGGGGTTCCAGGCCCCAGGCCTGCCTCTATTCCACTCCCCACCCCCCCCAACCAGGCATAAGGAATCTTCTTCATGGTCTCAAGGATTTTGCATGTGCTGTTCCTCTCACCAGACGCTTTCCCCCCAGGTATCTCCCTGGCTCAAACCCACCAGGCTCTCTCCTCAGATGTCACATCCTCAAAGAACCCTTACTAACATCACTAAAATAATGTGCCCATGTGCATGTGCATGCACACACACACACACACACACACACTCACACACTGCCTAGCACCCACCTTACCTAGATTTACTTTCTTCATAGCACTTACTACCATCTCCTGTGTTGGCATTCAGATATTTATTTGTTTCTTTTCGGACTCCCCTGCCAGAACATAACAAGCTTCACCACGACAGGGACATTGTTTTTTCCTCACCGTTCTCTCCCCCATGGCTGGCATATTGTAGGCGCTGCTGATATGAATTTTTTGAAAGAATGACAACGAATAAACAAATGAATGACAGCTCGCCTGCACAGCTCACCAAGCCTCCACTCTGGAGCCCCATCTGGTCACAGGCCCGCCTACCTGGGATTGTCTTTTTTGTATTTACCTCTCTCGAGAACTTGGCCGAGAGGTGATGTCCGATTGAGGACAGGGGTTGAGGATTTGATTCCAAATCGCAGCTAAGGAAGAGCTATTACCATCTTCTCCTCTCTTGGCTTTACAGTTCAGATACCAGGCGAATGACAGATGGTGAGCCGGGAAGGGAGAGTCAATTTTAGAGAACGTAGAACTCAGTGTTTAAAATAGAATCCTACAGTCTTTGAGGTGGAGAGGGCCGCAGACTTGGGCCGGGCTTGAAACAGCGATACGATTGCAAATGGGCCGCATGGCCCTGGCCGCTACCAACCCCCGTGACATAGGCCGGCCTGGGCGTCCTCTTGGTCAAGCTCCACAGATAAGCAGGGCACTACGAAACGTCTCTGCTGAGGAGGAGAAGAGCTGCTGCTGGCAGCAAGGGCACAGAGGAGAGGCCCAGGAACCCTCGGACAGGCACTCGAGACGTGCTGTCCTCTCCAGGCTCGCTCCAGAGCGCTCCAGTGATCCCCGACATTGCCTTCCATGAAACAGATGCTTAAAATCACTCATACACACCGGCGTGTTTGAAGAGCTTTCACTTGCCCTTCCCCGCAAACTGGGCCAAACCTAAAAAAGGCCAACTTGGGGTAAGAATTCTCCGAAAACCTGAAGATAGAATGGCGATGTTGTTTGATTTTTTTTCAAGGCCGTGAAGCCAAGTCCCGTTAGATGCACCATCGCGGTAACACTATTACATTCTCATTCATGATGCCTTAAATTCTACCGTTGGAGTCACAGACTCTCCGGGATGGAGGGAATGCTGAAGGTCACTGGGCCAGTGCTGCTTAAGCTGTGGGTTGGAATTATTTTTCAGGTCATGAAATCAATTGAGCAGACCACAAGCGTAATTTGAACTTGACACAGAACAGAATGAAATAGAGAATATCGCAGTGTGTCGCACACGGCAAAGGTAGGCATTGCTTCACCAAACTTCTCATTCAAACGTGCGTGTGTCTACAGCACTGCAGTAGTAGCTATGTTTCTTAATATGAATCCTGGCCCCCCCTCCCACCCCCCAAAAAATGAAAGCTACTCCCTGGGTCCATTTTCCACGGAGGACTCAACACTCCTATATCCAGCCCACGTTGAATCATTTCTTAATCCTCGGATTTATTAAGTGTCCGTGGCATGGAAGGCACTGTTCTGGCCCCGGAGAAACAAAGATGAATAGAGAACACTGTGTTAGGCAGGGTCCCGGCAGGAACCAGGTGGCATGCCTAACTGGGTAATACGAGGAGAGTTTAATAAAGGAGCTATTTATCTAGTGGGCAGGATATAGGGAAACCGAAAGAGATAGTGCAGAACCCAGGGCTGTGAACAGCATCGCAAGGCTGGAAGGGGTGAGGGAAGGGAGGTGTTTCCAGAGCCCAAAGCCATGTGGAGAGGCCTTTCTGACAGGAGCTGTCGCCTTCAGTTCAGGGAGGCAGCCTGTTCACAGTAATCCTGCAGGGAAGGAGCTGGAGGGATGAACATCTCAGCCTCACTGTCCTCTCTGTTTCTCATCTCCTGCCAACGAACACACTGGCCTACCAGGCCCAGGGTGCCATGACGCAGTCCACATGGGAAAGCAGGGTGATGGGGGCGGAGAGTGAATATGGAGTTCAGCCAGAGCATGACCCGTGCAAACAAAATCTCTGCCCTCCAGGAACTTATATTCCATGGATGGCCAGGTATGTAATCCAAAAACCCACAGGTACCCCCATGCTGGCAGAGAGGTATTAACGAGGACTTCTGGAAACACCTGCAAAGAAGCACTTGCCTCTCGGTGTAGGGTTAGGGAAGGCTCGCCAGTGAGAAGACAGTCTTCCTGCCCAACACCCTTCCTTGGGAACCACCTTCTCTGTTTCCCTCCCTGCAGAAAGGGTCCTGGTTGGTCCCAGACATGGTGCTCCGCCCCTCTGCTGCAGGGACCAATCAGAGTGAGTCTTTAATCCCCTGGCCACAGTGATTGGCTCAGGGAAGGGCCAAAGTTCAGCCCACGGACTCTTAACCTGAGAATCTCCAGCTAAGGACCAAACTGTCTCTTGCCTCTGAATTCCGGTTGCTGGGAGGTTGTGAAATTAGAACTGTCGGCTGCCGTCTCTCCCCTTTCCCCAGTAAGTGTAAATATCCAACCTAGGGGGGAAATGGAGGCAAGGCAGAGACTCATTTTACGGGAAATAGTTTATGTTCCGGGTTACTGTATGTTCGGGCATATACTGCATACATGCTCACTTCTCCTTTTAAGTTAGTTGGAGTTGAGCTTCTGTCCCGGCTCAACATGCAAAGAAAACCACCTGTGCAAAAGTGTGGAGGGGAGAAAGCGGATGGCATATTGAGGGACCGGCTGGGTTTGTGGTCTGGTGCTGGCGAAGTGGGCAGAAATTGGATAAGGCTCTAACAGTGGGCTTGGGTCAGATGCCGAATGTATGAGCATTCATGAAGGGGGTTAAGCAGGAAGTGACACGAACAGATGTGCATTTTAGAAAGCTCACACTGAGAGCCATGTAGAGGACAGGTGGAGGTGAGCAGGCCTGGGAGGAAGGGGGCTACGGCAGAGCCTGGGGCGACCTGGTGGGCGTGCAGAGCTCAGCTGGGGACACGCGGGAAGGAGGGCAATGCTGGGATGCAGGAGGGATTGAGGGGAGTGAAAGAGTCTAGAATTCGTACCAAAGTGCCAGTTTGGGTGAGAAGGTGGATGACAACATAAATGGGATCTTACTTCCCACATCTCACAACTTGGAGGGCCTGCTCCTTCCTCAACATCATTTCCTGAACGCATTCTGGGTTTACCCATCGCATATGTAAGACATGGGGGCCCAGAATAGGACGTATTACTCCAGATGTGGTTTGACCAGTGGAGGACTTGGACCATGACACATTTTCATGCATGGAGCCCATCCATCCAGAGGCTCTTCCTCAAAATCATTTCACTACGGTGACTTGTGAAACACATCACTGTCTAAAACCCCTAAGTCGTCTTTAACACAGGTTCCAGATCACTTTTGTCATGCGGTGGTGAATATTTTTTCAAGTGAATAATTCTTTTACCCTATCTGAAATGCAAGCCTATGGCATTAAGTTTAGCACGCCTTCCCTGCCTCTGAAAACTACACCTCTCCAATTCTTTACCTCTGATCGAATTCAGCCGGCAAGCATGAAGCAAAGAGTCTGGAACGGGTACTATGGAGAACGCATGAAAAGGACATGTTCTTCCGTTTCCAAGAGGCTTAGAATCCAATTATGTGTCTATAATGAGGTATACGTATAATTATTAAAAGTCCTTGGAAGTCTCTAGTTGTGAAACATTGGCGTGGAGTGCTCGCTATGATTTTGAAGGGCCCAGGAACATCCACCATGAGGTTCATCGTAACATCTTCCCAGGCTGGCAAGTCTGAATGCTTTCACCGTGTCAACTTCTGATTGCCTGTCATCTGTCCACATTGCAGATAATTCAGATTTGTCACTGGCACTTCACCTCTGTGGCCTTTGCCCTAGAATATGCCCCCTGAGTCTATTCATTATGGGTTGGTACCAATCTCTGCCTTCTCTTTTCTGGGGTTGATCTTTTGTTTATTTCCCCAGATCTCACCAACTTCTACAGATGCGCCTTACAAGGGGTGGTAACAGAAAGCAGGTTTCTTGATATGCCTTTTCCAGGTGTTATGTAAACTCTCTTAAACTCACAATTTCCCCCTCCTGTTCAGGCAACTCCCGCCTACCTCGGTACTCATCACCTGAGAATATGTTCCTCAGCGAGTCTTGCTGAAACCACTACGCCATCAACCTCTTTCCGGTTCTCCTGGATCACCTTTTTATTCAATCCCAGGAGACAAGCCGTGGGCTGTGCTGTGAGTCCCCCACACCATTACAGTGGCCCTTTTCTAGGGATTGTGGGGAGCCTGACACAGAGCTCTCAGGACAGGGCAAGATGTGCAAATCTGTTCACCCTTCCAGTATTTTCTGGGTGCCTACTGTGTATCAAATGCCCTGGGTGAGCAGGAGCATCCCCCCACCCCCCCACCCCCAAATGGAGTTGGGAGATGGGGGAAGGCGGGCCAGCTGAGCCCAGATGAAAGAAGGAGAAGGCAGGGGAAAATGACTGGCCCAAGAAAGGGAGGAGTGTGGCTTCTCTGTGCCCCAGGGTGCGCGGGCTGGAGGGAATAGAAGAGGCTACCCGATGAAGGGCCAGAGGAAGTGTTTTAATCATAAGCCATATGCTCAGACTTGTATTTCCTTCTTTGTTAGATAGCCTAGAAGCTCAGAACTGAATTTGCAGCCCACTGCTAGAAACTAGAGGGCCCATCCATGTGCGATTTGGAGATTAATCGACCGTTCCTTCATCTTGTTTTCCCTTAGTCCCCATGTCCTCATTTACTAACTTCCATTGTACTCCGTGCATCTCTGCAAGCCCCGCCAGGTATAAAGAGATCTACCCTGTTAGCACAGTTACTCTCATAACGCCACCTGAGTTAAACACTTGTACGCCCATTTTATACAGAAGGAAACCTAAGTTGGGAGAAATTCGGGAACTTGCCCACATGGCCTTAGCACCATTTCACTCATTCTGGGGACTTGCTCAATGTCTTGCTTCCCCAACAGATGGCAGATACAAGGAGGCAGCGATGGGGGTCTGCCATTGGGGGGCGGGGGGGGGGGTGTGGGCGTGTCCACCTCATGAGCTGGAGGCCCCAGCCCAGGCTGCCCACCACTGACCCACCCTCCCTGCCTGGGGCTGCAGGATCCCTTGACCTGAGCACCGTCCACCCCCACCCTCTGCCACACTGGCCCCTCCCCTCCTGCTTTGGTTCCCTGCCTGCTGCCTCCTCAAAGCCTCGCCTGTGTCGTCCACCTGTACATGCTTTTACAGAAGACTTGTCATTTCGCTCAAGTACACCAAGTAACTGAAACCAGCCTAACAGGTAGCTGCCTTTAGAACTACATTTTTCGGACTAAAGAAAGCTGAGCAACGATTCTGATCTGACCAACTCATTTCATGATGAGTTAACTCGGGTTCAGAGACGGTGGGTGGCTCCCCGCAGCTGGCTAATAGCCATTTTGGGGGCGAGGCTCTGGTCCCCAGGCACCTTAAAAATGTTCTGCCTGGTATTTGTAGTGTCAGTTTGTTCATTTGGAAACATGAAGAGTCCATGTTGAATTGGGTCTGCTCCTAAAACTAAGTCGTTTGATATACTTAGAAGGGCTGGTGAGCGTTTGTTTTTAAGAGATGTTAAGCCACAGCCCCGTGATTTGTTCTGCCTCAGATACTCAGAAAATAGCCCTACGTGCTCTGGGCCACAGCTGTCCTCCCCGTCTCCCCACTCACTCACAACTGTCACGCTGGCCATCTCATCCGCTCGTCAGCCTTCCCCCCCCCCCCCACACACACTAACATCCCGGGGAGCCCTGGGGAGCCATGATAAAGCACTAACACACTTGGGGCACTTCTATGCACCAGACACTGTTCTGAGCACAGAGCCACCACCGCAATCCACACTGTGCAGGGGAGGAAACTGAGGCCCTGAGAGGAAAACAATTTGCCCAAGGTCACAGGTGGTAGCACTAAGAGTCCCCTAAATGCCTGACTGTAGCAGGTCTCCTTTACCGGTACAGGACCGTCCGTAAAGTTCAGCTCTGGCCCCAGGTCCCCTCTCCTGAGCTCCAAATCCCGGCAACCATTTGCCCACTGGGGTCCCCACCAGGTTATCCCAGAACCAACTCAAAGCTGAACTCGACTCCTTGCCTCCAAACTGGCAGGTTGCATGGCTAGCACCAGTAATGGCTGGTCCTCCGTCCCTTGGTTCCCTTACCCACCACCTGCTACTGGTTCACTTCATTCCTAGATAGTTTCAGGTCCGCTCCTTCCTCCCAGCGTCACAGTCACTGCTCATGGCTACAGTTTCCGAAGTGGTCTCTACGCCCAGTGCCAACCATAGCCCTTGCCCGGTCCCTCACCCCCAGGCTTCCCCACCCCCAACAAGTGCCAGTGCAGGAGTTCTAAGGGCAAATCTGAGTACCTTCCCACCGACCTCAGCTCTCGATGGCCCTAAGCATGACCACAATGCTCCCTGTAGCCACACTGCTGGCCTCCATTGGGGCGAGCAGCCTGGCCTTGGCTGCAAGACCCGGTTCCGGGCCAGACCGTCTAGTTTCACATATCTCTGCTCTCCCACCCACTCTTCCTTCCTTGGAATGCCCTCCTCCCCTTCCCTCAGTGACCAGGACTGGACATTTCCTCCTTTGCTCCAAGCCTGCCTCTTACACTTATGCTCAGTGTAACACCTGAGTGGCTCAGTCGGTTCAGCATCGACTTCAGCTCAGGTCATGATCTTGCAGTTGGTGAGTTTGAGCCCTGCATTGGGCTCTGTGCTGACAGCTCAGAGCCTGGAACCTGTTTCGGATTCTGTGTGTGTGTGTGTCTCTCTCTCTTTCTCTCTCTCTCTCTCTCTGCTCTTCCCCCTCTTGCACTCTGTCTCTGCCTCTGCCTCTCTCAAAAATAAATAAACATTAAAAAACCATTTTAACTTATGCTCATCCAGCACCCTTTCTGGGTTACCATGACTTACTTTCCCATCTCCCCTCCAGGAAGCGGGAGCTATGGTAGGCCCTCATAGCTCAGTAGTGCAGGTAGGAGTTACATCCGGGTCTCTTTGGATGTAGGTGGATGGGTAGGGTGAGGAAAGAATGAGTGGCATAAAGCTCTGCCAATCGGTGTGGCATTCACTTGTGCAAGGCCCTCAGCTCTACCCGGGCCCCTGTGGGCCCAACGACCCCAAGCAACTCCATCCTGTCCACATCTGCCACCCCCTCCCCCCACCCCTTCCAGCTTCCCAGCAGCACCCCCAGTGAGCCCCCCACCCCAGTCCTGGACGTGAATCCCTCCCCTCAGCCACCGCGTCCTTACCTCAAGGGCTTCCCTTAACTAAACTGGGAAGAGTGGTTGGAATCTGCCAATGGATGGTGAACAGTAGCCCCGCCCCCCCCAACCCGCCACTCCCCCACCCTACCCTCTGCAGTCCTAGAGGGAGCCACCAACGTTTGCTCTCTCTGACGTGAGCACTCAGTAAATATTTGTGGAGCAAAGGCACGTCCTATAAACATTCGTTACAATTAACGCGCAGCTTATCTCCGCAAGAAAAAACTTGCTTTGCTAAAGCAAAGCATCAGGATTTTCCGACATTTGAGGTTAGCAGATTTCAGAAGGCTGTTTTGGCGAAATGAATGCGGATTCCTTGCCAAGAGTTGCCTGGGCCCCCGGCCCCCTCTAGGTGAGAAGGAAGGGGCCGCTGGGCCCCACACGCTCACTGCTCCATACCTGTGTCCCAGCCCCGGGCGCAGGCTAGGTGACCAAGTAACACGCTGCTGCTCTAAGTGGCAGGCAGGCGTGGGCCCCGTCAGACTGGCCCCTGCTGTCAGTGGGGGTGGGGCCCCGGGGGGGAGGCTCCTGATGCTGACTCCACCCCCCCCCCCCCCCCCCCCCCCCCCGCCAGAGATTCAGGCTTCTGATGATGAGACAGGCACAGGCTTCAAACCTTTCCCTTGGGAGCACTTTGCTGTGCCTTGTTGTTGTTGTTGTTTTTTAAAGTTGCCTTCACTGAATTCACACTGCTGGGAGATGGGTTTGCCCTGAACTTTAATTTGGTGGAGAAGTGATTTTTTGGAAACATACTCGGTGGTCCTTCTGTCAGACACAAATTGACCAAATGTTTCCTCAAAAGCGAATGTGTCTGGCTAAGCTACATACTCCACGCTCCCTGCAAGAGGTTTAGAGAGCCTGGAAGAGCAGGTGGAGAAAAGAATGTGTGTGGGGAAACCCCATGGTGCAGTGCGCCTGAACACTTCCTGTCAGCACTTCCCGGGGTGGGCAGGGGTCTAGTCAGCTTCCCCATCGCTGTCGAGCTGTGATACTCTCGGATCGGCTACGTTTGCTTTCGCTCTCTTTGCAATGGATTATGAATGATTCCCTCTGGTTTGTTTTGTTTCGTCTTGTTTCATTTTGCTATTGTTTAAAGCAGCGGCAAAATTTTTGTACACATCTTGTAACATAATCGTTATTTCCTTAAGAAAAACTTCCAGCAGCGGGACCTCTGGACCAAAGCCGACGCACGCATTTAAGGTTGGGGGTACTTACTGCCAAACCGCCCCACAAAAATGTCAAAACACATGCAGGGTGAGCCTTTCCGCACACCTTTCTCGACGCGTTTGTTATTTCTGGTTCGCTACACAGCCTGAAAACAAACAAACAAACAACACCCTCCATCTGACTCCTGGTAACTCGAAGGTATTTATGCAGCTCCCAGGGTCTTGATGAGTTCTTGTCCTAAGGTGAAAAGGAGGCAATTCAGAGTGTCGACCCGCTTCAAACCTCTCAAGCCAGGCGCCTCCTCCTTGGTGTCCCACAGTAGCCTGCCCACCTTATCCCAGCAGCCTCCTCACCTGCTAGAGCATTCAGTTCGGTGATTTTCCCGGAGACAAATCATTTCCACCTGCATCCAAAGGGCCAAAATTATTCCAAAGCACCAGCACCATGATTCACCTCCTTGCAGTGGTTTCTGCCACCAGGCTCTCGGTCTCAGAGGTGCCCACCCGCAGCGACCAAGACTTTGCTGGAGACGCAGGTGCACGGTAGCTGAGGAATGGCGCTCGGAAGCCGGGAAGAGAACTCCGTGCTACATCACCTTGTACGGGGAGGGACCAGAGTGCCTCCTTGCTTCCCCGACCTCTGAGTGTCATTTAGCGTTTTCTTCAGTAATAGGCCACTACCACCTACAGTGGGGACTGGATTATGAGTAGAGATCATAAGTATTTCCAGCTCCATTATGAATGTTGTGCATATTTCAAAAGGCCGTTAAGGTCATCGCAGCCTTGAAATCGCGGGAATTAATGAGAGCTGGATCTTAATATTTAACGTGTGGCTACGTGTTATTTATTACTGCAACACGAATTTATTTTTTAAAATATTCTGAGAATTGCATCGTAATCTTTTTTACGATCCTGTATAATTAATTTTAGTATTTAAGCCTTGTTCTAAAAAAGAAAAAGAAGTAATCCACTCCTTGACAAAGACTGTAAAAAAAAAAAAAGCCTTGTTCTGAGAAGGGCTCGCCATACACCTAAGGCATCCAAGACAGGAAAAAAAGGTTAAGAATCCTGGAGGAGGAAGCTAAGATCTGGGTCCTGTTACCCACGGGTAACTAAGCCTTCTGTTCTGTAATCCCAGAATTACAAAACATTCCTCTGGGGGCAGAAGGATAGAGACCCTTTCCTATTCACTCGTTCATTCAGCAGACGCTTATTTAGCATCTACAAAGGGAGGCACACTGGAAACAGGACACCAAGGCAGCCCTGGCGAGGAAATTGCTGAGCCTGGCAGGTAAGAGGACGGGCAGGACCCGGAGGAGCCAAGGCTCAGACAAAACGCAGATTCCAACAGCTCACGGTTGTGAAATCCACGGAAAGGTGGAAATGCCATTAGAATAACTGCGGGCTCCCCCAGGAGAGCTCCTATCACCAGACGACTCCCCATCCACCTTGTCAAAATCCTACCCATTCCTCAAGATCAGAGCTCTGCTCCCTCCCCTTCCAAGCTGGAGTTCATCTCTCCCTCCCCTCAACGCTCTCCCTGGGACTTCAGCACTGTCGCTCTTTATTTGTGTTATTTATGAGCCTGACTCGCCTCCGGGATCAGTGTCTTCAGGGTGGTGCCGGGTGGCTCGGGTGCCCAAAGGTCTGGTTTCGAGCTCTGCCCCCTCCAGGTCTCAGCTGAGCGATTTGCACTGAGCGGGCAGTGCTGCAACACACGCACGCCCAGCCCTCTCTTTCAAGTTTCCTCCTCCATTCCCCACCACTCAAAACGTGATTTCCGGACCCGAGGGCTGCTTCGGCAAGGCGGGCTCGTTGGCCCCCGGCGTCTGCATCTCTGCCGAGAAGCCCTTTTCCACCCGATTTGCCTCATCTGCCAAGACTCAGTCAAGTTGCTTCCTTCTGGAAGCTTTTCCTGACACTCATCATCCACCCTCTCCAGCATCCCAGGCAGAAATGACTCTTTCCTCCTTGGTGCCCTGCCGTATCCGGCACACTTGACTCCGACAGCTGTCTGAGTCCCTTCCTTCAAGGCAGGTACCAGGTCACTTTCTTATTTGCGGCCTCAGCATCTAAAAGGCAGTACTTATTTGCTGAAGGAAGAAGTGAGTGGAGGAATGGATGAATGAATGAATGAATGAACGAACGAACGAACGAACGAACGAGTGCCCCTCCTCTTCTTCTCCCCGCCTCTTCTCTTTTCCTTCCAGTCACTTTAGGTTCCAGGGCTGTCGTGGCCACTAAGTCTGTGATCACAGATAAGTGACTTCATGCCCCTAGGACTCAATGTCACCTTCTGTAAGAGAAGGGAGGGGACAGAACCAGACACTGTTTAGGGAACACCCCACCTCCCATCTCCTGAGTACTATGACTTTATTAATGTAACCGTGTGGGGGTCAGTCATGCCAGGATAGAAGAACCTCCCGAGGCCATGCCCTCTGTCCCCGGCATCCACCCAGGACCGATGTGCCCACCCTCGTGTCCAATTGGTCGCGCAGTCCTCTCCAACCTATGGCCTTTTTGTCTTTAAATCCCACCCCACCCCTTTACCAGAAACCACTGCTCATGCAGGCCTCCGTTTCTCCCAAGTGCACTCTATCTTAGTTGCTGCCCGAGTGACGGCCTCCTCACACGAGTCCATCCTGCCTTCCATACAGCCCCCAGGCCACCTGATTTGGGGGCAGAGGCTTCTGCAGAGACCACGAGGCCTGGATTTGCTGTCCGAATTAATTGATGTCAGTTGCTTCCTTCCACAAATCTTCTGTGTGGTTCTATCTTCGGTGCTTTGCTCAGGCCCCCGGGCTTGGCCATGTGAACTTTCCGCGCAGAACCGCCCCCCCCCCCCCCCCCCCCCCCGCCCCAACCTCACACCGGACACATTTGGTTGGTGGGAGGGACCTTCCGTTTCCCAACACCGGCAAATAGGCCTGGGTTTACATCCACTTGTACTTTTTCACCCTTTGCCTGGGAAGACCTGGTTCCTCCACCTGTGTTGCTGTTCCAATTTCTTCCTGCTTCCCAGGGGACTGTCAGATATTACTCTATGATTGATAAGTATGTGCAAATGTCTCCTATTAACATTCCCCCCTTGGTCCCAGCTGTTTCTCATCTCTTTTCTTCCTCTTATAACTGAGTTCCTTAAAATGCTGGTTCCACTCATTGACTCTCCTTCACCTCCCGCCCATCATCACCCCGGCCCCTCGCAGAAGTTTCTGCTCCTGCCCACCTACCTGAGTGCATCCTGTCCTTTCCTTGCCGACCTCCAACCTCTGACTTCTGGCCTCCAAGGACGCTCTCCTGGTTTTAATCCGCCCTGGTATCTCTCGATCCCTCTTCTGGATTTCTATGGCTCCGAGGCTGTCTTCTCACTTCTGCCTCTTCTCTGTCTCCTCTGCGGGTGTTTCTTCTTCAGCTCCCCCTGCAGCCAGGGTGCCCCAGCTCCCTCCTGGGCCTCTCCTCCTGGGCTAGGCTTTTCCTGAGCGGCAGGTCCACCCCTGACGCTTCGCCACCACTCACAGGAATGACTCAACTCGCTTTCTTCATCTGTGGTAGTCACAGCCAGCCAACTGCTCTCACAAATGCTCTCCACGTGTCCGGGGCTTAGCTGCAGGTCAAGTTTATTCTTTACTGCCTTCCCAGTCCTTTCTGAGTTGGGAGGGAGAATGGGGAGGAGGTGCCCGGCTCTACACGGTCCCTTGGACAGCCTGGCTCCTTGGTTCACAGCTCTGCCCAGCTCAGCTCCCAGTGCCCACAGAGCGGGAGGTCCTGGGGCCAAGCCTGCAGCTGGGACACCCGTCAGCCTGGCTCACGTTCCACGGGCCAGGGAGGTTGGGGAAGGTGGGCGGCTGTGCTCCGGAGGAAGGGAAAGGCACGGGCCAGTCCCCTTGCCAGGGACCCAGAGCTGTTGGTGGGGAGAAATCCCTACTTGGGTACCTTACAGCTTCCTCCCTCTCCATATTCAAAATGGAAGCATGGGGAAGCTCAGAAAGGGGTCTACCTTTCTCGTCCCGGTGGTGGGACTAGCAGCACCCAATTACCCGAGCCAGGAGGAGCCCGGCTCCCCCATCCAGCCCGACAAGTCTGTATTTCCCCACGTTTCTTAGATTCCTCTCTCACGCCTGATCTATTTCAATAGCTCGATAATGGATTTCTCTGCACGCAGCCTCATCATTCTTTGCTTCTTCCTAAAATGGACTTTTCATCGTACTGTCTCCCTTCAACATCTCAGGGTGCTTCCAGGGCCCTTCAGGCTGGAGCCCAATCTCTCTTGCCTCAAACCACTGCAGCCCGTGCTCCAGCCGAAGGAAGCCGGCCTTCCTCTCCCCAAGGCCACAGGATGCCTCCAACACTGCCCTCCACACCTCCCAACCCCCGCCTCCTGGCCATCTCCAGTTTATCCTAGAAGGCAGAGCCCAAGTTCACTTTCCCAAGGAGACTTCTAGGACCTCCCCAGAGAGAGTTGGCCACCACCACGATGTAGACTATGGTTGGTCATTTTACAGAATGGTCTCAACCATACGGACCGGTTGAATACGCCAGGGAACATGCCCTTCATGTATGGTATTAGTAAAATGTTCGCACACTAATGACTCAATTTGAAGCTATGGAAGGTTAGCTCCAGTTCCTTCTCTAGTACTCCTATAGGACTTTGGGAAGTCAAAATATGCAACAGTAATTATTTCTTCTGAAATTCAAAGTAGGCAACGATAACTCCTGTGGACAAAAATAAATAAATAAACAGACTCCCAAGCTGTTGACAAGACAACAGAGAAAGGACCTGTATAAGTTAGGGATCCTCTGCTTCGCAAGCCATAGAAAACCCAACTTCAACCAGCTCCAGAGAAAAGTACGACGTCTAGGGGTAGAGCTGGCTTCAGACTGGGATGAATGATGTCACAAAGATCCACATCGCAGCCCAGCTTTCTTTAACGGATCTATATAATGACTCCTGCAGGAACCCCAAGCTCTCTGCTCATGGCTGTGCACGTTTAAGAGTTTCATTTTCAAACTGCTAATCCCAGCAAGGAGAGAGAGAGAGAGTCTGGGACAAGTTTCTGAGCCCTTTGTGGGTTAAGGTTTACACTAACCAGACCAGGTTGGATCACCAGGGCGGGGGCAGATGTCAAGCAGGGCCATTTCTGTACCCACGCCAGGGTTTCCCAAGGGAAGGAGGGAAAATGAATGCTGGACAGCTAATAGCAAACGGTATTACAACGCTTCTTCCCAAGCAAGCATGGAAGGAGACAAAGATGTCCTCTAAGAAGCCACATCTCTTCCCTCCCTCGGTGACCCACTTCCCAGACAGAATTAATCCTTCCCTCCCTGTGTTCCATGACACTTCAGTGTATACCGTTTTTGAAGGAGATAGTCTTTTGCATTATAATAATTCTTAACATATCTGTCTTTGCCACTGGACTGGGCCTCTTAATAGCAGCAGTAAAGAGTTTTTATTGTTGTACCCACAGAACCTAAGGGACTCCCTAAGCTGGCACATTGTGGGTGCTCAGTAAACAAGGTGGCTTTTATCACTGAATGAATAGTAGCATCCTCGATAGGAGTATTTCATCCTCCAGGGCTGGCTTTTCTGGGTCAAGTGGCCATGATATTGGAGCAAGAAAGGGAGCTGTCTGGTCTATGCCATGGATCTATCTGTTGCCATGCTGGACAGGGAGAAGGGGTGGGGTGCTTGCTTCTGTGCTATACATTCGCCTGTGGATCCTCTGACTCAATCCATACCTACTGTTACCTGTGGGGCATCTTAAAGGACATAGAATTCTACTGGGCCCTGCTGGCCAAGCACTTGACAGACAGGGAAGAGTTTGGGGCAGAGTGCTGTCTATTGCCATTTTCTGGAGGGGATGGGATCCACACACCAGCCCTGACCTATACTGCCACACGCACCCCTCTTTAAGGCACACGGTGAGGGAGGGACAGAATGCCAGACATGCTCCACACGATAGAGCTGCTTGGCTTTGGAAGTGGCCAAAATGGTGGCCAAGAGCACGGACCCTGGTGTTAGACACGCCTGGTTTCCATAACACTCATCAGCTCTTTCTTTACACTTGACTTGGCAAGTTACGCATTCTCTCTCCTTCTGTACCGCGGGATAATAACTTCTTCACAGGGTGTGAAGAATAAACGAGATGCTGTATTACAAGTGCTTAGACCGCAGTAAGCGCTCAAACAATAAATAAGTAATAGTAATAACAAATGCGGTCCATTTTCCTTTCCCCAGAAGGAGTTTTAGTCTTCATGCTGTGGCACAGTTCAACCATTTCACATCGGCGAAGGAAAAAGCATTAACTGCTCATTTTCAACAGCATGGATCCATGAAGCAAAATAAAACCCAATAGATAACAAAACACGTCCTAGTGGTTTTCTTCTTTAAGGATCTAAATCATGAGCATTTCACAAGCAGGGTTAAAATGAATTAAACCACAAAATGTTATGAATCGGTGTTACCGTCTGGCTTTGGGACACAACCTCCAATGCCTACCTGAGCCGGGTACATAACCAGATGACCGGATGAGGGAGGCACGCTGGCAACTGACAGTGTGGGGCCATCAGAAGCGTGGCAGTCTGGAAGCCCACAGAACAGCCGCCAGCACTCAGCAGGAGCTGATTATTGTCATGCAGGAAATACACTCAAGGTTGCCAGAACTTGGAAAAATATCCCCGGTTCAGAAGGGATGTCACTGACTCACTTTTTTTTTTTTTTTTTTTTTTTTTTTTGAGGTCGTTGTCTTCAAATGCTGTGGAAAGCCATACCTGAAAGCCAGCTCTGGTCACTAGACTTGATACAGCCCGAGGATCACCAGATTGTGACCTCTAACCTAGCCAACTCCTGGCCAGAGGTGCTTCTCAAAATGGGTTACACTTTACAAGCTCACCAGGCGGCTGTCACGGCATATAAGCATTTTTCAAAAGCTCTTAGGAAGATAATTTATTCCCGTCACAGGGGAAGGCAATTGCTTTCAATAATTAGATCAAAAGTTATTTTTGCTCGTACGTTGCTTTCCAGCTCCTTCAAAATCCACCTCAAGGTTTCCGTCTTCCCGGAACCCCTCTGTGATATATTCTCATCTAACGCTATTTACTGCTTCTTGGTACTTGTATGCCCATTGGTTTTTTGTTTTTAGTTTTTATTTTGTGGCACCAGTGCCTTTAAAAATTTTAATTCTAATATAATTCACATATAGTATTGTAGTAGTTTCAGGTGTACAATATAGCGATTCAACAATTCTATACGTTGCCGGGTGCTCATCACAATAAATGTACCCTTAATCCCCTTCACTTATTTCACACCCCCCATCCCTGCTCCCCTCTGGTAACCATCAGTCCTCTTTATTTAACAGTCTTGTCTTTTGTTTGTCTCTTTTTTTTCTCTGTTCGTTTGTTTCTTAAATTCAACATACGAGTGAAATCATATAGTATTTGTCCTTCTCTGACTGACTTGCTTCATTTAGCATTATGCTCTCTAGATCCATCCAAGTTGTGGGACACGGTAAGATCTCATTCTTTTTATGGCTAGGTAATATTCCACTGTGTATATACACCACATCTTCTTTATTCATTCATCAATTGGTGCACACTTGGGCCGCTTCCATATCTTGGCTATTGTAAACAATGCTGCTATAAACATAGGGGTGCATGTATCCTTTTGAATTAGTATTTTTGTCCTCTTCGGGTAAATATCTTCAGTCGTGGAATCACTGGATCGTAGGGTAATTCTATTACTAATTCTTTGAGGAACCACCATACTGTTTTCCACGGTGGCTGCACCAGTTTGCATTCCCACCAGTAGCACACAAGGGTTCCTTTTTCTCCACATCCTCGCCAACACTTGTTTCTTGAGTTTTTTGTTTTAGCCACTCTGACGGGTGTGAGATGATATCTCATCGTACTGATTGTGGTTTTGAATTGTATTTCCCTGATGATGAGTGATGTTGAGCATCTTTTCATGTGTCTGTTGGCCATCTGGGTGTCTTCTTTGGAGAAATGCCTGTTCATGTCTTCTGCCCATTTTTTAATTGGATTATTTGGTATTTTAGTGTTGAATGGTCTTTATATATTTTGGATACTAACCCTTTATCAGATATGTCATTTGCAAATATCTCCTCCCATTCAGTAGGTTGTATTTTAGTTTTTTTAGTTGTTTCCTTTGCTGTACAGAAGCTTTTTATTTTAGTGTAGTCCTGATGGTTTATTTTTACCTTTATTTCCCTTGCCTCAGGAGACATAACTAGAAAGATGTTGCAATGGCCAGAGACAGAGAAATTATTGCCTGTGCTCCCTTCCAGCTTTTTTATGGTTTCAGGCCTCACATTTAGGTCTTTCATCCATTTGGAGTTTATTTTTGTGTATGGTGAAAGAAAGTGGTCCAGCTTCGTTCTTTTGCATGTAGCTGTCCTGTTCTCCCAACACCCTTTGTTGAAGAGACTGTTTTTCCCATTGCTTATTCTTTCCTCCTTTATTTACAATTAATTGACCTTTATTTATTTTTATTTTTTTAATTTTTTTAATGTTTATTTATTTTTGAGACAGAGAGAGACAGAGCATGAACAGGGGAGGGTCAGAGAGAGAGGGAGGCACAGAATCTGAAACAGGCTCCGGGCTCTGAGCGGTCAGCACAGAGCCCGATGCGGGGCTCGAACTCACAGACCGCGAGATCATGACCTGAGCCGAAGTCGGCCGCTCAACCGACTGAGCCACCCAGGTGCCCCAATTGACCTTTATTACAATTTACAAATAATTGGGGAGGGTTATTTCTGGGCTATTATGTTCCATCGATCTATGTGTCTATTTTGGTGCCAGTACCAAACTGTTCCGATTACTATAGGTTTGTAGTGTACCTTGCGATCTGGGGTTGTGATAACCACCAGTTTTGTTCTTTTTCAAGATTGCTTTGGCTGCCGAGGGTCTTTGGTGGTTCCGTACCAATTTGAGGATTACTTGTTCTGGTGCTGTTGCCCACTGCTTTGTCACACTGCATCAGACAGTCTGTGTGTTAGTGTACCAGCTAAGGTAATGAACTAAAAAGCATATGTCTGAAACATAAATAGAAATCTATTTCTTGCTGTCTCGTAACAGTCCTGAGTAGTTCCAGGGTGTGGGGTAGGGGGGCAGAAGAAGGGCTTTGCTCCGCTCAGTGACTCAGGGACCCAGGCTATTAAAGCTGTGCAGTCTCCCACCAGTTGGCCGAAAGGGAAAGGGCATGGAGGATTGCCAATGGGAAATTTTATGAATCAGGGCTGGAAATGACAAGACAGCATTTCTGTCCACGTTCTTAAGTTTGGTGCAGATTCCATCAAATGGAATTTCCCAGCTGCAAGGGAATCTGGGAAATGCAGTTTGTGCATCCAGGAAGAGGAAGAGATTTTTTGGTAAACACCTACCAGTCTGTGCCACAACCCTTCCCTTTAGATCAGAATATGCGTATCATCTTCTTGCCCTCTCAGAACACGTTCACCCGCCCAGGGGGACAGCAGCCCCCAATCCCATCCAGCTCAAACTCCAAGATCTCTGGGTGAGGCACAGGTCTGGGTGTGGCTCCTAAAGGCCTGGAACTTAGAGGCAAATTGATCTTCCCTCTAGGGACAACGCACAACGGGGGAGGCGGGGCACAAGATCTGCCATAAAACTCCCATTGGAAGCCTGCCCAGTCCTCAGCAGTTATGAAATCCTACTGGTCAGGCATTAAGAAGACCCCCTTACTCTGGCAGGGAGACAAGTTCCCTCATTAGACCCTGATTCCGCCCTCTGGGAAAAATCCCTGGCCCATCATTCTCCAAAGTTCTAGTGTCCTTCTTCTGGAAGGTTTCCTTGCCTGGTACCCTGCATACTACCTGTGAGCGCGTGTTGGGGAGAATGCTCTCCTGGGGAGCTCTAGCGTCAGCCTTCTGCTTCCCCCACTTCTAGCTCTTGTGAGTTCAGGGACCTGAAGTTTATTTAAAGTTTCCAACAATGTCTTGTTGTAGTCGTTGGTTAAGTCTGGGCTGGCTTCTGTTTTCCTTGGCAACGGAAGTCCCTCAAAAACTTAGTAGACTCCTGCCCTATTTGTATCTGACCAACTCGATGTGTCAGCAGCAAGACCTGAAATATTTTTTCAGGACAAGACTGTGTTATGTTTTAATGCTTTGTCTCGCCCACCTCTATCAGCTGCCAGCACATCTGAAACCAAAAGTACATTGGGAGTCTATACCATCTTTGCTGAAGAGGTGAAGCACCTTGTTTACCTGGAAAGTCTTAATGGGATCTCGAAGCTTTTCCTATGCTAGACAGCCCCAAATTTCTGCACCTTTCATTCCCTTTCCTTTCTACTTACAAACCGGGCGAATACTTTTCTGAGCTCACTTCTTTCTTGAAAGCCTTCGCCAAACACAGTGAAGAGCCTCGAGTCGCTGTTTGGCTCCCGAGAGCTACACGCTCACCAGACACGGGGGCGGCTTTCTAAGCGATCGCAGGCAACTTTTGCTGCCTCCCGGTAGGAGTCTCAACCTCTCAAGCCTCCGGCAGTCAAAGTGTCACCTGCACCCAACTGTAGTCAACACCATATATTTTGGGCTTTGGGGCGGACGCACTGTGCGTTAAAGGTTCGCCACTGAAGTGAGCAGAATCTAAAATGCCCCATGGCTGAAACAGTCCTGCTCATGTAACTGTGCTGGCAGGTTCCAGATTAGAGGGGCTGCACACTCCACAGTCACTCCGGGACCCAGGCTGACAGGGGATCTGTCACGCCCACGGCACCAGGCCTTATCTGTTGGGTCAGCAGAAGGGGAAGGAGCACAGCAGATCCCTGAGAATGGGTTTCTTAAAGCCAAGTCTGAAAGTGTGGGGTCACTTCAGCCCTTTGACTGAAGTTGGGTCCTGCGGTCACATCTAACTAACTTCAAGGAAGTGAGAGATGTAATTTCGCCGTGTGTCCAAGTAGAAGAGGAAATGGGATCTGGGGCAACCAGCTTGTCCCCGTTTGCCTGGGACATCCCTGGCGTTAGCACCTGAAAGTCCCACTTCCCGGGAACACCCGCAAGCCTGGGGACACCGGTACTGTTGGTCACCCTAACACCTCCATCAGATCTCCTCTCTCCTTAAGGTGAGAAACTTAAGTCTCCAGTTTGCCTGGCCCCCTAGTCTGCAGTGACTACAAATTACATTTCGGGGCATGAACTCCACGTTCTTGAGACAACAGGGAAGATGATTTTCATTGAAATATATGTCATTCCCGGGAATTTGGAGCATGCGTGGCATAACCTAGTAGCACACACATCTGCCAACACTGTCTTTGCCCCTTGACTGATCACTCAGTTATAAAATGTAGTGGAGGGAGTTACACTACCATGAGCGAATGCCACTGATTTAACAAGAGTTCTTGGAAATATTTTTGCCAAGAGGCTGATCTGAGGAATACAGAAGGAACTATTCAGGCATTATATTGCATAAGGCAAATTTCACCAGAAAACAAAATACCTCATTTAGTTTAAAAGAAGCTAATGGGCTTCTTGAAGTCCTTGGAGGCAAGGACAGTGGCTCACCCACCATACGATCTCTGGCGTGTAGAAGGACTTCAATGAATGTTCTCTGAATAAATGTACCCATAGTTTACCCGATCGCCTGTGTTCAGTTTCTCTAATCAAAAAGGAGGGGTTTTGTGATTAAAACCTTTTTGCTGAAGGATGAGCTGCCATTTAGGACAGGAGGCCGGTTCTTGAGACAGACACAGGAAGGGAGTGGAAACTTGGGTCCCGTGGGCCAAATCGGTATAGTAGGTGTGCTTTTGTTCTGCAGTGCCCAAGAGTCAGGAATCTTCAAACGGAGCCTGGATTTCAGTGTCTTGAAGAATTGGAAAACTTGGCAACACAGCGTTTGAATCCCCACGGAGCAAACACCGGATGGAGCTAAGGAGCAGCAGCACCCATTAGATGGGGCACATATTCTCCACGGCACTAACGCTTCCTATTGTCTTACCCTCACCTCAGTCAAGAAAGTTCTGTCATGGGGAGCCTGGGTGGCTCAGGCGATGATCTCGCGGTTCGTGAGTTCAAGTCCCACGTCGGGCTCTGTGCCGACAGCTCGGAGCCTGGAGCCTGCTTCGGATTCTGTGTCTCCCTCTCTCTCTGCCCCTCCCCCACTTGCGCTCTGTCTCTCTCTCTCTCAAAAATAAACATTAAAAAAATTTTTTAAATAAAAAAAAGTCTGTCATGTCCTATAGACATCTGAGTCTAAAACACCTGGATTGAAGCACAGATTTATATTGTAATATTATAGTAACTTTGCATGTTTTAAAATGGCCACCGAACCTTCCAATTGCTACTGACAGAGTCTGATTTCTAATGCCAGTGACTTTGGGCCTGACTGGCATTCTAGAGCACTGTTTCACATTGGGTTTTTCCATAAGAAAACTAATAATTTTATATACTTTATATACATATTTATATAAATATTAAAAACTATATATTACATAAATATATAAAATCATATAAATATGTAAGATTATGTAAATTATGTGCTATATATAAATTATATAAAATACACATTTTATATATATCTCCCACCTGTAATTGTGTATTTACTTCCACCAATATTATTTCCAACCATGAAGACTTCTCAACTAATCCCTTCTCTAACTCACATAAATGAAACAGCTGCCTTTAGGTACTGCTTCTGAGGTAAAGAAGAAATTGTATATTTGTGTCCATATTCTAAATTTTTTTTTTTTTAAGATTTTTTTATTTTTAGGGGAGCCTGGGTGGCTCAGTCGGTTGAGCGTCCGACTTTGGCTCAGGTTATGATCTCCCGGTTTGTGAGTTCGAGCCCGCTTCCGGCTCTGTGCTGACAGCTCGGGGCCTGGAGCCTGCTTCGGATTCTGTGTATCCCTCTCTCTCAAAAATAAATAAAGATAAAAAAAAAAAAAAAAAAGATTTTTTATTTTTAAGTAGTCTCTACACCCAACGTGGGGCTCGAACTCACAACCCCAAGATCAAGTCACATGCTCCACCGACTGAGCCAGCCAGGAGCCCCCTAAATGGCACTTTTTTTGTGTGCTTTTGTAATAAAATTTTAACAGTCACCACTATTATAAAATGCTAAGTCAAAAGCTATTAGAAAATAAAACTGCCACAGCTTTATTCCTACAAAAAATACAAAGTTAAATATATAAACAAAAGAATGAGTGACTCAAAAATTATAGAAAAGCTAACATGCCTTGAACAGCGTGCTCTGAATCCAGCCCTGTGCTTACTGCTTTCCAGCACTATCCTTACAAAACCCCTGTGGAGATAACATGTCCCATTTTGAGCACGAGGAAGCAGAGACGAGCTAGTAAAATACCCTGCCCAAGGTCACTTAGCTAGTAACCAGCGGAGTGACAATGAAAACCCAATCGATTTTAGCCTAAGAAGTTAAATGAACAAACAAAACCGGCATACTCCCCCCTCCCCCCAACCAGGTAGAAGAATAAAAGAGTCATCTTAAAAGGCAGAGGATTGTAGCGTCTTATGGCAGGACCGAGTCTTCTAACCTGATCCAACTCCTTATTTTAGGGATGCGAAAGCGGGTCTGAGAGGTTCCATTTCTTGTCCAGAGGCTGGTGACCGCAGGGCCCGGCCTGGCGGTCGCGAGGAGTCTCCTCGCGCAGCCTGGTGTCCTCAGACCAGCGGAGGAAGCTTCCCGCACGATCTGCTTCCAAGTGCCATTGGTGGGCACACTTCTCCACGCTGCGGCAATTTATCTAAGGGGAGGAAACATCATTTTCTCTGCCTCCCGTTTCGAATCCTCATGCCGTTGCTGCTGCTAGAATGGACTTGAAGTTGACGGCTCAAAGCAGGTGTGTTGGCCGGCTCCCAGGAGCTCCAACTACTTCTTTCACGTACAGCAAGGTCAGAGTGGTGTCCATTGAACTTAATTTTCATTTTTTTAAATGTTTATTTTTTGAGAGAGAGACAGACGGACAGAGGATCTGAAGCGGGCTCCGTGCTGACAGCAGAGAGCCTGATGCGCGGCTCGAGCTCATGGACTGAGAGATCCTGACCGGAGCCCAACTCAGACGCTTAACCAACTGAGCCACCCAGGCGCCCCGATTTTCGTTTCTGATCTCAGTTATAATGAACTTCTATACATTTCTTGTGTAAACTTAAAATTGATTCTGGCATGGCATATTCATCATACAATGACAAATAAAGTTCTGTTTTTAAAGTATGCAAAAATAGCACAGAACTACTGAGCCATAAACATTGTTAATTTGAAACAGAAAGCAGACAGTCATTAAAATCATGTACAATTCCTTGTTTCTCCTTCACTAGACAGCGGTCTCCCCTGCTGCAGCTGATGATGTCATGAGCACCCAGTGTTGATACAACATTCCATTCCTCTTAAAAATCTTTCCTGCGCCACAGAACATAAGTGTGACATAATCAATTAAATAATAACCCACAGGCCAACAAAGGCCTGTAAGCAAGCGGTAAAATGCCTTTTTTAAATTACCTTAAACATCTCTAAACGTCAATCACTTTAAACATGTTTAGTAATTACTAAAGTAACCACGTATGGAAAAACATCTTTTGATTTTAACAATTCATTACTTGCATACAATATTCAACTCCCAAAGTGTCATGGGAGTCTCACATTTGTAATCAAAAGTCCAAAATTCTATTAAATAAGAGAGAAGTAAGTTCTCCACCGTCCTAATACATTGACATGAAAGTTCTCAAATTTTCTACAATTACCACCTTTGCTACTGAGGATCTTCATTAAAAACAGACAATGAAATGGTTAGCGATTCATTACGGTTTTCTTTTTAAAGGAAATGTAATTACTACATTAAGTACCCCTTTACTTAAAGCGAAGTTATATAGCCTTCCAAGTAAAATGACAAAAGACTTTTTCAGGTCCTCTCCAAATTCCCAAACCATCTTCATGGCCACGGCCACCGGCCTATGGCAGTCAGTTTACTGCTTCAACAAGAGCTCGTGTCGCCACACCAGTTGCCTTGAGCTTTGTTACCACGTGCACTGGCCCGTTCTCCTCCGAGAGCACGGATGTTCCATTCACCTATCAGTCTCCTACCAGCTCTACAGTACAAAAATGAAGGATTCAGGAAAGTTAAGTCCTCGTCCTGCCAGGGCTTACCTAAGCCTTAGAGCTCACAAATGCCCCAACTCCTATTGGGTGGAAGGGGAGCTGCAGAGGTCCTGGGGCAGATTAGAGCTGATAAACCCACCCGTTCATGTGCTTGCTGATAGGGCTCCAAGAACATCTCAGGCGACAATTTGCCTTGGGTTTCCATCCTGCTTTTAATTTCGGCCTATTTTAGCCTTGGAGCATCAATCAAGAGGGAGTGACTGCCTTGCTCATCTGGTCCCACCTCAACTCCAGTAGAGGAAACACCTGCAATTTATCCTGTCTTTTGCTTGGACATTTCCAGGAGCTGGGAACTCAATCCACGCTAGGAATGACATCCCAATCTCTGTCACAGAGTTCCTAAAGTGGAAACCAGCTTAACTTCCATCTTTTGATTCTAGAGCTGTTTATTGGGATTATACAGAGTAAGGCTCATTACCCCCCCCCCCCCAACGCTGATAAACACTTGAAAATTAAGGCTTCCACAGACTCCTAGGACTTGATGGCCACAGAACGGAGAGCTGTCTCTCTTTCAATGTCCCAGATCAGCCCTGAGAGGGTGAGACAATTTGTCCAGATGATACTGAGGAAAGAAACTCTCATCTCCTTCACTATGTCTCTCCTCCCCTTCCTGGCTTGATGGAAGGCAATGTCTGTTTCCTTTCACTTCTACAGTCAAACCACTAGCACCCTGACTTTGTCCACCCTTTGCGCGCCCCTTCAAGATTCTGCTAGTCAAACGGTTTTAACTTTCGGAAAAAGTTGTGGAAGTGACTGCAGTTATGTTAATACTTTCACATGAAAACACTGGTTTAGCAACATTTTATATGCTTTATTGAAAGTTGACAAGTGCAACGGTTAAATACAGTGACACCTTACAGCTGTGTAGAGAACATGCACGGAAACAAATGCATATAACTACTATACAGGTAATATGCAGAAACCCCTACTGGGCGATCCATTTCATTAGCTAGAATGGATCATTTTTCAAAGTATTCAACCAGCTCAATCAAAAGACTTCAGCGAACAGGAATTTACTTCAAGATATTCAGCATCTAGAAGATCTCAGGTTACACAAAGTGACTGACAACGCCAAATTCTTAAAATTTCTTCAGGTGTGGTTTTCTTCATGTGGCATTTTTTCTGTAGATCTCTATATAAAAGACAATCCACACCTCTTCAGACAGCCAATGAGACACCTAGATTTCAATCTGTACAACCTAAATAGTAGTTACAGTCCTCTATTGTACAAAATAGTTACACTACATACACAAATATACAATAAGCAAAACAACCTTCATGGTAAGATAGCCTAGGTCCCAGCTACCTGTCACCGTCTCAGAGTTTTGTGTCATCCACTGTTTCAGAAAGAGGCACAGTACTATCGTTTTATGGATTTTTGGTGACAGTCGTCAGTTTGTACGATGAACTATGTTTCCCCTCATCTTAGGTGAGACTATGCGTCAGTCTTTACTCTGACCTCCCTTTCAAGTTCCTCATGGGGAAAAGGAGAGAGGAAAGTCCAGTGGAGCCCCACTGCTTCCAACCCCATGGAGTACACTACGTGCAAGCAGGAGAGAACTCTTGGGAGCGGGGATGGGGAGCAGGGAAGGGATGATGGAAAGGCACACAGCTCCTCAGCATGAACGGAACCACTTCTCACATATCTGCCAAGCTGCATGAGGTCCCAGTATATCCATGCTAATTCTCTGATTAACCTTTAATTCACCCAACTAAGAAATTTCTTCAAGCCAAAAGCACATGAGTGTTTAATACTGGAAAACAGAGACAATGGCATAGGTCAGCCTCACTTCTCTTGTGCAGCGAGCAATGAAATGGGTGACTGTAGAGGTGGATGGATTCCCCCTTGTACGTCTTCTCTGGTCTGTTCAGTTCAGACAGCAGCGGCCAGTTCTGCGGGGGCATGGGAGGCTATGCGGTTGGTCCTGAGCCCTGGGACGCTGGCTGGGCCGGGGGCTGTGTGGTCCCCTGTGGCTGTGTGGTCGCAGGCGGGGAGCCAGTCTGCAGCTGGGCCTGAAACTGGGCAAGCTGCTCAGGACTGGCCAGTGTCTTCAGCAGATTGTTTTCCTGCTCCAGCTGGGAATTTTTCTCTATTAGTTCTTTGATTTGCTCTTTAAGGACCTCCACTTCCTCTCTAACCGCATACATCAAATGGCTTTTCACCAGATCCTGAAGGGGGGGGGGGGGGGGTTAAAAAAAAAAAAAAAAAAAAGGTTTAATTTAGTATTTCCCAGATTCTCAATTTCTAAAGCATTATTTTTGCATGATTCTCCGTAACCATTAGCAAATCCGGCCTTTATTTAAGCGGCCCTTTGAGCAATCTACTGAATACAACCACAACTGTACAATACTTAAGTTCAATGCGTAAGGGATCAGGCTTTTAAAAAGCCTATGCTTTTTCTGCAGCCGTTAGCCAGGGATGCATACAGTGAGATCTCCTACTTGAGATGGCAAAAGGCACTGGGGTTCTGGAAGGCGGGGCGGGAGCCTGGCCGCCGGGATGTCCAGGCCCACATCCCCGCAGCAACGGTAGCTGCTTCCCCGCCCCCAAGTCCCTCCTCCCACCCCCCCCACCACCCCCCCACCACCACCCCCCCACCGCCTCCCTCAGCACCGGCTGCAGCCAGTTCCTACAGAGCATGTTGCCGCATTTTCCTCCCTCCACCCCCGCCCCCCCCCTTTCGTGATTAAGCTGACATCACAGAAACCTGGGCAGACGACGCAGCCAATGGGAGCCCGAGTTATTTATAGCTCCGAATTAAAGGTTCGGAGTTTGCCTAGCAACAGTGGGCAGAGAATCCCGTGAGAAGAGCCACAGGCGCTGCTCCAATAACAAAGAACAGCCAAGGCGGAAATAAAAAATAGGAGAAATCCAGGCACAGGCTGAGAAGACAAAACTTTTCTCGGATTCTTCTTCATTGTGCAGTAGCCTACCTCACTGGGGATCTGTCTGTGCAAGGTCTAGAGGGCCCTTGAGATCCTCATTCTGTCCCCTCTCCTTCCCTAGTAAACCTTAAGATTCCTAGTAAAGCCCACATCGCTAGAGACGTGACCACGACCAAAGGACGCACAGGGCAGAGCTTCCCTAGCAATTCCCTAGTAAAAAGGGGGGCACTTCGGCAAAAGTCCCGACGTTATGTGAAACCGACTGGGGAAGAGAGAACATTTAATACCCCCAAGGCCCGGATCTCTCTCCGTAGCAGCCATGGTATGTGGCTTCATGCTGGCCGAATGGAGACAGTGCCGGCATTTCTAAATGTATGAAGAGTAACCATCATAACTATGGATGCACTGCTTCCATCCTAATCTCTCGCTTTTTGTAATGTGCCCACATTTAGTACAAATGAGTTTTAATCAGTACATACCATAGCTTGCTCGATTTTGTTGTCAATAGCTACCACACTTGCACCAGAGGAGCTGGAAAAGAGGGGGGAGAAATCGATAAGTGGAATTTTTATAACATCCAAGACAAAAAGGATTTCCCAGTTCTGTGATGTTATTAGCATCATTTTTTGAACATTCTACAACGCTATGGAGTATATCACCCTCCAGAAAACACCAGCCACTCTCTTACTAACGAATATCCCGACATTTCCCTATTTTAGTGAGTCACAAAAGGCTAAATTACATAATGTGGTAAAAGCCTGCTCTCTGGCCAGACCTGCGAAAAGAAAGCGATTCTAAACATTTCAAAAAGCAACATCCATGTCACCGTAGTCTCTCGGCAATGGACAAAGGAATTCGCCTGGCTATCTTTCACCTGCATTATTAGAAGTATCTCACGAGAAAATTTAAAGAAACTATCCCAGCCGACATTTACCTATTGTCAAGTCTCACAGAAGCGTTTTCAGTCCCCAGCAAGGATGACAAGAAAGAAATTGAAAAATGTCTCAGTTGGTAAACTCCTAGATCCATCGCCACTGGTCTACACCATTGGGATTTCATGCAATTGCAGCCAAAAACACCCTCGCGGAAAAAAAAAAAAGGGAATACCAGCAGCCTTGTTTAAGCTAGATAAAAATCTTCTAGCTTTCTGCAGCCCAGGGAGAAACAGAAAACAGCAGCCCTAGTTTAAAGAAACCCAGCTTCTAGGGCTCGGCGATCCCGGGAAGATGCTGATCCCAACGCTGTGCAGAGAAGCCTCCCAGGTCTACAGCCGGGCTCCACTAAGGTTTTAGACCAGGACTCGAGCTCGGTGCAGAATATATGGAGGCAAGAGCCTCGCCGATTGGCCAGCACTGCATTGGAACCTCCCCCTTCTCCCTTCCCCGCCCTCTTCGCGCTTCCACGGCCAACCCCCCCACCCCCACCTCCTGCCCCAGCCTCCCCATCGGATCCCGCTTTTCGGGTGGGCTGACCCAGGCCGCAGTGGACCCGCAGAGCTGAGGGGCCGCCTGAGGCCTCCATGGCCTCGGCAAGCTGCACCACTGCTTCGGCAGAAAACGTCAAGGGGTCCCTGAAAATACAATTGGGGCCCCGCACGTGCTTACGTTTAAGGGAGTCAGACCCCGTCCCAGGAGCTGCCTGTCCCTGAGGCTGCCGAACGGCGAAAGCTTCCTATTTGCAACCAGAACCGTCTGAGCTACTGGGCATGCCCAGTCCCACCGCTAAGACTTGGAGGAGCTCGAGTGTCTCGATTTCAATTATCTTGTTCTTACAGGCAGCAGTAATGGGAGGATTTTATAGGCAGTTTTATTTATAAGGATAATAATGGTACTGTAATAATACTTTTTAAAGAGGGAGTGAATTTTGGAGGGAAAAAAATCACATTTGCTTTTTGAGAAATACTACCTTTCCATGGATTTATTACTTGCAGCAACAAAACAAAAAATACTACATATTCTTTGCTAGGCATGTATCTACTGAAGCAAAAAGGAACCCATCAGATGAAATCTGGTATATCTTCCCAAAATGTCCCTAGAGCCATAAACCTTAAAATCACATCTCCCCTTCTTCCACTTACAGCTAGAAAAGTCAATCCACAGGTTGAATCCTACCTCGATCTATTTTCAGTAAGTCCCTAAAGCAAGTTTTTGAAAGTGGCAATTCCTATAAGTCTCAACCCTATGAGCCTTCTTACATCAGAAGGACTGAAATATTGTAAAGTATGTATTTCACCCTGAAGGCCATACTGACCAAGTCATTCCCTTCTCCAAACCAAAATCAAGAGATCTGGGTGTAAAAAAGCTTAACCCTTTGCACATTTCCTCTATTAATTTAAAATACTTGCAAGAACGCACCAATTGAGGTTACAATTTAATATACTGAAAATCTAAGGCTTTAAATTTGCCTGATTATTATAGATTTCTATAGTTTGCGATTCAATACATTTTAGAAAGCAAATTTAACCTCTACAATACTGCCCTCTAATGGCACAATCCTATAAAACCACAAACAAACTACAAATGGTAAAGACTTCTCTAATCCACAGGCCAGTTGTATCATCACAAATAATTCCAACATAAAATTTGACCGTAGAACAGATATATGTTAATATCCTATTTACACACACGCACACTGTCTTTTCTCTCTCAAGCAGGCATTCTTTCTCAAGTTAGCACCCTTTTTATCCTCAGCATCCTTTAATTCAGGAAATTTTAATTGCCGTCGGGGCCTTTCAGACATTCTTTTTTAAGTGGACCCAATACTGCCAGCGAGTATTTGGTTTTAGAAACGGTCTAAAGGAATTAGGAACCAAATGTGGTGAAAGTAGATGAAAAGGGCAATTCTCTTTTGGGTTAAAAACCAAAGTGTGACTAACTATAGAAAGGAGTAACATCTTCTTTATTGTAAGGATCGTAATAGTTTCCAAATTTTAAGTCTTTGATTTTGAATAACAATGTTTGTTATTATTTGGAATTTATAAAACTTATGAAATATCAAATTTGAGGAAGGCACCCATTGTCAATAAAAAGAAAAAAAGTGGAAAGCTTAAAAATCAATAATTCAGAAACTAGGGATGTGGTCTCTCTGCCTGGGAGTGCTTTGCAGAATTATTATTTACTACACAATAGTTTCTATATTTTGAAAGTTAAGGTTGCCACAAACTACCTGTGTAATTAAAATCATTTACATATTTTTAACTGAACTGCATAGGACAAGTTACTAAAGAAAGTATCATCCTAAACTGTAAAAAAAAAAAAAAAAAAGACCTTAAAAAATAAAACTATATAAAAAAAAAAACTCTAAGGTCATATGCAGAAATGAATTTAAAATTCCAGCTGAAATTTAAGATTACTAAATTAACTGTATTTTATTTATTTGCGATGTTCCTGAACACAAACAGAAAGAAACAAGCTGTTATGCTTCCCTTTCATTCAACATATCACCCACTGGATTAAGCTACAGAAGCCAGTATAAGCCATCATAGTCCGTTTAACCCATATCTCTACAGAGGGACATTACAGTCACCTCCAATACTTTGCTATTTTAAATAAAATTGCAAGAAATATTTTGTATGTACATCTTTGATCATTTGTGTATATATTTCTGGAGAATTTGCCAGGGCCAAGAGAACACAAAAGCCCACCAAAATTACTAGAAACCTATTGCCTTTCATATCTTCTACACAAATGGGCTAGATTCCTTTCAAACTAGATTTTTATATGCAAACTGGAAAGACAATTTGAAAAAGAAGGCAAATTAGCTGGAGGAAAACTCCACGGAGGGGAAACCAGGGGTCAGAAATGTTTGAGGCACAGTGGCTAGAATTACTGTCAAAGATTCTTCTCTTTGTAAGACAAAACATCTAAGAGTCGGGTGCTAGTCGGAGCTCAACAAAGACTAGCTGATAGGACGGGGAAAACACTGCCTTCAGGAGAAACCCCTAAGGGCATGGGTGACAATAGCCATCTTCAGACGTGGGGCAGAGATCAGGTCTCACTCCCTGGGGAATCCGAGCCCAGGAAACCGCCTGAACATTAAAGATAGGTGTATTTGTTGTTTTCATTTTGTTTTATTTTGCCTAAAAGCCTCTTCTCTGGATTCCAATTCCATCACCTCTGCATACTGGGAGCAAGCAAGCTAGGATGGAAGAAGAGGAGCAGGGGCAGGGCCTGTGTTTTTAATTCATTCAGTAATGCGTGCTTTTCTTCCCAACTTCACCTGACTTGGCCAATATAGGTACAGTTGGACATCTGACGCTCAAACAGGATAACCTGATTCTCCCTCTGTCCAAACTCCCCGTAAATCTAAAGTGACTGCTGGGGAGGAGGCTGAAGCCTATCGCGCTATGTCTGACCAAATCTTACGGTCTGGGAACTACCAGCTCACTCACCGTCTCCTCCTTTACACTCACTGGGCGCTGAGTGGGCTTACGGGGTTTAGCAAGTAAAGCTACAGGACTTCCAATTAAAAGTGAATTGCAAATAAACAACAAATAATGTTTTAGTGCTGCATCCCACACACTGTGGGAATAATAAATCGTTCCAAAGAAATCAAAACAAAATCCAGCCATATCTGAAATTTCCTTGATTTCCATAGAAAAGTTGGAAGATAAAGAGGAGATCTTCCAAAAAGTCGAATAAAGGAGATGGAATTGAAAGAGAAAAGATAAGAAACCAAAAAGATTAATCTAGGAGGTCCAACATCAGAAATCAGATGATTCCAAAAACACAGACCAAAGAAATAATTTAAGAATTTTTCCTCAGCTGAGGGGCACAAGTCTCCAGACTAAACAAGATGACCAAATGGCCACCACAATAAATGAAAAAAAGCCCTACACCAAAGCACAACACATGAAAGTAAAGGTCACTTGGGACAGGGAAAATCCGAAAAGCTTCCAAACAGAAAAAACAAGTTCTAAACATAGGAACAAAGATCAGAATGGTTTTTGCTGGCTATCAGGAAACAATGGAGAAAATTCTGAGAGAAAAAATTCTCACTTGGCCAAATTATCATGTAAGCGGAAAGGTAGAACAAAAGCATTTTCAGACATTTCAGACACCAAAATGGAGGAAAAGGTTAACATTTTTAAAAAATAAGGACTATCGTATATTTCAAAAGGAAAAGAAAAGAAAAGAAAAATGTTTCAATAGGAAACATGAACCAGGGGCTCAAACACTGGAGAGAAGGGAAGGAATGAACAGGGTGATCGGGAAGGAAAGCTCAAGACGACAGCTGCTGAGCAAGCCTGAGCAGCATCTGATCTGTAAGGTGCAGAAAGATGGGAGCCTCTGGGAGGAAGAGCTCTGTGGCTGGGAATTCACAGAGAGATGATCCAATTCGGCTGAACATTTGCAAGGGGAGCAGAGCTACAGACAGGTGTAAGACAGATCTAATGGAACCATTGGATAAGTTTGAAGACAATCTTACAGAAAATAAAAGAAAAAACTAGTAGGTTTATCAATAAAATTTACACAACTATATTAATTTTGAAAAACTGTTATCAGTTTAACTTTAAAAAGTTAATTGTATGAGGAAGGTGGTGGGAAGAAAAACTGAGCCCTAGGAATGGTTTAAAACTGCTAAATCTGGGGTGCCTGGGTGGCGCAGTCGGTTAAGCGTCCGACTTCAGCCAGGTCACGATCTCGCGGTCCGTGAGTTCGAGCCCCGCGTCAGGCTCTGGGCTGATGGCTCAGAGCCTGGAGCCTGTTTCTGATTCTGTGTGTCTCCCTCTCTCTCTGCCCCTCCCCCGTTCATGCTCTGTCTCTCTCTGTCCCAAAAATAAAAATAAAAAAAATAAATAAAAATTAAAACTGCTAAATCTGAATCAATAGCTTGATTATAAAATATATAAAAGAGAAAAAGCAAGAAATAACAGTATAAATATATCACATAGACATGAGTAGGTAAATATGAGAAAAGATAAAAATTAAAAGTGGCTGCCCATGAGGAATAGATGGGGGGGGACTGAAAAAAAGGATATATTTTTTCTATTCACTCTGTGTGATCTTTAGGGATGCACAGGTCTTTTCCTAAAGGAAAAGAAAGAAAATGGGATCTGCAGAGGGTTCCTATGCTCCCAGGCTTCAGCGAAGTGCTTATCAGCACAACCATGTGAGGAAACTACCCACGATGGGAAAGAGCCACCCAAGTGGAGGAGGCAAAAACAAACGAGTTTTGGAAATAATACAGGGTCAGGAATTGTTGGTGTTACTACCAGCCAGAGATAAAAACAAAAACAAAACAAAATCCTTATAAACATGGGGCACCAGCTATTTAGATATTCAGAAGGATACTGCTAAAGTAGATAGGAAAAATTAGTTCTAAACTAAAGGGTGTTTTGGTCTTGTGCAAAGCAGTTTTAAAGAAAGCCTTGAAGATCAGACTGTTTCCAAGTAACTTAATTTTGTCCCAAAACAAAGCTCTAGGATATTAAATAAACACTTAGCATCCAATAATTCACAGTGTCTGGCATCCAATGAAAAGTACCAGGCATATAAACGCAGGGAAATATAACGCATAACAAGGAAGAAAATCAATCAAAATGACCCAGATATGACAAAGATGATATAATTTGTAGACAAGGATATTAAAACAATTATTATAACCATACTTTATATGTTCAAGAAGGTAGAGGGAAAATTAGCATATTAAGTAGAGGTATGGAAGTTATAGAGAAATACATTTCTGAAAATGAAAAATATAATGTTTGAGAAGAAAAATACACTGCATGGGATTCACAGTAAATTAGAAAGAGTGGAAGAAATATTAGTGATACATTTGCAATAGAAACTATCCAAAATAAGGGCGCCTGGGTGACTCAGTCGGTTAAGTGTCAGCTCTTGATTTCGTTCAGGCCATGATCTCTTGGTATTTGTGAGATAGTGTGGAGCCTGCTTGGGATTATCTTTCTCCTTCTCTCGCTTCCCCCCACCCCCTGCTCATGCTCGCACTCCCTCTCTGTCTCTCTCACAAAAAAAAACATACTTTGTTTTGTTTTGTTTTGTTTTGTTTTAAAAGAAACTAAAGTAAAACACAGGGAGGGGGAAAAACTGAAAAAAAAAAAAACAAAAAAAAAAAGAACAAAGCGTCATTGCACTGTGGGGCAATTTCAAGCAACCAAATGTATCTTTAGTAAAGTCCTTAAAGAAGAGAAAAGGGAGAGAGGAAAAATATTTGAAGAAATAATGGCAATTTGCCCCAAATCTTATTAAACAATAAATCCGCAGATCCAAGAAACTAAGCCTCAAGCAAGAGAATCGTGAAGAACACTACAATAAAGGTGTGTCATATTCAGATGGCTTAAAACCAGTGAAAATGAGAAAATTTAAGAGCAGCCCAAGAAAAGAAAGAGATTATACACAAAGCAACAAAGATAATGTAGCCGACTGCAGGTTGGAAACAACACTAGACAGAAGGCAGTGCAGCAATATCTTTAAAGTGCTAAAAGAAAAAATTTAAAAACATGTCAACCTACAATTCTATGCCCAGTGAAAATATCTGTCAAAAATGAAGGTAAAATTCATTCTTTTTTCACACATACAAATGCTGGGAGTATTCATCACGGGCACACCCTACATTGTAAGAAATTCTAGAGCAAGTTCTTCTGACAGAAGGAAAATGATACCAGCTTGCAATCTAAATCTACAGAAAACAATGAAGAGCATCAGAAATGGTAACTAGGTGGTTAAATACAAAAAAAAAAAAAAAAAAAAAAAAAAAATGTTCCCTAACAATTTCTTCCAAGAGATAAATAAATAACTGTTTACTGTTGACAGACTTATAGATACAAGAAACAAACTGTTGGTTACCAGAAAGAGGAGAAATTGGGGGCGGGGGCAGGTCAAAATAGATGAAGGGGATTAAGAGGTAGGCAGTTGCAGTTAGAAAATAAGTCATGGGGTTGTAAGGTGCAGCATAGGGAATATAGTCATAACATTGTAGTAACTTTGTGTGGTGACAGATGGTAACTAGACTTATCACTGAGATCATTTCACAAGGTATAAAAATATCAAATCACTATGCTGTACACCTGAAACAAATAGGATTTCGAATGTCACTTATACTTCAATTAAAAAATTAAAATTGAGGGGTGTCTGAGTGGCTCAGTCAGTAGAGCGTCCAACTTGGGCTCAGGTCATGATGGCACAGTTCCTGACTTCGGGTCCCGCGTTGGGCTCGCTGCTGTCCGCCCAGAGCCCGCTTCCTATCCTCTGTCCCCCTTTCTCTCTGCCCCTCCCCCGCTTAGGCTCGTGCTGTGTCTCTCTCTGTCTCTCAAAAATAAACATTAAAAAAATTAAAATTGAAAAAATATGACTAAATGTTTAAGGCAGAAATAAGAACAGTGTATTGGGAGGCGGGTGGCCAACAACATATGTAGAAGTAAAATGTAAGACAAAAATAGTACGCAGGCCAGGAGGAGAGAAGCAGCGTACTGCATTAGGTTCTTACGTTACTTGAAAATACACTATTATGAGATACATACTAAGAACTCTAAAATAACAACTGAAATTACAATATAAAGAGTCATAGCTAATGAGCCAATAAAGGAGATGAAGTGGAATCATAAGAAAATATACAATCTATTTTTTTTTTTTTTTTTTTTTTTTTTAATTTTTTTTTTTCAACGTTTATCCATTTCTGGGACAGAGAGAGACAGAGCATGAACGGGGGAGGGGCAGAGAGAGAGGGAGACACAGAATCGGAAACAGGCTCCAGGCTCTGAGCCATCAGCCCAGAGCCCGACGCGGGGCTCGAACTCACAGACCGCGAGATCGTGACCTGGCTGAAGTCGGACGCTCAACCGACTGCGCCACCCAGGCGCCCCAGAAAATATACAATCTAAAAGAAGAGAGAATAAGAAGAAAAGGGGAATAAACAACGGAATAAAAACCAATTACCAAGATAGTAGACTTATACCAACTATAGCAATAATCACATTAAATGTAGATGGTCCCAATTAAATGGTAGAGGTGGTCGGGGTGCCTGGGTAGCTCAGGGGGTTAAACATCCAGCTTCAGCTCAGGTCATGATCTCTAGGTTCATGAGTTCCAGCCCTACCTCGGGCTCTGTGCTGACAGCTCGCAGCCTGGAGCTTGCTTTGGATTCTGTGATTCCCTCTCTCTCTGTCCCTCCCCTGCTCACACTCTGTCTCTCTCTCTCAAAAATAAATAAACATTAAAAAATCAAATCAAAAAAAAAAAAAAAAAAGGTAGAGGTTGTCAGATTGAATTTTTTTTTTTTTTTTAAAGGCAAGATGGGGCGCCTGGGTGGCTCAGTGGGTTAAGAATTAGACGTCAGCTCAGGTCATGATCTCACGGTTCCTGAGGTATCCGGCTCTCAGAGCCCTCTCTGTCAGCACAGAGCCCGCTTGGGATCCTGTCTCCTTCTGTCTCTGCCCCTCTCCCTCTAGCTCTCTCTCAAAACTAAATCAACCTAAAAAAAAAAAAAAAAGGCAAGACAAAACTATATGCTGCCTGTAAGAAACATATTTTAAGTATAAATGCACAAATAGGTAAAATAAGAGGATGAAAGGTGATATTGTGTTAACAATAATCAGAAGAATGCTGAAGGCTATATTATTCAAAGTACACTGAAGAGCAAAGATCATTTCATAATGAATAAAGGGCCAATTCATCAAGAGGTCATAAAAATCTTAAATGTTCACACAGTGACAGCAAAGCTTTAAAACACACGAAGCAAAAATTGATAGAATTGCATGAAGATATAGAAAAATCCACAATTAAAGTTGGAGTTTTCAATAACCTCTCAATAATTGGAAAAAAACATAAGCAGAAAATAAGTAAAGATATAGAACGCTTAAATAACACTGCCAACCACTTGACCTAATTTATTTTTGTAGAACATTCCATCCAATAACAAGAGAATACACATGCTTTTCAAGCACACATGGATTTTTTTCCAAGATAGAGTATATTCTGAGCCATAAATCAAGTTTTAATTAATTTAAAAGGATTCACATTATACCATGTAAATTCTCTGAGCACAGTGTTATTAAAATAGAAATCAACTACAGAAAATTATCTGGAAAACCTCCAAATATTTGGAAATACAACAACACATATCTAACACATGGGTCAAATAAGTAATCAAAAGAGAAATTAGGAAATATTTTGAACTGAATGACAAAAACATGGCATATCAAATTTATTTCAATAAATTTAACAACTTAGATGAAATGGACAAATTCCTAGAAAGATACTATCAAAACTCACTTGAGGAAGAACAGGTAACATAAATAGCTCTGTGTCTATTTTAAAAATTAACTTGTAGTTCAAAATCTTCCTACACAAAAAACCCTTAAGCACAGATAGATTCACTGGTGAATCCTACTAAACATTTGAGGAAGAAATAATACCCATTCTACACAAACTCTTCCAGAAAATTGAAGAGGAGAAAACACTTCCCAGCCTATTCTAGGAGACCAGCATTTCCCTAATAGTAAAACCAGATAAAGACATCATAAAAATCTAAACACATAAAAGGAAAACCACAGACCAATAAACATAGATGTAAAAATTCTTAACAAAATTTTAGCAGAATGAATCCAACTAGATATACAAAGGATAATAAATACATCTTAACCAAATGGCATTTATCCTAAGAATGTAAGGTAAACATGTGAAAATCAGTCAATGTGATTCACCCTATCAATAAAGAAAGACCATAGGATCATCTCAATAGATGCAGAAAGAACAACTGACAAAATTCAATATCCATTCATGATTTAAAAAAAAAAAAAAAAAAAAAAACTTTTAACAGAATAGGAATTGAAGAGATTTTCCTCAACCTGATAAAGGTCGTCTATCTATAAAACACACTCAGCTTACATCATACTTAATGGTAAAACAATAAACACTTTTCCCTAAGATTGGAAACAAGGCATGTCCACTCTCATCACTCCTATTCAATCTGATACTGAAAGTAATAGTCAGGCAATAAGGCAAAAATTAATATATAAATAGCATCCAAATTGGAAAGAAGAAAGAGTATCTGTATTCACATGACTATGTACAAAATCCCAAAGAATCCAAAAATAAGTTACTAGAACTAACAAGAAGCATGTTTAACAGGGTCACAAAATATAAGTTCAATATAGAAAAATCAATTATATTTCTATATATTAGCATGAACAAGTAAAACTTAAATTTTACAAAGTTCCATTTACAATAACATAAAAAACAAATGAAATAGGTATAAATCCAACCAAATATATATACAAGATCTTTACGCTGAAAAACTACAAAACACTGATAAAAGAGAACCAAATAAAAAGGTTAGATATACCATGTTCATGGATTGAAAGAGTCAATTATTATGTTAATCCCTCCTCCCCTTAACTAATGTATAGATTCAGTGTGATCCTAATCAAAATTCCATCAAGACCTTTTGTGGAAAATGACAAAGTGATTCTAAAATGTACATGTAAATGCAAAGGAATTGGAATAACCAAAACAACTTTAGAAGAACAAAGCTGAAAGACTGCACTACCTTATCTCAAAACTTTCTGTGAAGCTACTCTAATTAAGATGGCATGGTATTGGTGAAAGAACAGAGGTACAAAGCAATAGAACAGAACAGAGAGGTCAGAAATAGAGCCACACATATGTAGCAAATTGATTTTCAACAAAGATGTAAAGGTGATTCAACACAGAAAGACAATCTTTTCAATAAGTAATGCTAAAACAACTACATAGTCATATACAAAATAAAAACATAGCAAAAAAACCCCAACTTGATCCATTTCTCCCACCAAATGAAACATTAACTTAAAATGGACCATAGACCTAAATGTAAAATCCAAAAATTTCTGTAAAAAAAAAAAAAAAAAAAAAATAGGAGAAATCTTAGGAACCCTGAATTAGGTAAAGATTTCTTAGATAGAACACCAAAAATACACTCCATGAAAGAAAAAAGAAAACAAACAAACAATAAACTGGACTTAAAAAGCTCCAGGCTCTGAGCTGTTCACACAGAGCCCCACACAGGGCTCAAACTCACAAACCGTGAGATCATGACCTGAGCCAAAGTCAGATGCTTAACCGACTGAGCCACCCAGGTGCCCCAACAATAAGCTGGACTTTATCAAAATGAAGAATTTGTTTTTTGAAAGACACTGCTGTAAGAATGAAAAGAGAAACTACAGACTGGAATTAAATATTGCAAGTCACATACGTGATAAAAGATCTATATCTAGAATATGTAAAGAACTGGCAAAACAAGAGAACCTAATTTAAAAAAAAGGCAAAAGATACTTCATCAAAGAAGATATATGAATAGTAAATAAGCACATGGGTAAAATACTAAACATCATTAATCATTACAGAAATGCAATTTCAAACCATAATGAGACACTACTGCACACCTATTAGAATGGCTAAAATTAAAAAAAAAATTAAACCTAAAAATACCAACTGTTGATGAGACAGCAGAGCAACTGAAACGCTCATATATTGGTGGCAGGCATGCCAAATGTTACAACCATTATGCAAAAACAGTTTAGCAGTTACTTATTAAGCCACACACTTTCCATAAAATCCAATAATCCCAACCCAAGTTATTAAGTGAAAGGAAAACTTATGTTCTCACAAAAATCTGCAAGTGAACGTTTTGAGTGGTTTTATCATAATCCCTCAAAATTGGAAGCAACCCAGAGGTGCCATCTCTTGGGTTGGGCTCAGGTCATGATCCCAGGATCATGGGATCAAAACCCCACTTTAGATTCTCTCTTTCACAAGTGCTCTCTCTTTCTCTCATCCTGCTCCCCCCTCCCTCTCTCTCTCAAATTAAAAAAAAAAAATATATATATATATCAATATAAATATAAATAAATATAAATATATATATATATATATATTTTGGAAGCAACCCAAATTTCAATCAGTTACTTATACAAACCATGGTATACCTTATATAAGGAAATACTACTCCGCGGTGAAATGAACTGGACTACTGATTCACCTCACAAATGAATCCCAAATACATTACAGTAAGTGAAAGAAGCCAGGCTGAAAAGGCTGCTAAATATATGATTCCATCTAGATGCATTCTAGCAAAGGCAAAACTACAGGGAGAGAAAACAGATGTCAGAGCTTTGGGGTAAAAGAGGGGGAGGTTTTGTGGGTAACAGAACTGTTTCTTGATGGTGGTATGCCCACTGTTTGTATTTGTCCAAACTTCTAGAACTATATACTAAAAGGGCAAACTTTACTATATATAAACTATCCTTAGAAAATGAAAAAAAAGTGACTGCCTCCTAGTAGCACACTGGGAAGAATGAAAAAAAAAACCCAACAACCGCTTATACACACACACACACACACACACACACACACACACACAGACGTATTTTTTTTATAGTGGTAAAAAATATATAAAGTTTACCAATGTAACCATTTTTAAGTGCGCAGCTCCGTAGCACCGAGTTTAGTCACACCATTGTGAAGCAGAACTCTTTCATCCAGCACATCTAGAACTATACCCACTAAACAACTCCTCTGTGACCCTTTCCCTCCAAGCCCAGTAGCCACCATTCTACTTTGTTTCTATGAATTTGACTATTTTAGACACCTGTACATGTATTATTTTGATTAAAAGTATTTTAAAGTAAAAGCAAAGAAAGAAGCTATTAAAAAAGATATAATCCAAGGACTTGAACACTTTCATTGAAGAGACCTAAAATGCCGATTTTGTAACTAATTTCTCCATAATCATTTCAAATGTATTACTTGGTTTGAATTTTAAACTGTAATTTTGCCTTGTTCTTAAAGCTGTCAAGTTTGTTGGTGATTAATCTATAAGAGAACTAATTTAAGTACATTGATACTACAGAGTTCCTAAATCCCACAGAGTCAAGATACCATACAGTTCTACAATCCCATAGTGTTAAAAGATTTTTTTAAAAATGCTTGATAAAAAAAAAAAAAAATACTTGCTTTAAAGTGTGAGAACTTCAAAAATCATAAAATGCTAATAAATTTAAATATAATCTTTTATGTGTTTATACACATATAAGGCTTTCTATAAATACATTTTTCTGTGTATTTTCGCTCTAAGCATTTATGATTGCTTTCAAATTATTGTTACAATTCTAGAAACAATTTCCAGTCTCCCATGCACATACCTCTGTTTCTTTGCCTTACTTAACATAACTACTAATTCCAAAAGAATGCCCATATCCTGAAAAGACTCAGTGTCTTTAAGCAACAGGACTTAAATGGTTAGCATTCTTTTTTATTTTTTATCTCTCTGAAAATAAGGTCTGCAAAGCCAAATTTCTTCCTAAATTATCACTTTTCTTAATCTGGAAGATTCTGAACACCAGGAGCCAGAGACAAAAAAGGGCATCTCAGATTTAGAAGCCAGATGATATACTCTATATAAAACATCTGAAGAAATACAAAGTTGTCCTGATTATGATTTTCTATTTCAAGAATCTCATGCAAGTCTCCTATCAAAAATGAATGAATACCATTTCTATTTTACTTTTGCACAGTTATGGAAAATAAATACTTCAAACTCTTCTTTTAACTTTTTAAAAATAACTAATTACTTTAAGCTACATTTTCATGTTAAATTCCAGAAGGTGTCAACAATGATAAGCAGTATAGAAAGAAGAACCAGTAGGAAGTGGATTAACCATTATTCTATGCACGCAGAAACACTTAGGGCCATTAGAGTCAGTCCTCTGGTGAGCCTAAAACAATCAGAGCTCAACTGAACAGTTTTATTTACAAAGGTGAACGTAAATTCAAGGGTATTAACACAGCTACTGAATTTCTAATGTACCACAGTCTTCAGTAAGCATTAACAAATTGGAAAGGTAACTCTGTACGCTGGGGACACAGTGAGTGTTTAATAAGTACCTTCTGCTCTGATCAAAGGACCCATTTCCATATTATGGTCTCTCTGGACTCTAGCCCCGGGACTTCAAAGGGCCTGAGGGTTTCTTTAATTGATCTATTCAGAATTCTACGGTTGAAATGGACCTTAGACATCTCATAGTTCTAAGTTCCTTGTTCTGTAGGTTTTGAAATGAAAGCTGAAAAGACATTGTGGGTTTTGTCCAGGGTTTATCTACTTAATTGTAGGATGAGGCATAGAACCAACTTTTGATTCAATAATTCTTTTCTAGACAGGCAGACCAGGAATTCTAGATGGATATATACTTTTATATACATGTTTATTTATGTACATATTATATATATTTATATCTATACACACTATATACAACTACACACAACTATACGTGACTTGTTTCCAACTACTGTAAAAGAAGTGGCCACTATAGTACATCTTACCTAAGATACAAACTAGAGTAAAGAAATTGTCTATGCATTAGTTCTTCAGGCATTCCTTCCTTCATGTATTCGTATTTGTCCAATACTAAGCACCCATAAGAGGCCAGGAACTTTGGGCCTGGCACTAAAATTACCAGGATGAATAGGTCACGGTCCCTGCTGTCAGTGACCAGCGGGTAGTTGGCGGTGGGAAGATACCCGGTTTATAAAGAGAATGGGGGTTGGCAGAGAGGAGCCAGAGGGTGTTTCAGAGAGCAGAAGACTCTGCCTCTGGGCCTTGAAACGCGAGTAGGAGTCGTGCAGTCAGACCACAAGGTACAAAGAAAATGAGAACGCTCTGAAAAGGGAATGGTCAGGCAAAACCAGGGTGATAAAGCAGCAGGCTGAGCGGAACACCTATGGGTAGCTGAGTGTGGTGAGAGAGTAGGAAGCTGGGAGGCAGTGGTGGCAAGTGTAGAGGGAAGCAGAGAGAAAAGTTGAAGACAGCTTGGGGAACCTCACAGGCCACCAGGTGGAGACTGGTCTTCAGTCCAAGAGCATGGGGTCCACACAAGAGGATTTTCAGCAGGCAAGTGATACACTGGGATGTGGGTTTCAGCAAGATACCACCCGCCGCCCCCCCCCACCCCCCCGTCTGCCCCAGACCGCAGTGTACAAGACGAAAGGAGATGGGACTTGCAGTGAAAGAATAGGAATCATGAGGGCCAAACCCACAAGGGCAGGTAGAGAGAAGAGGGTATGAATGCAAAAGATATTTGGGAGATGGAACAGAAGGACTGGCATGTAGGAGGTAAGGGAGGCGGGAGGTCTCCCAGGCTTCTGGATTATATGAATGGGTGAAAGGCAATAACATTCACCAGGATGACACAGTGGTTAGATGGCAAGTTCTGGAAAATGACACTGATGGGACATCCCAGGCAGTGGAAAATACGGCTTTGGAATTTCAGTAAGATCTGGCTTGAGTAAATATTTGGAAGTTGTTGGGGGGGGCAGTGAGGAGCTGTGGGAGTGGATGAGATTACTTCAGGAATGGATACGGCTAAGAGGGCGGGGCCGAGAGGCCACACACTGTTGGGGCAGCCATTTGATATGGCAGACACCTGGGTTTTCTGTGGGCCTCATGGATACCACAGAAGACAGCGAGGCTGGAGCCATTTGGCAAGACCTTGTCCAGGAAGGGCATCCTGTTGGATGAAGAGACCAGGAAGCAAGAAGGTGAAGGTAGTTTGGCTGTGGAGGGAGATGGGAATGAAGAGATCAGGTCAGCTCTCCAATGAGAACCACCAAACACGTCTCATGAGAGAGCTTGCGTGTGAACGGCTGCCTCACAGGTAGAGCCAACCGTCAGCCAGAGAGACAGAAAAGCAGCTGCAACCAACACAGAGAAGGGGACCCGGCAGCAGCTGATACACAGCCTTAGGCCTCTCTTGAGCTCCCTAACTCCCAAAGCTGGTGCACTACTTACTGAGAAGAGGAGGGGAAGGATGCGAGAGCCAAACACTACCCCCCGAAAAAGGTGCCAGGACCCAGACTAAGCTTTCTTTTCCTTTTGGGGGTGGGAGGTGGACCGAGAAGAGAACGTTGATTCTAACATCAGAGTCAAGTTTCCAAATGTGAAGAGCTAGGTTTTAGAAAACTGTGTTTAAATAACCAACATGTACCGAGTGCTGATAAGGAAGCCTGGCACCAGTGTGAAAGGGAGATTCAACAAGACACAATGAGTAGCAGTTATTTGAGGAAATAAAACCAAATCGTTACATGTTTTCTCTCCCCAGTGGGTTAAGACACTTGAGTAAAGAGTTAACAGAGGGAGTTCCAGAAGATCACAGTGTAAAGCCACCAGTTGGGGAGCAAGTGGCAGATGAAGCCAGTCTCCGAAGGGACTGGCAAGAACTAGGTGAGACACTTGGGAGCGCTCTTACCTGTGGAGCCTGTGGGGGTCACCACATGTCCACAGCAAGCCCACAGATCGCAAACACAATAGCCATTAAGGCTGACCAAGGAGAGCACTGCAAGGTCTGAGGTAAGGACACCTGTCTTCTCCCTCTCCTGTCATCCCAGCCCCACACCAGGGGAGCTCGCTCAGGGAAGGGGGAAGGGGCAGATAGATACGGGAACAGACCAGCCCCCTACCCCCATCTCCATTCCAAACTGCTAGAGACTCAAGCTTATTAGCCTGACTTGGCAGAAGTGGACAGCTTTGAAGCAAGTAGGATAGAGAGTCACTGAATAATAGAACTAAGTCTTAAGAACCAAAAGTTACTTAAACAGTAAGTTAGAAAAGTAACTTTAGTTATAAAACCAGAGTGAGATACTGTGCAGCGGCCCCACTAAACAGCAAAAAGGAGGGGCTTGCCAAGGGGAAAGTTGGTACAATTATTAGAAAGATAAAACTGCTGTATAACCATACCTGGGAAGCTGAGACTTCTCAATCAACTGGTTGTAATATACATTTTATGTATAACATGTATAATATACATATAATATACATTTTCTTATTTGAGCCTCACAACTACTCTGCGGTAGTGGGTACCCTTATTCTCTTCATTTAAAGAAAAAGCAAAAACACTGAGGCTTAGGGTGGCCTAACAACTTGCCCAAGGTAACACCACGCTTAAACAGGCTCCAAACTCCAGTCAGTGGATGCTGCTGTATATAGAACACGACTCCACTACCAAATGGAACCAAAAGGTGGGCAGTTCCTAGACACCCCAGAACTGCATGGTTCATGCAGTAAAAACACCTGTCCTAAAAGCAGTAAAGGCTCCTTATAGTCATTATGGTCAGACACTATAGGATAATTTATATCTTAAATATACCGATTTATCAGACTATTACACTCGTGTTTCTAATAAAAAGAAATAGTGTTAATTGAATATGCTTTAATTTGAACAGCTTGTAATTGTTTTGAAGGCGAAGTTAAAACACAAAGCAATTCTTCTAGGTCAGTCTCATGTAGAAAATAAAATCCTTAATCCCATTACACAAATACTACAAATATTTTTAAAATTCAGTGATATTATTTTGAATGAAACAAGAATGCTTTGCAAAAGTCATGAAAATGGTGTCAGTGACAAAGCATAATTCCTATCATCTACCCCAAGTTAGGATAATTCTGCACAAATTCCATAAAACTAAATATTTCAAATAGACACTGTGAGTACAAGCAGGGTTAATTAAAAACAAGTTTGCCTTTAATAAATGGAGGGGGGCACCAACTAAGTTAACATTAAGGGATTTTTAAAAATCAACTCTCTAATCAGGATAAGTAGGCTAAATGAGTAATTAACCTGTTTCAACACTTTATTTACTTATATTTTTTTGAGGGGGGGGGGCAGAGAGAGAGGGAGAGAAAATCTCAAGCAGGCTCCACATTCAGCACAGAGCCTGACATGGGGCTCGATCCCACGACCCTGGGATCATGACCTGAGCCGAAATCAAGAGTCAGACACTCAACCAACTGAGCCACCCAGGCGCCCCACAAGGCTTTACTATGCTTGGAACAGAAAAGATTTCTTAAAATGAAGTATTAAAAGCATATAAAATACATAACATTTGTGAAGTGTAACAGTAGAACAGACACCCACAAACCCAGCACCAAACTAAGATGATGACCAACACCACTGAAATCCCTGTGTGCTTCCACTCCCCTAGTGCCTGAAAGTGTTCAAAGTGTCATCCCCATTTAGTTACTCTGGTTATTGTCTGCATCTCTGCACTAGAAGGCTGGAGAAGGCGGGGGACTTACTGTTTTATTTACCAGTGTGTCCCAAGCACCTAGGTCACAACCTAGTCTACGGTACATGTTCAATATGGTGTTACTGAATGAAGGAAAATGAACAGTAATAATAATCATAATGATAATAAGAGCAGCAAACACTTAATCACACTTATGACTTGTCAGTCTCTATTTCAAACCCATTACATGTAAACTCATTTGATCTCCTCAACAGCTCTCTCATCAAGGAACAATTACCATTCTCGTTTACACAATGAGGAAACTGAGGCAAAAAGGAGTTGTGTGATTGAGTTACTTGATTGAGACCAGACTCATCACCACTAAGAAAAGAAAAAAAAAAAAAAAAATCTGCAATATTAACAAAATAGATACCATCACGTTTTTATAATCTTCAGAATCTTGAAAAACTGGTTTTCACTGGAATGGAAATAGTTGAAAAAGTGAAGAAAATCCAACAAATCTATATTGAGCACCTGTTCTGGGCCAGGCACTGGGGATTTAGCAGTGAACAAAATCCCCGCCCTCATGGAACCTACATTCAGATGGGGTTAAAAAAGTAACATGAGAAGCAACTGCACAGCATGTGGGTTAGTGATGGTGCCCAGGAGACAAACTGCAGAGCGGAAGCAGGGATATGCACTATCACAGGGTGAAACCTCAGACAAAGTTGTCAAGGAAGGCCTCCCTGAGGAAGTATATTTTGAGTAAAGACCAGAAAGAAATGAAGGAATTAGTCATGGAACAGCTTTTCAAATGGAGAGGACAGTAAGAGAAATGCTCGTCTGATATTCAAGAGTCCCAACAAGGTCAAGCTATCGTGGAGCATCACAGGAACATGCAGTAAGCGATATATGATGCAGGAGATCACCTGTGCTTTGGTATCTTGTCCTCTGTGGGTGGAGAAGATTTACTAAGATCAGAATTACAATACACAGTGCATTTAAGAGGAGCTATGGTGCATTTAATAGCAATGCAGTAATAGGTATTACATACCATTTTGTAGCCCCCTAAACTAGTTTCTTCAAGGATTACTTTGGAGCACTTTTCACTTTCCAATAAAAACTCAATCTTTTTCTGTCTGAACGTATAAACAAATGATAGAATCATCTGCCTACAAAGTTCAAGCACTAGATAGGCAATGATAGCTCTTTTCTGAGTCTTGGTTTGGATCGTTTCACGAAACCATGAGAATCTTGCAGAGAAATTACTTTCTTCTACAACAAAACTGTTGAAAAGTGAGTTAATATGGGAGATGAAACACACTTCTTTCTTCTCGGTTTCTACCTACAAACCACTAAAGAAACATACAAGGGTAGAAGAAATAGGACAGCTGTCAATTTCGACAGTTTGGAGGACTGGAAAACAGATGGTGATTCATCCAGCAGGAACTTAAGCAAAGCATTAATAAAGTCCAGAAGATAGCTGATATGCATTAAAGAGCCCAATACTTATAAACCACATGCTTCTCAAAGTGCACCATGCAAGTGGGAAGAGAGTCTGCAGGAAACATGGACCTTATCCCACCCTAGTCTTACACAGCTGAACAACAAGCAAGGGCTGACTCAGAAGAAAAGGAACCTGGAGAAAACAGAGGGAGTGTAGGGAAACGAGGAAACTTTAAAGATCTAAAAGACAGGGACATAATGATAGTAGAAAGACAACAACAGAACGCCAAAAAGAACTCCTGGAAACCGGAAAATGGGTATTATGAGAGCACAAGTGAAAATTCACTAGAATAGACAGAAAGCAAAGTTGAATATCTCAGAACTAAAACAAAATACCAAAATAGGGAAGTAAACAAAGAACAGTAGCTTCGAAGGGCTAATATCTGAACAATAGGAGTTTCAGAAACAGAACAGAGACTATGGAGGGGAGCGAAGTATCATAAAATAGTTCAAGAAGATAACCTAGAACTACAGATCACGCTTTTTCTTTTTCTTTCTTTCTTTTTCTTTTTTTAAAATTTAATTAAAAGAGCCTAGTGGTGCCTGGGTGGCTCAGTCAGTTAAGCGTCCAACTCTTGATTTCACCTCACGTTATGATCCCACAGTTCGTTCGTGGGGTCGAGCTCCCAAGTCGCACTCACAGCACGAAGCCTGGTTGGGATTCTCTCCATCTCTCTGCATGTCCCCCTCTCGCACTCGCGCGTGCTCTCTCATTCTCAAAATAAATAAATAAACTTAAAAAAAAAAATACCAAAAGACAAAAAAAGAGCCTATCAAATACAAGCTGTTCTGCTTTAAAACTTGTTTGGAAAACACAAATTTATTCCAAAACAATTTATATATGTTAGAGAACAACTTGAGTATAATGCACACTTCATGTTTTGCTTATGTTTACGTCTTCGAGAAATAACTAAGTGAAAGCAGGAAACTGCACCAGCTGAATGAACCAAGCCACCTAGAGAGACACAAACACACACATATCTCAAACATAAACCATGTATGTCAGGCCACCGCATTTGTTGTGCTACAAAGATTATGTTTTGCTATTCTTTTGCAAATGTTAATTTTTCTATACAGAAAAGCACGCATTCAACATCCCAAACATGTCTAATCACCCAGATTCAAAAACACCAAGCAGTGCACACAAAAGAGGAGCTTTTAAGTATCGAGGAAAAGGTGGAAAGAGGGCGTTTTGAGACAAAGGAGAGAACAGGTAATTTCTCCAGATCAAGAGGCATAAAAGAATCCACACTGTGGACCACCAAAGATAACCCACCCTGAGCCACCAAAGATAACCCAGGAAAATAACGGAAACTTCTATGGCTACAGCAACCTCAAGTGAAGAACCTTCACTTCTAGTGAAGTCAGCAGGAGCAAGCCCTAAAGAAACAGAAGAAACGGGAAGATTCTTGAGCAGACAGACCGAAGAGCAAATGGAAACAAACGAACGGGAACAACCTTCCTCCCAAAGAGACAGCACTATCTGTATACAAAGACCTTACATGGAAATTTGCAAATCCTTCAGAAGCTGCTTCTCTTAGTGCCAGTAGTGGCTGGCCTGGGAGTTTCAAACATCTCTATAATTTCCAAAGAGTAGCTGTCGGGAGAGGCAGAGAGTACAGACCAGGGAACTGCAGAATTTCCCGCAGTGGTTCAGAAGCAAACCGAAGAAGAAGGCTCTATATTGGATCAAATTATCAGTTTGATGACACAGGTTACCTATTTTAATTGTATGTATTTAATCCAAGTCTCCCCACAAAATTAGGTTTCTGGGGATTTCAAGGTCCCTTCATTTTAAAATAGAAAAAGTTCTAGGATCTACTTTCGCTTTTTAAACAGATTAGTGAAGTCTCTGATTATCTCTGAGTCCCTATTTCTATCACATTTACCCTCCTCATGTTTCTAAGATTCTGATACCAGCAAAAATTCTCCACATTCTCCTAAAAGCAAAATTCTATAGGGCCCAAGAGAGGTAAAGTCAAAATAATGCTGGCTCACCCTTTCTAATTCCAATTAAAGTGTCGCTTCTAAAACCCTTAAAATAATCTATGATGTTATTTTTGCTCGTTTAGGTCTAGATATGCAATTGCAAGACTCAAAGTCTATTTACTCCCTGATTAGAATTGACCTTTTAAGTGCAACTTTAAAGAGCAACAATCAGATCTTGAGCTTTGGAGTTGGACTTTAATTCAAATTTCCAGAAGTTATTTCTTCCTATGTAAAATGAAGAGCTAACACAAAGAACCTGGCATTTCCCACACCAGTAAGGTGAGCAGTGAAGGCTATGACCTTGTGCTCTGGGTTAAATCAAATTTTTCCAAATCACATGTCTCCACTTATTCTTTAAAGTAGAAAATTTCTTGAAAATAGCCTGACATAAACAGCATTATTAGAGATCATATCCAAAAGAAAATGTTTCAGCTGTGAGAACCACCTTACGCAACTTGCTTTATTTGTTCCTAACCATATAATAATAATCCTAAGAACAAATTCATAATAATTAATCATTCCAAGAACCAATGAAGATTTCATTGTTTCGGTAAAAGGGAAAATCAAGATTTGCTTTAATCTCTGTAATATGACGAATTTGTTCACAGAGTGAGTCCTAACATTTTTGTTTTATATGTTTAAAGAGAATCCCCTCTTTTTTTCCCCTCGCCTATTTTTAATGTCCCAAACTATGTTACAGTCCTGGTAGCCTCCTTCAGGAAAGCTGTCTGTACCATCTGAGTCTCTCAAGTGAAAGCTAAGGAGGGAAACTCCCATCAGCTTCTATGACTTCTCTTCCCATGATTTTGGTATGCCTGTTGTTCCAGAAAGAAATCAAGTGAACTCATGCCCAGAACAAGGAAGGGAAGACAGTCTTTCTTTCCCATGATAGCTCCCTTCCACAGATATTTTTTGCACAAATATTTATTACACAATAACTACTTATTTATTTCACAAACATTTTGTGTCTGGCATTGGGCTAGTCACTGGGCTCCTTTTGAAAAGTGGAATAGTCCCTCTCCTAAAAAGCTGGTAGAAATTGGTAAACAATGTTTTTCCTTAGCAGGAGTGATATAACTTATCCAGTTTTACCACAGAGCACTAGAAGGGAGAAATGTTTTCAGATGAAAACTGCTTTCTTGTTACAAATTAAGATTCAAAGAGAAAAATAAAAGGCAAGACTAAACTTTTAAACTGAATTCAACTAGTAAAATACATATCGAATAACTATGCACTAGGCAATATAGTAAGCACCACACATATTATCTTGTTTAATAGTCAGCTCACCTCTATTACCATCACATATACAGATGAGTAAACTGAGACCAGCAAAGGTAACTTGACCACTGTCACACTGCTGTTGAATGGCAGACCTGGAATTTGAACTCAGGTTTGTCTCATTCAAAAAGTCGATTTCTTTCCCCTGCACTGTAATTATTGCTTGCAAATCTACCACCCTTCCCGGACTGTGGGGCTATCACAGTGCTTAGCACAGGTAGTCACTAAAGAAATAATTTAAGTGTGAAGTAATAAGTATGATAGGTGTTGCAAGAACCAAAGAAAGCAGAGGAAGAGGTCAACAAGTAAAAGGGGACAGGGGGAGTATTGTAGGCGTTGGGTAGTCAGGAAAGGTTTTAAAAAGGGGTTTTCTCTTAAATTAAATCCTTCATGAATAATCTTATATCATTAGACCAGAAAAAGAGAAAATATTTCAAGGAAAATTAAGAGCATGTCCAAAATAGGCAGAAAGGCAAAGTATCTTTGTGGAAGATGCCCCAGAAGTAGGGACATCTGAAATAATTATAGAATGGTGGAAAATGGATGCAGAAGTATCCAGAAATCCTTCAGTTATCCAAAAATCTTGAAAACACTGCTAAAGAATCTGAAATTTACCCCACAACACAGGAGCTCCAGGCCACCAGAATAGATGCCAGTTATAAACAGCCAATTTTACCTAACTAGTGCAAACCAGCCAAATATCAACCCTGCCTCTAGGAGATGGGAGCAGACACTGAAGTCGTTACTACAGGCAAACGTTCTGGATTTCAGAAAGGTGATCCTGGATACAGCATGAAGGCTGAAAGGAAAAGGGCAAAAGCAGAGACTAGGAAGAAATTCTGGTAAAGGGTCTTAACCAGTTAAGCAGGTTGGGGAGTGATTTTAAAGGAAGCCAAGTTATCAAAATATAATCAACATTTCAAATGATTCTATCGCTGTAACAAATAAGTATATAAATTACACAGCAACCATTATACAATAAGAATAATCCAGAACTGTGACTCCTAGATTGCCCACATACATACACATGAATGTTATTTCAGCAAAATAACAAGAACAATCACTATCATTTAGCTAACTAAGCACCTTGTTTTGTTCAAGTCATATAACATCAAACACTTATTTCACATACAAGCATTTTTAGAAAGGTCCTGCCTAGTAGAAAATATGGCTCTGTAAACTCTACATCACAATGGCCTCCTTTAATCTTTTACGGAAAATAAGAGCAGACTTTGTACAACAAAAGGAAGTAGTAATGATGTGTTTCCAGTAAGCCTTCTGAGCCCTTCTTTGTGATTATCTTATAGCAAATGTGCCAGATGTCCTCTGGCCCACACTACTTTTAGTTAGATGGGTCGTCTACTCCCATGGATCATTTACAAGCCTGCAAATGAAGGAGCACAAGTACAACACAAAAAGCCAAATAAACACAAATCTTGTCATATAAAGATGGATAAATGGAATTTAAAAGTCTAGTATAAGATACAAGATATTAGAAGTTACTCTACTTATGGTATTTATCCGGGGGTTTAAAGAATTTGATATAGCCTCCATTTCCACATGAAAAAAGAGGATATAAAGAATTAGAGAGAGCCCCAAAAGGGCAAAAAGTAACTTAAAAAGTTATAAAACTAGAGCGGAAGAGAGTAAGGAACAAGGAAACAAACTAATGCAATACAATGCTAGGTCCATTAAGATGGTGAATATGTCTGGAAGTATTTAGAAACTCTATTTATCTTTGAAAAGCAATGCTTATGTATAAGATATATAATGTACAAACAGCAAGTCAACATGTAATTATAATGCATGTTCTACTTATTAAGAGTTTGAGAAACTTAAAAAATAATTTAAATCATGCCACTCTTTTCAAGGAAAGAGATCCACTTAAAAATTTTAAACCTTCCTCCAACTAATCCTAAAACTGAAGTTGATCATACAAGAAAATATTGCACCTAAGTTTCTTAAGCGTTAGACCAAAGGGGTCGATTTTACTTGACAAACTAATAAAACAGACTTCACCATCTGTGTATAAGCCTAAGGAAAAAAGTATAAATGGATATAAAACTATATGTGACTTCCTGAAATTACAGAATTTCACTTTAAAAGTCCTTGAAAATTTCTTTGAAGAGTGGTAATGATCTAAGAACTATAAATCAAATTCAGGTCATTTCACATATTCTCAAGCTTCTGACATACCTGTATTAATCTTCAGTCTACCCAGAATTATAGAAACAGTAGTCCTAGCTAAACTTCAGCTCACAGACTGGTTGCACTTCTAACTCTAATTAAAAGTTACAATGGCTAAACAGCCCATGTATAAGAACACTATACACTTGAACTCAGAAATAGGTCAATGAGAATAAATTCAGATTAACTACTGAATTTCATTAGGAAGTTTGTAGAAAGAAAACTGTTCTCTCTTTCAAAATGGCCTTTAAGGAGCGCCTGGGTGGCTCAGTTAGTTGGGTGGCCGACTTTGGCCCTGGTCATGATCTCAAGGTCCATGAGTCTGCGAGCTCAAGCCCCACATCAGGCTCTGTGCTGACAGCTTGGTGCCTAGAGCCTGCTTTGAGTTCTGTGTCTCCCTCTCTCTCTCTGTACCTCCCCCACTTGCACTCTGTCTGTCTGTCTCTCTCAAAAATAAATAAACATTAAAAAAAAATTTTTAATGGCCTTTAAAAGGTACGTCTAGGGGCGCCTGGGTGGCGCAGTCGGTTAAGCGTCCGACTTCAGCCAGGTCACGATCTCGCGGTCCGTGAGTTCGAGCCCTGCGTCGGGCTCTGGGCTGATGGCTCAGAGCCTGGAGCCTGTTTCCGATTCTGTGTCTCCCTCTCTCTCTGCCCCTCCCCGTTCATGCTCTGTCTCTCTCTGTCCCAAAAATAAATAAACGTTGAAAAAAAAAAAAATTTAAAAGGTACGTCTAAATCCTTAAATGTGTGGCATTTGATTAGCGGATTTAATGAAAAAAATTATATTTGCAAATTTATATTCATTTGCTCTTAAGATATAATAAAGGAGAAGAAGTTTACAGGAATCCTTACCTGCAATCCAATCATAGTAATTATCAGAGAACAATGCCAGAATAGATTAAATCATGAAAGAAAAAAAAGAAAAACCAGTCATTTTCCATACTGCTTACTGTACCCGTAATTGAGATATTTTATACGTATGTACATAGTTTAAGTTTTCCATATCTGCAAGATTACACTGGCAAATTTAAAATGCTTATCTATGTACACAGGGAGTACTCAATGTCTGCTAAGTTGAGTTTTGGGAAAAATTAAGTATATTATATTTTATAATCACATGTTTAGAAACAAGGGGAACTAGGGAGTTATTCAACAAAAAATAATAGAAACTAAGCAACATAGAAAATACATATCTAATGTTAAGGGAACAAAAAGATAATAGACTATCCATGACCTATGATGACACCTATCAACATGAATGCGTATGTGCAGTAGCCAGCATTCAAGATGGTCCCCAATCGTCCACCCCTCTTGGTTTTCATACCCTTGTAAAGTCCTTTCCTATAATAAATAGTGCTCACCTGAGAATAATACTGCACAAATGATGGTGTAGGATTTCTAAGACTAAGTCACAAGGATTCTGCTTTACTCTCTCTTCAATCATTCTCTCTGGGAGAAGCGAGGTGCCATGTCATGAAGACCCTCATGCAGCCCTATGGAGAATTCCATGTAGCAGGGGATTTAAGGGCACCCTGTCAAGAGCCAGCATCAACTTGCCACCCATGTGAGTGAGCCATCTCGGAAGTGGAGTCTCCAGCCCAGTGCCAAGCCTTCAGATGGCTATAGCCCTGGCTGACATCTTGACTGTAACCTCATGACAGACCCCGAGTGAGAACTGTCCAGCTAAGCCTCTCCCACATTCCTGACCCTTAGAAACGGAGTAAGATAATGTTTGCTGCTGTTTTAAGCCACTCAATTTTAGGATGATTTGTTACAATAGAGAACTAACAGAATATATATTTCAAAAGGCCATGTAATAATAACAGTATTAGAGTATGACTACAGAAGAGGACCAGAGGTTATTTCTTCTTCTACTTACCAAACTTTCTATAAGGTTATTTATTCACTTTCAAGTTCAAATTTTTTCAAAAGCATACTCGATGCTTCTATCTCTAGTTGCTCCCACCGCTTTCATTAGAAAAGTTCTACCCGAGTCATTCATTCATTCATTCATTCAGCAAATGCCTGCAAGGACCAGAAATTGAAACAGTCACAGTCCCTGACCTCAGGGAGCTTACATTCTAGTGGGAAAGACAGGCCTCACTCAAGATGTGTGCCAGAGCAGTCTGGGATTACAAATTGTGATATATAGTCCACTTTGCTTTAACATGCATGTGTTTCTGGAAGGCAAATTAATTCATAAGTGATTAGTAAATGAAAATATGATGTCAGGATAACACAAATATTTTGTTGATTCACAGGGGTTTTTCCTACACAAGAGGAGCCATGACATCCAGTGAATCGCAACCTTTAACAAGAAAAGAAAAAGCCCTCAGCACGCTATAGCAGCAGCAGGAGCCCTCTCATTTGTATTTAATGAAACTTAAAAGCAAGCCCTCCACCAGGAGCTCCCCCCACCAGCTCTGTGCAGCTTTCAGCTTATGCCAGCTTAGCTGACTCTTGTACCGGCCTCACCACAGCCCCACTGGCTTAGAGCTTCATTTCTTCTGCGTTATCTTAGCACCTGCCGCCTCTGCTCTAATTAAAATATTGCTGGCATTTCACTCTACTTTTTTGTGTGTATTTTTAAGATCTACCATGAGAGCTTCCAGCTATATTGAGCTGGTATCAATTTTTTGTTCCCTCCCTGCTCTGGTTACAAAGCTGCCTAAGTGTTGAGTGGTTGGCCCCAACTCTGTTTTCTCCATAAGCTGTCTTATTTTTTGCACGCAAAATGAGGTTTTTTAGGAATATACATATCATGGCATAGAAGGAATGCCTGCACTATTAAGGAAAATTTTACAGTTCTAGGAGACAGTGTAACAGAGGGCCTTGAACAATCTGGGCATGGCATCTACAAAGGTCTAAAGCCCAGAGACAGGTGGACACGAAGAGGCTTACAGACCCTTTCTCTTTCCCTGCCCCAAATACTTTGCCAGACCCCGGAAGCTATATTCACTTCAGAAGGCTTAAGCACTCCTTTGTCTGACCAGACTGTGGTGAGACGGTTGGGGGGAGTTGGGCCTAAAAGCGCTCCTCTTCCTGGGCTGAACCTTAGAGTCGATTGGGAAGCTTTTCACAAATACAGATATTCAGGCCCATCCTGATTTAATCGATCAGTGAGAGTCCTCAGTCCCGCTAGGTTTTAAAAGTTCCCCAGGTGAATTCAATGCGAAGCCAGGGCTAAGAACCACTAAACCAGCAATAATCAAAGGATTGGAGAATAGGTCTTAAGAAGAACTTAAAAAAACAAAAACCTGATATAATTTATGCATTTAAAAACTCTGCAATTGTAATTAGTCAGTAAGACTAGCAAGGTACTGTATGTTTTTAACCATACTAGTTTTCCCCAATACAATGTATACAGATTTATCTGACAGCACAGGCAGGATGGGGAATAAGCAGAGCTGGAGCGTGAAGTCCAAGACCAAGGAGCGCTGATCTCCATCTCTGGGAGAGGCAGCGCATAGGGCCGGAACATAAGGGCTAGGAGCCTCAACTCCACTGGGGCGACAAAGTGGGGAGAAACGGGGGTAGGGGGAGGCTCGGAGGAATTTCCAGGGGGATTTAGGTCAACTATTCAAAAGGAGTTCCTGATAGAGCATGCTACAATAGTAACACATACTATTTACAAACATGGCCATGTTTGGAATGTCAAAATAAAGGATAAAAAAAATGCACAGAGTGGTTTAAATCCAGTCCTATTTTATGGAGGTAGAAAAGCAAGTTGCAACAAGTTCTCACACCTGGTGATCAGTCACAGGAAGGGATATTATGAAAATACAGATCCCTGAGTCCAATGTCACAGGTGTGGACTGGAATCTCCAGAGGCAGGAAATGATATATACCCAGCAAATACCAATAGTTGCTGCCATCTAGTCAGCATTTCCAGGGTGTCAGGCAGTCTCTTAAGCACTTTGTATGTTTTCTTCGATTTCCTGCAACGACCCTAATGGGTAACTGGGGCAGAGAAGTTAAATAACTTGTCCATGGCAAAGGGTGGATCCAGGGTCAAAGCCTACAGACCTACATATAGTCTGTGCTCCTACCCACAACATTCTGCAACCCCCTAGAACACTTAGCCCACCCCCAACACACCAAGTGATTTTGAAGCTGCCAGGATTTGAGAAGCACTACACCATAATCTCTCAAAGTCTTTTTTTAGCCGTATCATGCTACAAAATCAGGCTCAAAATCAACAGTATCTTTCATTGTTGGGCTCTAAATCAAGTAGCATTATCTCCTTTATTATGAAGAATTTGCAATATGCTAAATGTACAGAAATAGTTTTCCCGTAGAAGATGGGCTTATGTCTAAGACTTCTGCCTTTGACAAAAATAGAAATTTTATATAACAGTTTCTTCTTGAACACACTTAGCAATTTGCTGTCTTATCAATTCTTCCCTGATAATATCTCTGCCTTTTCTTTTTCTATTCCTACTGCCATCATCCTAATCCGGACCCATATCGTTAAGACTTCCAGATTATTGCCATATCATCTGGTTAACCTGGCCCCAATCTCTATTCAGCCAGATCCAAACAAATTCATCCTGTATACTGCCTTCCAGGCTAATTTCTTAAAATTTTCTTTCCTTTCTTGCCCATCACCCATTCGCTTAGGAGTCCTCTAATGATTACACACTACCTATAGGATAAAACCCCACCCTTTAGCTTGGCATTCTGGTCTGCAACCAACTGCCCCTTAACCAACTCGAACTTCTTTTTAAAAAAATTAAACCACAATGCCTTATTTTAAAAGCCCAAATTCCTTCATCAAAACAAGAATTAAATAGATCTGAAAACCACATTTAGGATGAGAAAAATACTTAAATTGTGGGCTAATTCTTTAAATCCCTTTAGTGAGATTCAAACTATCTTACCGTTAAATGTTCAAACTTGGTACAGCCTCAGATGAGCTGCTTGCTAATACGTAAACGTTTTGCAGAGCACGTCGAAGGATGTGAACTTGGCTGAGTTCTTGCACCAGATCTTTCAGGTAATCTCAAAGTTAGAGTTAATTGAGTTTCAGAGTGTACAATTACACCAAAACTGCCCCAAGGCCACAGGGAGGGGTCGGCCTGTTCTTAAAGCATGAATCTTTTATATAATCCACAAAACCAGTTCACAAATCTTGAATAAGATTATTTTTACTTTAAAACATACAGTACCTTGCCAGGAAGAAAATGCATACATACTAAAATTACAAGCTAGGGCAATTTAACCATATATATTTTAGTCTTGATACATCTACTTCTTCATCTACTATAAGTTTAAAAAGAAACAAGTTGTTACTACGAAGGAGAACTGAGAAGGATCAAGTGTCTATGCGCTAATATCCATTTTCAGGTGAAGCTAATTTATTAGTCAGTTCCGAGGCTTCTCTGGAGCGCTTGTAAGAGGTCTCTGGTTACCCCAGAAGGGCTGAATGAAAGATGAAGGCAAAAAACACAACCCTCCATAAGGTGATAATCACTCTGGAGAGCGGAAACGGGGCAGGCAGATAGATGAACATTTGAGAGAGTCAGAGAAACACAGGGCTGTTATTAGAGACCACGTTCTCTTCCTTTCCCCTTACTCAGTAGAGCTCAGCTACTGCTTTCTTAGTGCTTACATGAGGTCCAAGTAATTCGTTCTGATATTTAATCCAAGGAATTCTCTATGTAATCTCTTTTAAAAGATTCAAAAAATATGCAAATAATTAATGAAGGAAAGAAATCCAGAAGAAAACCTCTCCATAGTCCAGTCTTTTGTAACAGACTCACAGAACAACTCCAGACCTGGAAGTACACGGGAGGGGAGAGAAAGCCTCTGGCAAAAAGCAGCATCCAGAAAGGAACTGAGAAGTCCAAGGGATTGAAGATTTTACCCAGTGCTTATTGTATCACCAACAAAGACACGAACTGCCTTGGAAGAGCTCTCCAATAACTAGATCAGAAAAAAAGAAGAGTTACCAGGGAAATGCACCGATGCCTAGACACATCTTTTGTAATCGATGTTACCTCATTCGTAAAAATTATAAACAGTTCAGAGTCTAAATTATAAGAAAAATTTCTTAAAGTTGCTACATAAGCAGTTACATTGGTTTTTAATATTGCTCATAACTACAGAATCCTATTCCTCACTGTTTGGGGCTACCTTTGCCAGCGGGGCCACTGATGACTAATTTTTAAGGCCTCGCTGTTTATTTTCCTTTTCTCAAACAACCTGTTACAACCCCCCCTAGAAGAAGGCAATGTCTGCCTTCATTTGCTATTTCATTTTGCACAAAACAATCATGTTTTACCACGCCAGGGTCTGGCACTTGACATGATTCATTTCACTTTAATAGGAAAAACGCTGAGAAGCCAAAAGCAAGCTGACGTCAGGCACAACTTTTCAGAGCACAAAATCCAGTCTCTGCTGGGACCAGTCCGCATCTCCTCCACACCACCTTTAGCTATCACCTCATCTTAACACCATCCAATAACTGGAATTCAAATGGCTCACTGATAAAGGCTACGTTTTATTCTTCTGCTTACGAATTCAGGAAAGCATGGAATGTAGTTTAGAAAGTTTTCCACCAGAAAAGTTAAAGTTTAAAAGCTCTGGTATATAAAATGCTTACTAGTTAGTCACATGGAAAACTTCTGATGTTAGATAACCAAGGGTTTGCAGTACATCAAAGCAAAAAGAATCTACAAAAATGCAATCCTGCCACCTTGTGGTACCCATTCAAAATCACTTCACCACTTCGTACTTGAAAACAAATTTTGATTTCTTTTTAATGTGCTTATTTCAAAAAACGTTAATCAAAATAACATAACAATTATTTTAAAATCTTAAATATTGATTTAATGTTCCCTGAAATATATTGAAATCTATTAAATTGTCAATGTTTGACTTAAAGAAATTGTTTCTAAGGTCAAAACTAAATTCTCTCTTCAAGTATGTATAAGAAGTAGAAATGCAATCGTGAACACTTAGAATTCTCAGCAAATATTTTGTAGCCATTATGGATCATGCTTTTCTTTTTTGGTAGTTAAAAAACCATCATGTTATATAGATGGAACTGCAAAATTTTTACCGCCACGGACACAGCATTGTTTGATCAACTTTAAACTATGAAGTCAGAATATATGTAGTAAATTTCTCCAGTACCTTTACTACATATATAATTCTTACATTGTTCAGACTCCTCAATGAGTGCAAATAAAGAATTAAGTTTCTTAACATCATGTTGACATAAATAAGGTTAGTTTTAAAATAGTGGATAAAAATGTGGGACCACTGACATTTTCACAGCACCATCTAAAATAATTCATTCCTTTCAGAAAACTATTAAGTGAAAACTAGTCTCTTTTGACATATAAAGGGTTGGAAGTTTATTCTGTGAAAATCTGAACAAAATTACAGAAAAACATGACAGGAATATTAGGTTGAATCAGATGAAATTCTATTTATGTAGCTCAAAAACTGTTGACTGTTGCTTATTGTAATAACTAACATTTCACTGACAGCTTCCTGTAAATGTGTGCTATGTACTTTACCTGATCTATCCTATTTAACAATCCTCATGTTAACCTTGTGAAGGAAGTAGTATTATTATCCCCAGCTTACCAATAAGGTAAGAGGCTTAGAGGACATATAACCTGCCATGAGTGGCAGGGCCTGCCTGCTTCAGTGCCCCACCACCATATCCAACAGAATAGACATTTATATAGATAAAAATAGAATATCTGCTAAAATGTTTCTGAAAAGATAATCAGATCTTTTGGCTAATTTTTTTTCTGTTAACGATGACTCTAGACAGCATTTATACCGTTGAAACTTTCAGGGAAGAGCCAAGGGCAACTACTGCCATTTTTGTGATCTGCATACAGCATCATTTGAATTCACTTCTTTGACAGATGCCGGTCATCTCTTTTATCTCACAACCTCCTCTTTTTTCATATAAAGCAGGATTTTTTTTGCCGTGCATGCTGGTATTAACCTCTCAGATACTCATAACCACTGGCATATCTGATTTTTCTCTTCTCATCCATTCAAAAAATACCTGGTTTCATTCTTACCTGACAAAAAACATAAAGTCATAATCTATACCCTCAAAAAATCTGTATTTTAGTAAGAGAGACACAAAGAGATGGTCTACTGCTAAGTATTTCAAGATAAGTATGTAGAAAGTATAATGGAATTTGGGAACAAAGGCAGCTAACTTTGTTTTGAGGTTATCTATTTTTGCCCCTTCCTTCCATGTTCAAAATCATTCTCCAAATAAGCTCCACATTTAACTAGGCAGCTTTGCTAAGTGTTTGTAGTATAAAGTCTTATAATACAAGAGCTGAAATTAGCATTAATAAAAGAAGTTAAAAAACAACAAGTTTTATCAAGGATAGTGAAACCATCAAATATTAAGCAAATAAATATTTCCACCATGTTTTATCTTTTCTGTCCACAAGTCCGAATAATCCACCAAATGGCTACAGGAGAAACAAAGATATCAGTATTACCTATAAATTCTGTAAGTAAACTCAGAAAGATAGAAGATTAAAGAAAATTCAAGAAACAAATATTTGCAAGTCCATTTGCTTTAAATTCCATTGTTTTGACAAAAGCACCCCCTTTTAAAGTTCTATCATAGCCCTTCCTTTACCCCTTTTCCCCTTTTAGCTTTCATGATAAAATAAACAGCTTTTCTTAATTTTCTCCCTACATGTCCCTAAAATTGGACATAAACTTCTTTAGAAAACCTTCTTGCTTCAGACCAAGTCTATGATCAGATTTTAAATTGCCAATAAAATATATCAGTTTATTAAAAAGATTTCCAGTTTAAAAAAAAAAAAAGATTTCTAGTTAAATCTTTAATCAGTATCTATTGCTTTTTTGATGAAAACTCTTTATGCTAATTCATCCAACAAGTATTTATTGAGCATACTTTACATGTACTAAACATATATAAAAAAGTATAAACTCAGGAGCTAAAAGACTGGGACCTATTCTCCTTAAGCAGCTACCTCTTGACTTCAATTTCTTCACTTGTAAAATAAGGATAAAAATACTTGCCTTACCTCCCTCACAAGTCATGCCAAGGATCAAAATGAGACAATACATGTAAGAGCACTTACAGAGTATTAAGTTACTTTTAAAGCCAATCATAAGGAAGGCAGTTAATATCACAAAAAAGGTAGGCAAATAAGATTACATAATGCTGTAACTGAGGTGAAATGTATCCTTTATAGCCAAAATAATTTCAACTAACCATTAATTTCAGTGGGATATTTATTTGTGAATCATAAGTTCTGTTTGGTTTCACAGAAGTGTCTTTTTAAAATCATCACAAGCCAGCTATAAAAACATTACATCTTAAACAATAACCTCCCACTGTCTATTTGTCGACAACTAAAATCTAAATTCTTTCAATGTTTTCTTTTTTAAAAAACACTCTTTCCAGGGCGCCTGGGTGGACCAGTCGGTTAAGCATCTGACTTTGGCTCAGGTCACGATCTCATGGTGTGTTATGTTAGTTCAAGCCCCACATTGGGCTTTGCACAGACAGTGCAGAGCCTGCTTGGATTCTCTCTCCCTCTCTCTCTGCCTCTCCCCTGCTTGTGTGCATTCTCTTTCTCTCTGAGTGAATAAATAAACTTTAAAAAATTAAAAAAAAACAACAACAATCTTTCCATCTGCATCTGTATTATTACAAAAACAAATATTATTTGACCATTAGTAATCAGATATTAAATGATCTCTTAGCCCACTTAGTGCTCTAAAGTAATGTGATGACTTTGTTAGAAAGTTTACAAACGTTTCAGGAACCCATTAATCAAAATAAATTAGAATTAATAAGTGAATCAATTTTTTACTAAAAATAATTAGATAAATTTGCCATCCCATGCAAGGGTTAATTTAGGAAAAAAGCTTATTTCTCCTTTAATATTCAAGAATTTTCATTTATGCTAAGCAGAAAACTTCCCATTTGCAATTTCAGCTCTAAAATCAATATCCTTTCTTCGAACTGTTAGTATTCATGAATCTACAGATTTAATCACAAGACTTAAAAGTTTATTTGTCCATTATCCTTTTGATTCACCTCTCTTTAAATAAAACTAACTATATAATCTATGTCTTTTGATGGTAAGCTAACTGCAAAATTCCTAGAAGTATTTTCTCTAATTTTAAGCCAGTTAACAGCTTATTTTGAAATTTAAATGGTTTTTAAAATGTAATTCTACATTAATTCTTAACTGAAAAAATTAATACCAACTACTCTCAAGTATCTTACATTTACGTAGAACTGTGCAAGTGGATGGGTACTTCCACCAGATTCAAGTCAGTTTATTTCAGCTACAGATACAGTAGATAAAAACAGTATACACATACGGGATATAGATATACTTATGAATATATACACATATGTGTGTGTATACATCTATATACACACTAAAACAGGAAGTTAGAACTTGCCAGCTCTAAAAAACACTCACAAAAATTCATTTCAAAAGAACCATTGCAATGGCAGCTTTACACATACATTTAAAGACCTCTATTTTGAAAACATTCTGAAGGATGGCTGGCATCATTTTCAAGCATAGATAAATGAAGTTAATATTGTCTGACAGAAAAACTCACTATAAAATTCTAAATCATCTACAATTTTAAGTCAACTCGTAATGGCTTCACTCGGAGAATGAAACAAATTAAAAAGTTGTTACCCAACTAAATTTTTAAAAGTCATAAACTAAAACAGAACTCTGTACAATTCGTCTCTGTTTGCACCTGAAGGCAAAAAATTCCTCCCTTCATAATCCCCAAATAATCTTCCAAGTGGCTTTTAAAAATAGCTTTTAAAATGTCTCAAGTGGGGGTGGGGACCCAAATGACTGAACTGAGCCTAATTTCACCCTCCAGGATGGGTACTGAGGAGCCAACCACCTTTCAAGGTAATACAGCCTGCGGAGGACCACAGGGGGGCAACTCCTTCCACAACTACTACTCACAGCAGGTCTAGCACTAGGCTACAGAGTGAGTTTCAAGATGGGCACACCATGGTGGCTCTCCAGGGGCCAACTGACACTCCTGTGGCCCCAGCACAGCAGGAAGGAGTCCCAAAGTTCCAGGGCCCCTCAAGGCAGTTTCTACTTAAAGGGGCGGTGGCCCCATTCATTTATAGTGATTCACTGCTTCAGAGAGAACAAAAATACTATGCATATAGTGATTTGCTAGGTTTCTGAGATTTAAAAGGACTTAGGAGATTTTCTTCAGGTTTTCTTAGCCTGTAACAAGTCAATAGCACATGGCCTCTATTGATCATTTCTCCTTGATCCAAAAAGGCAGAAGAATCTAGGAGGGGATTTTTCAGCTTTTGAAAATGTTTGTATGGGGAGAAAAAAAAAACAATAATGAGGATTCGGAACATTAAATAAATTTTTAAAAGGTAAATGGCAATAATAAAAGCAAAATGATATAAATTTCATGAAACAGAAAATGTATGCAAGTAAATGTGCCAGTTCGATCTTTTTAAAGACAGCTTAAACTTTAGAAAATAAAGGAAAATGTGTAATAGAAAAATATGATACAAAGGAGTCAACATCACACAGACATCTTTTCTAATCATGAGATTAAAATGAACAATAACAAATACAGTATATATCAAAACTTCAGGATGCAACTAAAGTAACACGTAAGGAAAATGTACAATCTTGAGCATTAGAATAAAGGCTAAAGAATAGTGAGATAAGGCTTTATCAAGAAAACTGTGGGTGGGGGGACCCCCAGCAAAGTAAGCCAAAATACAGGAAAAGAGATAATAAAAGTAACAGCAAAAGCTATTAAAACAGGAAACACACATGTAAGACCGAGGCCAAATATCGGCTCTGTGGAAAAGACTATAAAAATAAACCGTGAAACCTCCAGGATGGTAAAGAGGGAAGGCAGAGAGAAGCAATATTAGGAACGAAAAAGGCATATAACCATAATTTAAAAGATACAGATTAAAAGAACAAACTGTTAGAAAAATACAATCTACTGAAATAGTCTGATGAAGACCTATGAACTCTAATAGTCCTATATTGCCATGAAATAAAATTAGAGCAACAGTGAAAAGTCTTCTCACAAACAAGATCTGCAGAGTTGACAGCTTCACCTGCGAGCCCTACGCGTCATGCAGTGACCCAGTCCAGCTGCCCCTGCAGTGGCTACGAGCAGGATCCACAACACAATCCGCCCAAAGTGGCGCCGCCCAGTGACCACGACAGAACCTTAGCCGGTGGCCAGAAGAGAATTGTAACGATACCATGTGTTTGACACCAGATAGCTGCGGGAACCCATGTGAGATAGTCTTTTGAACTCCCCCAAAAATACTTAGGAGAGGGACAGTTACCCCACACTAGCAGGTGGAGGCCACTGCCACAGTCGGATTATGCAGTCGTTAAAACTAATATTCTAAACAAATAATGTTTAAGTCATAAGGGATATGTAGTTGCTAAAAAAAAATAAATAAATAAATTGAAATGTGATTGTTGACAGCATATGTATATCACGTATTTTTACTAAAAGTCTATTTAACATTGTGCTTTAACTATAGACAAACTGTAGAACTCATGTAAGTTATTTCCAAGAAAAAAATACATCAGAATTATGACAAGAGTAGTTCATTCTAAATCAGTCAAAAAATAAAAAATACTTGTGGTTTGCAGTACACTTAGAAAAATAAAATAGTTCTCTTCCTTTTGTTGATTATCATCTAATAAATGGTGCCAATATACAAAAACAGAAATAATGTGCTCTATTTTTAAAAAAATGGTGAGGATTATTCATAGACTGCATGATCTGACCCTTGGATTATCAAAAATAAATATCTTACACTTGAAGTCAATCTTTATTTTTAAAATCATAGTTAATTTTGAGTCAAATTTTATGATTTTATGATTTCTCTATATTTAGTAATTAGGATTTATGTTTAAATAATATATTTAACAGGAAGATATTACCACTGCAAAAAATAAGAATTTTTTTAAGTTTATTTATTTATTTTGAGAGAGAGAGTGGGGAAGAGGCAGAGAGAGAAGGAGAGAGAATCCCAAGCAGGCTCTGCACTGTCAGCACAGAGCCCAATGCAAGGTTCGATCTAACGATGTGGGAGATCATGACCTGACCCGAAATCAAGAGTTGGATGCTTAACAGACTGAGCCACCCAGGCGTCCCAGAATTATTTTTTTTTAATACACATTCTCCATATATAATAATGGCTCCTTTCTGTCTCTGTCAGCAATGCGCACCCTGCCATGTCCGTGCCTTTTCCAGTTAACGCCATCGATCATTCTTTGGATCTCAATGTAAGTTCCTTCTTTTTAAAAAATTTTCTTTTTAATGTTTATTTATTTTTGAGACAGAGAGAGACAGAGCATGAATGGGGGAGGGGCAGAGAGAGAGGGAGACACAGAATCTGAAGCAGGTTCCAGGTTCTGAGCCATCAGCCCAGAGCCTGACGCGGGGCTCGAACTCACAGACTGCGAGATCGTGACCTGAGATGAAGTCGGACGCTTAACTGACTGAGCCACCCAGGCGCCCCATATGTTCCTTCTTAAAGTGAGCCTTTCCTCAACGCTTAGACCCAGTGAGTTCTCCCTGTCAAACACTCTCATAGATCTAAAGACTCCTGCTTCATATAATTTAATTACCTGTGTGATTAAAGGTAAGACAGCCTGACTCCCTTATTCCACGTGTGCTTTTTTCTCACTGTCCTATCCCCAGGGCCTGACACACTGCCTGTAAGTCAGATGTGTTTAAAAGAGAGAAAGGAGGGGCACTTGGGTGGCTCAGTCGGTTAAGCGTCTGACTTTGGCTCAGGTCATTATCTCCCGGTTCATGAGTTTGAGCCCCACAGGCTCATGAGTTCAAGCCCCACATCACTCTCACTGCTATCAGCACCGAGCCAGCTTTGGATCCTCTGTCTCCCTTGCTCTCTGCCCCTCCCCCACTTACACTGTCTCTGTCTCTGTCTCTCTGAAAAATAAACATTAAAAAAAAAAAAAAATTAAAAGAGTAAAGAATAAACCATGGAGAAAACAGCAAGTATTTTCTTATTTTAAAGTAAAGTCCTATGTAAAAGGTAAAATAATTTCACCAGATTCCTTGTGAACAAAACTTTTTTGAACTACTTTGAATTGCTTAATGCTTAAATAGTTAAATCACAACATTCTTTTGGAGATGCCAGAAGATTCCAGAAGTTATAAGTTTGAAGATAGACTAAAATTTACTTTCATTTCAAATGTTTTCTGCACAAAAATATATAAACAATAATATTACCACTCTTGAACTACACACATTGTTCTAAGTAGTTTACATATATATTATCTCATGTAATCCCCACAATAATTTTACTTTATCACTTATTACCAGGAAAACCCATGCACAGAAAGACTAAGCAATATGCCCAAGTTCGAGGCATCAGTTAGTAACTCTTTGGGTCAGGCTGGGAATCTGGCAGCCTGGTGCCAGAATGTACATGCTCTATTGCCTCTACAAGAAACAAACAGGATTGCTCAAGTTTTGAAAAAAGTAATATAATGGGGTATTAATTTCTTCACATTTTTAACAACAATTCTTTATGTAATTAATATAAGGCAATGACGGTCAATGTATAACACATTCCAAAACATAAGCTAGCATCGAACCATTTATGGAAAACTCATGCTTAGTTTGTTTCCCACACTCCACCACGGTACCTAGTCCCTCCTGCTGTGCACACCACCCAGCAAGAGAGCCCAGTAGGCACACACGGACGCTAATAATCTTTATAAACAGCGCGAGGCAGGGACTCAGGCAGTGAACTACCAACAAGATCGATGAATATGTGCTATGTGTGTATACAGATTTTCAGTCAGGCCCTCCAACACCAAAGATTAAAGCCCCAAAACTATAGTGACCAAACAATATGGTACTGGCACAAAAACAGTCACAAAGATCAATGAGATGGAATAGAAAACCCAGAAATGAACCCACAAGTGTATAGTCAATTAATCTTCGACAAAGCAGGAAAGAATATCCATTGGGGAAAAGTCTTTTCAGCAAATGGTGCTGGGAAACTTGGACAGCAACATGCAAAAGAATGAAACTGGACTGCTTTTTTACACCGAACACAAAAATAAATTCAAAATGGACTAAAGACCTAAATGTGAAACCCAAAACCATAAAAATCCTAGAAGAGATCATAGGCAATAACCTCTTTCTGGATACATCTCCTGAGGCAAGGGAAACCAAAGCAAAAATAAAATAAACCATTGGGACTTCATCAAAATAAAAAGCTTCTGCACATAAAAGGAAATAATCAACAAAACTAAAAGGCAACCTAAGGAATGGGAGAAGAAATTTGCAAATGACGTATCTGATAGAGGGTTACTATCCAAAATATATAAAGAACTTATAAAACTCAACACCCCAAAAATGAATAATCCAATTAAAAAATAAGCAGAGGACATGAAAAGACATTTTTCCAAAGAAGACATACAGATGGCCAACAGACACATGAAAAGATGCTCAGCATCACTCATCATCAGGGAAACACAAATCAAAACCACAAGGAGATACCACCTCACACCTGTCAGAATGGCTAAAATCAACAATACATGAAACAACAGGTGTTGGCAAAGATGTGGAGAAAGGGGAGTCCTCTTGCACTGTTGGTGGGAACTCAAACTGGGGCAGCCACTCAGGAAAACAGTATGGAGTGTCCTCAGAAGCTTAAAATTAGAACTACCCCCTAGGACGCCTGGGTGGCTCAGTCAGTAAGGCGTCTGATTCTTGATCTCAGCTCAGGTCATAATCTTGCAATTTGTGAGATCGAGCCCTGTTTTGGGTTCTGCGCTGACAGCACAGACCCTACTTGGGATTCTCTCTCTTTCTCTCTCCCAAAATAAATAAGTAAACTTTAAAAACAAAAATAGAACTACCCTATGATCCAGCAATTGCACTACGAGGTATTTACCCAAAGGATACAAAAATACTAATTCAATGGGATACATGCACCTCAATGTTTATAGCAGCACTTTCTACAGTAGCCAAATTATGAAAATAGCCCATGTGTTCATTGATGAATGGATAAAGATGTGGTATGTATGTATGTACGTATACACACACACACACACACACACACACACACACACACTGGAATATTACTCGGCCATTAAAAAAAAATGGAATCTTGGGGCACCTGGGTGGCTCAGTTGGTTGAGCGTCTGACTTCGGCTCAGGTCATGATCTCACAGGTAATGAGTTCAAGACTCACAGTGGGTCTGTCTGTGCTGACAGCTCAGAGCCTGGAGCCTACTTTGGATTCTGTGTCTCCCTCTCTCTCTGCCCCTCCCCCACTCATGCTCTGTCTCTGTCTCAAAAATAAACATTTAAAAAATATATATAATCTTGATATTTGCAACAACATGGATGGAGCTAGAGTGTATTATGCTAAGTGAAGCAAGTCAGTCAGAGAAAGACAAATACATATAGTATTTCATATAAATTTCATCATTTGTGGAATTTAAGAACAAAACAAGCATAGGGAAAAAGAGAGACAGAGACAGAGAGAGAGAGGGAGAGAGAGGGAGGCAAACCAAGAAACAGACCCTTAACTACAGAGAACTGATGGTTAACCAGAGGGAAGGTGGGTGGGAGGATGAGTGAAATAGGTGATGGGGATTAAGGAGTGCACTTGTCATGATAAGCACTGGGTGTATACATTATAATTATAAAATGTAAGTGTTAAATTACTATTTTGTACCCTGAAACTAATATAACACTGTATGTTAACTACTGAATTTAAAATAAAAGCTTTAAAAAAAAGAAATTAAGCCTTCTCGCTCTGCCATACATGGCTCCATAAGCAGTGCAATGGAACACCAGTAGACGAACCATAAATGAATGGAAAATACACCTAGGTATCTAGAATCAGCAACCCTAACCTTCAGTACATAGTCTAGTAACTCAAAGACTAGTTGAACAGTTTAAAAAAACGTTCATAAAGCCCCCTATGCCAAAGAAATATACTGTTTCTTAGGTCTTGCTAGAGAATTACTGACTCTTATCTATCATACAATTCCTAAAACATGATTCAGAGATTAAAAGTAACTAAATTAAAAGAGCAAGATGTTACCAGCCGAACGCAGTCTCATGAAGAGATAGTTTCAGCCTAATAAGAAAAATTAGATAGTAGCCATCATATGAGATAATTCCTCATCCCAATGCTGACCCTGAGTCATCAAGCCAGAATCATCTCAGAAGGTAAAAATAAGGTTAGAAGGTTACAGCAATTAGTTACCTAAAAATTTAAGTTTTGATTACCTTAATATTTCTCTTGATACTAAAACCATTGGAAAGCCCACCTACCTAAGTTGTTACCATTTAGAATTTGGGACGCACTGTCCTCTCTCTTGTTATTTATTTAGGACTGAAATGGACTAAGTCTATACCTCTAGACTGGTCCTGAAAATACTACTATGTAATGAGAACAATTTATTTCAATAACGACAACAAATGGAAGGCACAGTTATATACATTTAACAAAAATGTAACTAGCAAACCACCATTTGAGAGCATGGGATGAACAAAAATAATACTGAGAAATATTAAATTAAAAAAACTGGATCCATAATAGGACTAACAGAAAGGAAATTTGGACTTCATTTTTAAAAATGAAGGATTAGAGTGTAGGAGTTCCAAAATGTATTGATGGCAGATAAAAAAAAAAAAAAAAAAACTTTCTTTTGAGAAACTTAAGAATAAGATCTTATAATATTTCACTTTAAAATAACATTAATTTAACATTCACCAATATAGAATTTTTTTTAAAGGAAGGTGAGAAGACCTATTGTTTTTGAGTGCTTGACTTTTTTGAGACAATAAAATGACTAGTTGGGCATTTACTACCATACAAAAATTATGGTAGATAGTTGGAACATAAAAATTTTAGTGAAAGAAACAGACACTAATCAAATAATTATGATACAATGAATCACATTCCATCATAGATGAAAGAAATTAAGGCAGTAGTAATCCCAAGGCAGTTAAGGGAGAAGCAGGGGCACCTGGGTGGCTCAGTTGGTTGAGCATCTGACTCTTGGTTTCCTCTCAGGTCATGATCTCGTGGGTCACAGGATCAAGCCCCACATCCGGCTCTGAGCTGACAGTGCAGAGTCTACGTGGGATTCTCTCTCTTCCTCTCTCTCTGCCCCTCCCCTGCTCACGCTCTCTCTCAAAATATATAAACATTAAAAAAATAAGGGAACAGCAGAGTTGAGGATGATGTGGGGGTTTGGGCTTATGATACAGAGTACAATCTTGTTACTGCTAACCATGGCAGAATATTGTTTGAAAGGAGTGATAAATGAGGAGCCCAGTTTGGGTGCTACATACAAGTAAACACGCTCACAGGAAAATTGAGGGCAATCACGGTCAGCTCCAGAATTTCTATAAAGGGGTAGTTCAGGGGCAAAAAGGATTAGGAGACACTTCTTGAGGTTGAGTTTCCATACCAAATATACTACTTTTATCTAAGTTTTTTTTTAATGTTTATTTACTTTTGAGACAGAGAGAGACAGAGCACAAGCAGGGGAGGGACAGAGAAAGGGAGACACAGAATCTGAAACAGGCTCCAGGCTCTGAGCTGTCAGCAGAGCCCGACGCGGGGCTCAAACCCACAAAACGCGAGATCATGACCTGAGCTGAAGTCGGACGCTCAACCGACTGAGCCACCCAAACGCCCCAGATTTTGTTTTGTTTTTGCACAGATTGTATGTTTGCTTAGGGAAGCTTTAATGTGTTAACAGGTGATGGAGATTATGAGGGGCTAAAGCCCATGCCCTCTTCCCCTGGCACTATAAGTCTCTGAATTCAGGTGCCATAGAGAAAACTCAGATGGAGGCACCAACCATCAGCATATGGGTGAGGTCCCTGGCATGCAGAGAAAACCTATAGAGTAAAAAGGAGGAAAGGCAAATGATAGACTCTAAAGAAACACCAACATTTCAGAGGGCTGGGAAGAAACCAACAAACAAACAGTAAATGAGACCAAAAAGGAGACGGTCCAGAGAGAGGAGACCAGGAGTAAATGGCACACTGAAGCCACGGGAAGAGGATGCGGGAAGTAACAGGCAACAGTGCCGAAGACAGAGGCCAAATGACTGAGGACTTGGGTAGGGCTGGCAGCTTATGCAAGAGTCAAAAATTAAACAGAACAGGACATGCTATATCCTGATGAAGCGAAGTCCCAGGGCACACAGGAAGGAATTAGTTATTTATAATGATACACAGAAATTTATATTAGGATGTGATAAGAACACTAGTTTTAGTTAGCATCATAACTGTGATGGAGACTTTTCATTCGTTCATTCACACATTTGCCAGCACCCCCCAAGCTCAGGAACAACATTTTATCATTTACCACCACACACCCCTCATCCGTACCTTGCAGGCTGAATACACACCCAGCCTGGTTTCACTGAGCTGGTAGATAACATGTAATCAATAAATATTTCTAATGATCCATGAGTGGATTTTATCTTGTGTCCTCCTAAAATGCCGAAGGGGCCACAACTACCATAATAATTATAAGGGCAACAACAACAACAACGATAATAAAGTTGGTAGGGGACTAGTAAGCCAGATCCAGTATAAAAAGTATTCCTTCTTTGAACTCCTAAAAAAAAAAAAAAATTTCTGTATAATTTAACAATAGCATACAAATATTATTGCATTAGTCAAATTAATTCAAAAAACTTCACATTATGGCCCATTCTCAGTTATACCCCTTGAGGATGTCACAATTTCCTTGCATCCTTCTCAACTTTTTCAATTATAAAGAGTGTTTAATATTTAATTTTAGCATGAGTAACAAAATTATAGAAATATGCACATGTTCATAAACTTGTAATAAGTTGTTACTGAAAGAGAATCAACGTTTATGTTCTGTGAGTCTACCAAATGTCAAGAACGACAGCTTTACATACACATTCTATCATTTAAGTCCTCAAAACAACCCATTTTTCAGATGAGGAAACTGAGCTTTTGGTTAAATAACTGCTGTAAGTTACACGGCTAGTAGCTGGCAGATTCAGGACCCAAAAGGCCTGTTCCTTCCACTTTACCATACTATCCTCTACTCTAAATGATGTGCAGAAACAGTAAACACTTTGAACATTCATATTCTTAAGTTACATATTTTATTCATATGTCATAGGTTTCAAATAAAGGGATGAGTTACCAAAATTAAAATATATTTATTGAAACATTATATTTACTTCGAATACACAAGCAATAACAAAAGTAGTAACAATGACAATAATAATAGTGCCAGAAGCTATGCTGAAATGCTTTAGAAGGAGTATTCTGTTTATGCCTCACATAATCCCACAAGGTAGGTACTACTACTGATTCCCACCTACAAATGAGAAAACTGAGGCTCAGAGAAGTTAGGGTTAAACAGTCCCAAGATCACAAGTGGAACAAGTGATAAAGCCAACATTTAAACTCAGGGAGTCTAACTTTGAAGCTCATACACTTAAGGAGTACATTATATCAACCTATTTTTGCAATATCCCTTTTTTTTTTTTAAGTTTATTTATTTTTGAGAGAAAGCAAGTAGGGGTGGGGCAGAGAGAGAGAGAGAGAGAGAGAGAGAGAGAGAGAGAAAGAGAGAGAGGGAGAGGGAGAGAGAAAATCCCAAGCAGGCTCCATGCTGTCAGCACAAAGCATGATGTGGGGCTCGAACTCACGAACTATGAGATCATGATCTGAGCAGAAATCAACAGTCGGGCGTTTAACCAATTAAGTTACCCAGGTGCCCCTGCATTATCCTTTCTTAACAAATTGAACTCCAAGAAAATGACCACATTATTTAGACAAAGGTTTTCCTCTAAATTATCAACACACTTAATGCTGTGCTATGCAGATCTGGACATTAATTAAGTAATAAGCAACATACTGAGAAATAGTTTTCCAGAGTCTTTCAACTACAAATGGAACATTCAATTTAAATCCCGATTTTAATCCACCAGTCTTTTTGTAACAATAGCAAATTAGTCAGCAAATTTTAAAACAGAAGTGCTACATGGAAAGCTACCATAATCGGCTAGCTTTATTTTTAAAATCCTGAACTGTCAGGAGTACAGTATAGGAAATTTGCCACTGTAACTTTGACAAGAATTATGAAGCAATATCTCCAAAAGTTGGTTAATCCTGAACATATATAGGATATCATTTGAATTTCCCAAAACATGCAGATTCCACAGAGTGGTCAACTAAGTGAGAATATCCCCAGAAATATGCAGGACTTAGAATATGGCACTGGGAAAAATCCAAATATATACCAGGAAGTGATTATTCTCACTCAACAGTAGATGGCGCTAAGACATCATATGCTATTAAAAAATAGCGGACCATACTCTTCTAGAACATTTTTACCTACACAACCCTGGCTTAACCATAAGTTAAGTACTTAACTTACTTAACTATAAGTTAAAGAAAATTTTATTTATAAGAATCTATATAATTTAATTTCTAAACTATTAAAATCTAAACACACAGACCTCTTATATACAAATCTGGGCCTTTTTAAAAACGTATTACTTAAATACAAAATACAAGTTACAAGATTTGTTAACAAATACAAGCCATGCTGCCATGACATCTGAAAAATTGAAAAAAGAATAAGAATGGGTAAAATAAACTAAAACAAATAATAATTGAATGTTCTGAGGCTTGAGTAGGCTGTGAAATTGAAATAATTTGTACAGTCAACTACCGGTCAACTACTATATACATATATAAACATATATATAGTTATTTTAATTAGTCTAGAAGAGGAAAAATGCACACTTATTCATTATTACTTGTCATGTTAGTCTAGGACAAGATTTGGGGTAAAGCAAGGCTGGGAGTGATCAGAGTTATTAAAAGTACCAGTGACACACATGATAATCATATTTAATGATTGTGGCATAAGACAGCTATCTCAAATCCTAGAAGTAAATCTCATTATAGGCCTTTAAAGCAACACAGAATAATAGTACAGCAATATTAGTTAGTTGGGAGGCTCTTTCACACACCTAACGTTAAGCTACACAGGTTCTCTAGGCTGTCTGCTGATCTGTATAAAGAGGATTGATTACTATAGGATGTCTTAACTTAAATGACACTAGAATTATAGAATATACATGAGCATTTGTGTTTTGACTCCTAGCTTTAACACTTAAAGATACTATAACACCTTGGGAAGTCACTTAACATTCAAATCAATTTCTTCACTTATAAAATAGAAGGTGGGATTGTAGTAAGAACTAAAATATATATATATATATATGTTTTAATCTAAATATATATATATATATATATATATATATATTTAGAGTATATCATTTGAGTGATACACAAAGATTCAGTGAATACTGGACTCCATCCCCTTCCTTTTGCCGTATTAGAAAAGTAGTAAGAAGCAAGCAGAAATAATAGTATAAATCCATTTAAGCTGATGTAAATAAAAGCAACAGTTAAAAAATAAGGTTTTAAAAGACAAATGCAGATAGACTGCCCTTTTACCACCAAGAACTAATAAAGTATGAGTTTTTGAAAAATGAGTGCTTAGTATAGGCAAGTAAAAACTCAAGGCCATAAACAATCATAGGCACTAAAAATAGTGACTCTACCCATAAACCCAAGTCATGACACATATATGTAAAGTTCTTTAAATCATATTTCCATTTTTAAATGTATAGCAATTCTACCAGTAACCTAATACAAATTTTGTACAACGTTAAGAGGCTTCTTAGAAAGATTATTTTCATTAAGCTTGCACATAATAAATATTTGACTTCAAATTACATTTTTCATTAGCAAGACATTTCAAAAATGTTCTGCTTTTGCAGAAAAAAAACAATGACCACGATAACTCTTCAACCTAGAATTAGGTACCCAAACCTTTCAAGAACTAGAGTAAAAAAAGACATTTTTCAGATAAACAGAAAATAAATTTACCACCATTTAACACTCACTAAAGTGACTTCCAAAAAATATTCTTTAGGAAGAAGAAAAATGCTCCATTAAGAGGGGCTGAGTTATTGGGGCGCCTGGGTGGTTCAGTCAGTTAAGCATCCGACTGCAGCTCAGGGTCCAGGAGTTCAAGCCCCCTGTCGGGCTCTGTGTTTACAGCTCAGAGCCCGGAGCCTGCTTCAGATTCTGTGTCTCCCTCTCTCTCAAAAATAAATACACATTAATTAGAAAAAATAAAAAATAGATAAACCAAGGAGCTTACAAAAAAAAAACAAAACAAAAACGAGGGGGCTGAGTTATAAGAAAAAAGAGTAAATAAAGAAGCTGGTATACATGTAATTAAGCTAAACAAACATTGCCTACAGAAAATAATGTCAAATGTGTGAATTATGTAAAAATGAAATTAAAATTATGGACAATGATATCATGTAAATTGTGGGGAATGGGGAAGGTGATAATTAGTGTTAAAATGTGGTAAGGATTTTGTATTTTTTCTAGAAAAGGTGGGTTTTAAGATATTGATTAACCTTAGATTTTTGTCAAGTTGATTAAAAGAGTACAAGTAGAATGTATAGGTACCAAATAAGGGAGAGGGGGGATAGCAATGTCCCTCCCCTGACCCAAATCCTCTTATACAGTATTTGTAAGAGACACCCCAAAATATGCAAATGCTAAAAGACAGAAAATGGGGGGAAAAAGATATTATTAGCAATACCAACTGAAGATAGGTGGAATAACCTTGTTAAAATAAGACAAAAGAGAAGTAGGCAAAAAGCACCACTAGGATTAAAAAGAATCATGACCTAACAGCTTCAATGCACCAGCAATGCTAAGCTCATATGTACTCATATATATATAAATATATAAAGCAAATTTTGATAGAACTATAAGGGAGAAAGTGTCAATCACCTTTCTCGAATATTGTTGGGTCAGGCAGATAAAATTAGATATAGATCTAAACAAAGAAATTTAAAAACTTGTCTTAATGGACACATAGAGAATAAAAAATTTAAAAAACAGACACAGTCTACAAGCATACAGGAAACCACCTAAAATGTTCACGTGCTCAACCATAAAGCAAGGCTAAAAAAAATTTCCAAGAATCAGTACCATACAATCAAGTTAGCAGCAATTCATTAATACAGAATTCACTAACAAAGTGATAAAATGTAAAAATGCCTACATTTGATGATTTCAAAACACACATTCACAATGGAAACTAAAGCACTTAAAATAAAAAGAAAATGCAGACTTGTAAGACATGCTGCCAAAATATTAGCTTGGGAGGAATTTTATAGCCTTAAATGCTTACAATGTTACTGAAGAAAATTTGAAAATTGGTGAACTAAAATTTCAACTTAGTATGACAGAATAGGAACAAGAATGAACCTTACAAATACAAAGAGAAGGAGATCACAAATATAAAAGCAAAAATTAACGGAATTTTAATGTTTATTAATTTTTGAGAGAGAGAGAGAGAGGGATTGAGTCAGAGCACGATCAGGGGAGGGACAGAGAGAGAAGGAGACACAGAATCCAGGGCAGGCTCCAGGCTCCAGGCTCTGAGCTGTCAGTAGGGGGCTCGAACTCAGGAGCCATGAGAGCATGAGCTGAGCCAAAATCGTACACCTAACAGACTGAGCCACCCAGGCACCCCATAAGCAAAAATTAATGAAATTTTAACACAAGATACAACATCAAAGCCAAACTTGGCCCTTGGAAAAGGCTATTAAAATAGGTAAAACTCTGAAAAGATTAACGAAGACAATGGGATGCAATATAAACTGTATCAGGAAAGAAAGGGAGATATAACCATAAATACAGAAAAAATTAAAATAGAATACTATGAACTTTAAAACAACACTTAGAAATACCAGATCTAGAAGTGTTTACATGTAAAGTTCTACTTAACAGGCCAAGTAACAGAATATAACACTCTTCCCTAAAAACTTTTATATATGAAATTCTTTACAGCTTATTTTAAGAGGCTACTAAAACCTTGAAACCAAAAGCAGAAAAGCACAGTTTGAGAGAAAAAAAATCTCTCATTCTCATTCATTTTATGAACAGTGTAAGAATCCATAAAAACAAACAAAGAAAAATAATTCTAGTAATAAATACAAATACATCACAACCAACTTAAGCTTATCCCAGCAATACAGGAGTGGTTTACCATTAGAAAATCTTTAAATTTTACTTATGGTCTTAATAGATTAATGGGAAAAAAAAAGTCACCTAAAGAAACATTAAAAATCCTTAACAAAATTCCCAATTACTTACTACTTAATAAAACTATACTAAAAACATAAAGAAATTTCTTTTATGACACAGAAGATATCTACCAAAACCTACAGAACATAATCCTTCTTAGTGGTAAAATGTCAGAAGCATTTGTTTCAAAATTAAGAACAAGATAAATATGCCCAGTATTAGCACTCTCCTGGAAATTCTAGTCCTACATTGTCCAATATACTGGCCAGTAGCCACAAGTGGTCATGAGCACTTGAAATATGGCTAGTCCGAATCAGGATGTGCTATAAATGTGAAGTGCATGCCTGCTTGTAAAGATTCAGTACCAAAAAAGGTAAAATATCTCATTAATAATTTTTATACTGATTATATGCTGAAATCATATTGAGTAAAAGAAAATAAAGCATATTATTAAAATTATTTTCACCTGTTTATATTTTTTAATATGACTACTAGAAAATTTTAAATTGCATGTGTTCACATTATGTTTCTATTGAACAAAAAGTAGAAAAAATAAATATTGATTGGAAAGGAAGAAACAAAGCTACCATTAATCTCAGATACTATGACTATCTACACAGTAAAACAAAATAACATACAGAGAATTTTAGAATCAATAATAAGTTTCAGCAAGGTGGCTAATAATATTTCTATACATATCAACACATAAAAACTGTAATTTTCAAAAAGATGCCATTTACGAAAGCAACAGAAGTATAAAGGACCTTAAGTTTAACAAAAGATACGTAGAATCTTACTGAAATATATTAGAGACCCCAATAGAGGGAGAGATTCAGTATGATAAATCCCCAAACTAAGCTGCAGATTTACTGGTACTCCATCAAACTTCCAAAATGGCTTCATGAGGAACCATAATATTCATATGGAAGAGCGAAGACCCCATAATACCCATGGCATCCTAAAAAATAAAAAGGTGGAATGACTTACCCTCCCAAATACCAAAACTTTTAACAAAGAAATAGTATATTAAAAGAATAGATCAATGAAACAAAGAGCTTGTTTTCTGGAAGGACAAACAAAATAGATGAACTTTAGCTAGACTCCCCAAGAAAAAGAGAGAGAGAGAGGACTCAAATAAAATCAGAAATGAAAGAGGAGACATTACAACTGATAACACAGAAATACAAAGGTTCACAAGAGACTACTATGAACAATTATATGTCAACAAATTGCACAACCTGGAAGAAATGGATAAATTCCTAGAAACATACTACCTACCAAGACTGAACCATGAAAAAGTAGAAAATCTTAACAGACCCAATTACTAGGAAGGAGATTGAATCAGTAATCAAAAACCTGTGAACAAAAACAAGTCCAGGACTACATGGTAAATTGTACCAAACATTCAAAAAATTAGTATCAATCTTTTACAAACTTTTCCAAATAAACACAAAAGGCTGGAGCACTTCCAAACTCATTTTACAAGGCCAGTAGTACCCTGATACCAAAATCAGACAAGGACACTACAAGAAAAGAAAATTGCTGGCCAATATCCCTGATGAACATAGATGCAAACGTTCTCAGTGAAATATTAGAAAAGCAAATTCAATAATACATTAAAAGAATCATACCCCATGATCAAGTGGGATTTATTCCAGGGATGCCAAGATGGTTGAATATCCACAAATCAATCAAAGTGATATATACCACATTAACAAAATGAAGGATAAAAAACAGGATATATCAATAGATGCAAAAAAAGCATTTGATAAAAATTCAACACCCATTTATGATAAAAACTCTCAACAAAGTGGGCATAGAGGGAACACACCTCAACATATTAAAGACCATATATGATAAGCCCACAGCTAACATCATACTCAACAATGAAAAACTGAAAGCTTTTCCTCTAAGATCAGAAACAACGCAAGGATGCTCACTCCAGCCACTTTCATTCAACATAATATTGGAAGTCCTAGCCAAAATAATTAGGCAAGAAAAAGAAATACAAATAAGAAAGGAAGAAGTAAAATTATCACTATTTTAGATGACATCATCTTTTATACAGAAAATCCTAAGGATGACATAAAAAAAACTGTTAGAAGTAATCAGCAAATTCAGTTAAGTCGAAGAATGCAAAATCAGTATATAAAAATCTGTTGCATTTTTATACATAATAATAAATTATCAAAAAGAGAAATTAAGAAAACAATCCCATTTACATGCATCAAAAAGAATAAAATACCTAGGAATAAATTTAACAGGGAGGTCAAAGACCTGTGCACTGAAAACTACAAGACATTCATGAGAGAAACTGAAGACAACATAAATAAATGGAAAGGTAATCAGTGCTCATGGGTTGGAAAAATTATTATTGTTAAAATGTCCAATCTATGGATTCAGTGGAATACCTATCAATATTGCAATGACATTTTTTCACAGAAATAGAACAAACAATCCTAAAATTTGTATGGAGCCACAAAGACCCAGGATAGCCAAAGCTATCTTGAGAAGAAGAACAAAGCTGAAAAAAACCCACAAAATTCCTGATTTGAAATCAGTTATTATTGATAACGATAGTAATCAAAACAGTAAGGGGCGCCTGGGTGGCTCAGTAATCAGAACAGTATGATACTGGCATAAAAACAGACACATAGATCGACGGACCAGAACAAAGAGTCCAAATGGATGAAGGGGACGATGCCATGTACGTACATACATAGCACTGTATGGTGACAGATGGTAGTTACACTTGTGGTGAGCAGAGCATAGTGTATAAACTTGTCAAATCACTACGTTGTGCACCTGAGACTAATGTAACACCATGTATCAACTATATTCACGTAACAAATTTTTTTAATCAAAATAACAAAAATAGATCCCAGAAATGAAACCATGAATTTATGGTGAATTAATTTATAACAAAAGAACCAAGAAGGTACATTGGAAAAAGGGCAGTCTCTTTAATAAATAGTGTTGGGAAAACTAAACAGTCATATGCAAAAGAATAAAACTGGACCACTATTTTATACCAGACACAAAAATTAATTCAAAATGGGTTAGACTTGAATATAAGACCTGAAACCTCAAAACTCCTAGAAGAAAATATAGGCCAACTCCTTGATGTTGGCCTTGGTGATGATTTTTCGGATTTGACACCAGAAGCGAGAGAATCAAAAACAATAATCAACAAATGGAGCTACAGCAAACCACAAAGCTTCTGCACAGCAAAGGAATGTTAATCAACAAAATGAAAAGGCAACGTATGGAATGGGGGAAAATATTTGCTAATCATATATCTGATAGGGGGTTGATATCCAAAATATATAAAGAACTCCTACAACTCAACAGCAAAAATACAAATGATCCAATTAAAAAATGGGCAGAGGATCTGAACGGACATTTTTCCAAAGAAGACATATAGATGGCCAACAGGTATATGAAAAGGTGCTCCAACATCACTAATCACCATGAAAATTCAAATCAAAACCATAATGAGATATCACCTCACACCTGTTAGAATGGCTATTATCAAAAATACAAGAAATAACAAGTATTGGCCAAGATGTAGAGAAAAGGGAACCCTTGTGCACTGTTGGTAGATATGTAAACTGATACAGCCAATATGGAAAATAGTATGGAGGTTCCTCAAAAATTAAAACTAGAACTACCATATGATCCATCAATTCCACTGCTGGGTACTTACCTGAAGGAAACAGAAAACACTAACTTAAAAAGATATCTGCACCCTCATGTTCATTACAGCATTATTCATGATAGCTAAGACATGGAAGCAACCTATCTATGTATCTGTTGGTAGATAAATGGGTAGAGGAAATGTGATTGATACACACACACACACACACACACACACACACACACACACGCACGCACACACATTATCAGCCATTAAAAAAGAAGGAAATTCTGCATTTGCAACAACATAAATGGACCTTGCAGTCATTATGCTAAATGAAATAAGTCAGATAAAAACAAATAGCACATGATCTCACTTAGTGTGTAATCTTAAAAAAAAATTTTTTTTTTTAAAAACAACCAAACTCATAGATACAAAAAGCAGATTAGTGGTGATCAGAGACTGGGGTAGGGGGAGCAGAAAGCATTAGATAGATGAAGGAGGTCAAAAAGTATAAACTTCCAGTTATAAAATAAATAAGTCCTGGGGATATAAGGAACAGCATGGTGACTATAGTTAATAATACTGTATATTTGAAAAGTTGCTAAGAGAGTAAACTGTAAAAGTTCTCTTCACAAGGAAAAAATTGTTATTATGTGGTGATGGGTATTAACTAGACTTATTGTGACTATTTTGCAATATATACATATATCAAGTCATTATGTTATACACCTGAAACTAAGATAACACTATGATGCCAATTATCATCTTAGCAACAAAAAAAACCTTTTTATCACTACAAAGAAGAGAAAGGATGGTTTCAAGTATTAATGCTGAGCCAATAAGCTGCCCCTTTAGGGAAAAAAAAATTACTTAATCCCTATCTCATACAAAAAAAAAAAAAAATCAGATCAGATGCACTGTAGCTGTGAAAGGTAAAACAGTTTCTAGGAAATAACACAAGAGAACCTTGGGAATGGGCAAAGATTTCTTAAACAAGGGTACAAAAGCATTAACTATAAAAGAAAAGATAAACAAATGAAAGTACATCAAAATTGGGAATTTATGTTTATTAAAAGACATCCATAAAAGAATGAAAATATAAGTCACACAGTGAGAGGAGATATTTGTAACATATCAAAGAGCTCATTTCAGGAACATTTAAGGAAACCCTCAAATCAGTAAGAATATGGGGAGCCTGGGTGGCTCAGTCGGTTAAGCGTCCGACTTCAGCTCAGGTCACTGATCTCGCGATCCGTGAGTTCAAGCCCCGCGTCGGGCTCTGGGCTGATGGCTCCGAGCCTGGAGCCTGCTTCCAATTCTGTGTCTCCCTCTCTCTCTGCCCCTCCCCCGTTCATGCTCTGTCTCTCTCTGTCTCAAAAATAAATAAACGTTAAAAAAATTTTTTTAAATCAGTAAGAATAAGTCAACCGGTTAGAAAAGTGGGCAAGACAGATGAACAAGCATTTACAAAACAATACAGCCAAATAACCTATGCTCAATCTCATTAGTAACAAGAGAAATGCAATATAAAACCACAATGAGGTATACTGCGCACCCATCAAGATGGCAAAAATGAGAAAGATTGACAAGTGGGTTTAAATCTAAGTGATGGGTAGGATGTGGAGAAACTGGAACACTCCTACAGAACTGGTAGGTGTGAAAATGGGTATAACCACTGTGGAAAACTGGCAATAATTACTAAAGATGAACATATACAAACCAACAAGCAGTATTTTTTTTTTAGCAGTCTTATTCCTAGGAATATACTCAACAGAAATGCAAACATATGTGCATCAAAAGACATACACAAGAATAGCCACAGCTGCATTATTCATAAGAATCTCCAAAATGGAAACAACCCAAATGTCTATCAGTAGAATAGAAGAATAGAATGTTATACAACAAAATACTATACAGCTTTGAAAGTGAACAAACTCCTATTAAACAACATGAATGAGTCTCACAAATAGAATACTGAGCAAAAAAATAAATAGAAGAATATATAGTATATAATTTCATTTATATAAAGTTCAAAATGAATTAACGGATACTGTACTGTAAAAAGTCTGTAGAATAGGTACCTTCTGGGAAAAGAAGGAGAGCAGTAATTAGGAGGCAGTTTGAGAGGGGATTCTAGAATGCTGGTAATGTTCTGTTTGTTTTGTTTTGTTTTTTCATCCGGATGAAGGTTACACAGCCATTATTTTATGATAATTCATCAGGTAATTTGTGTATTTTCTCACAACCTGAAGGACAGGTGCTTGCTCTGCTTCACCTAACTCAGACTCTCTCAGGGTGAGAAAAGTGTCTAAGCACAGGGCATTCCTTGAGAACATTAAAAGGCAAATGAATAACCCACTGTTGTCTGAGGGGGAAGATAGAGCACACAAAAGAACAGGCTGAAAGCCTGGGGAGAGAGATGCTCTGGAAAAATTAATACACTGAAAAGCTACATGTAAACTGGGGAATGTAGAATGCCAAAGTACATGCCCAGGACAGGATGTAAGAAGACCCTAAACTCTCATCTCTGGCTGATCTTTAGGGTCAGTACAAGCAGGAGGAGAAGGTTAAGGGAGAACCTTTAAGAACCTACCTAAGTTTTGAAGGAGGGTCCCAACACAGAATCAACCTGCAAAGACTCAAAGAACTGAGGTTATTTGGGGGGAAAGGGGAGGGGGGGGGCTCCACATGTTCAAGGAAATCTGTGCCAAAACATTAGATGACCACAAGCTAAGGAAACAGATACTTCAGAGATCACACAGGACGAAAATATAGAAATAAACCCTATTTTGGAAAGGATAGACTATGGAAAAGAATAGTCTCTTCAACACATGGTGTTGCCACAACTGGATACCCACATACAAAAGAATAAAGTTAGACTCCCACTCGCACCATATACAAACTCACAATAGACCAACGATCAAGATATAAGAGCCAAAACTACAAAATTCTTAGAGCAAAACATAGAGCAAAATTTCATGACCTTGGTGATTCTTAGATACAACACCAAAAGCACAAACAACAAAAGAAAAAATAAACTGGACTTCATCAAAATTAAAAATTTTGTGGATCAAAGGACATTATCAAGAAAAGGTAACCTACAGCCTGGAAGAAAACATTTCCAAAACATATATCTGATAATGGTCTAGTATATACATTACAGACCTTTGGGGTATATGCCTAAAAGTGGAATTAAGAAGATATACAGATAGCTAACAAGCACATGAAAGATGCTTAACATCATTAATCATTAGGGAAATGCAAATCACAACCACAATGAGCTACCAACTCATACCCATTAGGATGGCTGTAATTAAAGATTCAGAAAACAAGAATTGGTAAGGATGTGGAGAAATTAGAACCCTCAAAAATTGCTGGTGGGGACGCAAAATGGTACAGCCTCTGTGGAAAACAGTTTGGTGATTTCTCAAAAAATCAAACACAGAATTGCCATAGGACTCAGCAGTTCCACTCTGACATATATATGTCAAAAAGAACTGAAAACAGGTAACTCAAACAAATATTTGGACACAAATATTCATAGCAGCACTATTCACAAAAGGTAGAAACAACTAAATGTCAACAGATTAACAAATGCCAATAGACACACATGGAACATTATTCAGCCCTAAAAATGAATGCAATTCATAAATTCATAACATGAATTCACAAAAATGAATGAATGCTGTAAGGTAGACGAAGTTGGGAATCATTATGGTTAGTAAAAGAAGCCAGGCAAAAGAGACTACATATCGCATGCTGCCATTCATATGAAATATTCAGAATATATAAATCCATAGAAACAGAAAGCAGATGGGGGTTGCCAGGGTCTGGGGCAAGGGCAAATGGGGAATTGCTGGTTAATGGATATGGTGTTTTCTTTTGGACTGATGAAAATATTTTGGAACTTGATACAAGTACAGGTGACACAACACTGTGAATGTACTAAATACCACTGAATTGTACTTGTTAAAACAGTTAACTTATGTTTAATTGAACTTCACCTCAATTTAAAATCAAAACAAAATAAAACCTATGGCCTGAATTAGAGAGCCAAAATTACATTCAACTCCATTTTTCCATCACCTCTCTGAGTCAAAGTAGATTCTACCTTCATTTCAGAATACAATTCTCTCCTCCACCCTTTCCTTGCCACACTGTTCCTGCCTTAATTCAGGCCTATCACTTCTCACCTACTACCTACAAAGTGTCCCAGATGATCTAGTTGCCAACAATATTGTTCCCCATTTTTAATCCCTCCTCTAAGTTGCTGACAGATCCATCTTTCCAAAATGCAAATATCTCATCAATTTTCCTACTCAAAATCCTTATTTCCATATAGCTTTTAAGATAAAGTGAAGCTCCTTACCTTAGCCCCTTCCTACCCTTCTGGCCTCATTTCCTGTCATCCCCTCCATTATGAGAGGTCACGCTCTTCTACTTCAAAAATCTATATTGTTTAAAGTCTCTGTATTTCCTATAACTGGGAAATCCTTTTCCACGTGAGTAACTTCCCTCGATTACTCCCCAGCTCCCAATTCACTACTTTCACAGTATACCAAGCATTTATCAGAGAACTTAACACACTACAGTACAATTGGCTTACTTTCCTATAGACTAGATAATCCCCTTGTAGGCCATGAGAACAGGGGCCATGGCTTCATCATATTTTTATCACAAGCACCTCCCTTGGCGAATATTCATCGAGTCAGTCATTTGCTCAGTCAAACATAAAATAATTCATAGATCTACTCCCCTTTTGCTACTTGGTCTTCATGGCTGACCAATACCTGAGAGAATAATTAGCAACTTGTTTGTGCAATATTTCTGCTGAACAATTCATCCTCAAACTAATTAAACAAGAGCTTCTTGATTAATGCATTTCGTACATGAAAGAATATTTGCTAATCCTTCTTATTAAAAACATTGTTCTAGGTCAATCTAAAGAAACACAAATTTTCTTTTTTATGAAATAAGACTACAGTCAAGGTAAAAAATCCCTTACTTGGTTTTGAAATGAAAACCTAGGTATAAAAATTTAGCCAACTGTTCTCTCCCTCACTGGAAATACAAAATCGATTTTGGCCTTTAGGACTTAGGCATATCATTATGCTCACTCCTATTCCATTTCATACCAATCCCCTCGTCACACTGCCCTGGGCCCTTAGGCTCCCTAAATCATTTGGTTGGTATTAGATGATGTTCTAGAAACCAGATTCTTTCAGAAGATTCTTCATAGAAAATTTAAATTTCAAAGAAATTTTCAACTGTTTCTGCTGGGAACACTTGATATCTGAGAATGCTTTGCCAATCTGGATTTGAAGGTACCCAGGTAAACCCCAATAAGTAGAGATAGATCTTTAGACTGCCTTGATGACTAGAGGTAAACTGGTATTTTGAAATATCTAGAATTTATAAATACTTCCTTTAAAATAGTACTTTGATGACAAACTATAGTTATGTGATTTC